>NC_053489.1:572957471-573283965 GCF_905171775.1 Rana temporaria
GGCATTATATTTTCAAGCACAAACTTAGTTGGCATTGTAACGGAATGACCCGGGACAAACAGAGACTTTGGAAGGATGAGGGGCTACTCCTGTTCCAGCGTCATTAATAACTCTTATGTCTAGGGTCACCTTATGTCCGATAGGGCCATAGGGTGACTGATAAATTATATCCTAAATTACAGGACAGGGGACATTACTGATAGCTCATATTGCAATTGGAGATATTGCAAAGTGTTGGTTTATTCTATGACTCATCTCTCTGTGTAGACTGTTGACATGCTAATTGAGTCTGGTCCAGAATCTCTAATTATGTATGCTAAATACTGTTTTGTGTGTGGAATGGAACTTGTCAAGCTGTATGCGGAGACAGAACGTTTGTCTAAAGATATGGTTTGAGGGGAATTCATTGTGTGATGGTGTTTTGTTTGAATTCTGTTAATGAAGGAATGTGACTTCTCAGGTGGAGTGATTAGATCATGATAATTATAGCCCGGCACCGAGATGTCTGGAATGTTTAGCAATTAGCCTGAAGGTGTATTGAAGCCCCCCCAGGGTGTGAGGTGTGGGTGGAGAGTTTGATTGTTCCTTTCGTGCTTAAACTGTATATAAACTTGAGAGCTAACCATTAAAGTTGTCTTGCATTTGAAATCAGAACAGAGCTGTGTGTCTTATGTCTGGGGGGAATTCTTATGGGTTGTGTTCGTTTGCCTGATTGTGGAGTGTTGATAAGCTGTCGTGGGTTGATGGAAGGTCGTAAACGGTGGTGACCGCTACAGGCATGTACTCATAGGGTATCTGAATTATTTTTGCTTTAATATTTACTTGCAGTTACAACATCTAACAAATATGTTTTCTTCATAAATCAAAGATGTTGGGTACGCTTTAAAAACCGGTGCAATGTTGTATCATTGCTCAAACATTTTTCCATATTTTTTTACCTGACTAGCATTATATATATATATATCGTTATATACGATATCTTTGCTGTCAAAACCAGGGAATGTGATCTTGCTCTGTGGACTTTTATTTTACATTCTAGGCACTTATCACGAGAGACTATATTTTTATGGATTGTTACACTTAGAATTTTTTGTGCAAACAAAATGTTTTTCCTTTTTTTTAGATATATTCATATATTGTTGTGGGTTGCGCTAATTTTTTCACTATTTCATATTGTATAACAGCCCTGATTTTCTTGATTTCCAATTTAATAAACCAATGCTTTATAAACCTATTAAACCTTTGATTTAATAAACCTATGATTTTTTTATATACAAATTCTTCAATATATTATGGGTAATCATTTACGATTTGTTTGTAGGTTCTTGCAAACTATAGCAAAATAAAAAAATCATAACAGCAATTTGTCAATCTTTGTGTTCTTTTTTTTATAGGAATTAACTAAATCCCACCTGGCTTTTAGCAGAATGACGGCCGAACCAGGGGATCAGTTATCCTGACTAGGCGTCATATGATGTCATGCAGAATAAGCTGCTTGTGCATGCCCCCGTGGGCGTGCAGAGCGGCGAATGGTGGTGCGGTGTGTCGCTCTGACACACCCCATCTCTGATCTTGGTAAACTGCCTATGGCATAGGCTCTTTACCACGTGATCAGTTGTGACCAATCAAAGCAGATCACAGCGGTAACCAATAAGTGCTGTTATTCGGCTTTCCTCAGTTTGCGCTGACAAGACGCGAGCAGATGGGAGCCAATCAGTGGCTCTCCTGACATGAGGGGTCTGCGCTTCTAATCAGTGCATTGATTATCAGCACAGCTTTCATTAGAGGTTCCTACAACAGATGCTAATCAGTGCACATCACAGATGCCAATCAGTGCCCATCAGTAATGCCTGTCAGTGCCTCCTTATCATTGCTGTCTATCAGCTGCCACCCATCAGAGCCACCTAACTGTGTCCATCAGTGCTGCATATCATTGTCACCTATCAGTGCCCATCAGTGCTGCATATTAGTGCTGCCTATCATTGCTGCATATTAGTGCCACCTCATCAGTGCCTATCAATTCCACCTTATTAATGCCACCTCATCAGTGCCCATTAGTGCTGCCTCATCAGTGCCCATCAGCGCAGCCTCATTAGTGCCCATTAATGAAGAGGATAACATACTTAGTTTTTTTTCTAAAATGTCAATTTTATATTTAAATTAAATACCACCAAATGAAATCTCTATTTGTGGGGAATATGGGTGCAGAGTAGCATGACAGTGCAATTGTCATTCAAAGTGTGACAGCTCTGAAAGCTGAAAACTGGTCTGGGCAGGAAGGGGGTACAAGTGCTGAGTATTGAAGTGCTTAAAATTCCATCATGTAAAGCAATTACTTAAAGAATTGTTCAAAATGGTGCCGCCCAAAGCTTTCATTTCTTATATGTTACTTGTATTGTTATCATTGCAATTGCACAAATATGGCTTTTATTAGATGTACAATATAAATCAATTTTATATAAAAAATTTCCTATTTGCAATACAGGTGCAAATGCTGTAGAAGCCCAATGTAAGAGATTTGAAGTAAAGTCAAATGAGGACGGGAAGATGTTGTTTTCAGCAGATGAGGATGAAATCACAATTGGTGCTGACAGACTCAGAGTTACAGGTAATGGTTTACAAGCAGACACACTATTGGAAAGATTGCTACTTGAGCCATATCTTTGTAAATGCTCTGTGCGCCATGTCAGGCATGTAAAAAGGTCAAAAGTACCACAGTTTCAAAAAGGAAGCAGAAAAGATTGTCAAGTAAAGTTAAAGCAAACATTAGTTGGAAAGATACTGGAGAGTTTACTAGAAGACCACATAGATGAGTAGTTGCTAGAAAAAAAAATAAGCAATAACCAGCATGGATTCATGAAAGACAAAAGTTGTGAAACAATTCTGATTTCTTTTTATGAGTAAGTAAGCAAAGCCTTCGACAAAGGAGTAGCTGTGGTTATAGTATACTTAGATTTTGCAAAACCATTTGAAACAGTTCCCCACACATGACTAGAGTGCAAGGTGAAGCCTACAGGCTTTAAAAAATACATTTGTAAATGGATAGAAAACTGGCCGTATTCAGAGACTAGTGGTAATGATCATACTGAATGATCTAAGGATATCAGTGGTGTACCCCAAGGTTCAGTGTTGGGACCCTTACCTGTTAATATATTTATTAGTGTTATTAGTAAGACCTCATCTGGAATATACAGTTCAGTTTTGGGTAGCAGTTGTCAAAAAGGACATTGGGGAACTGGAGAAAGTGCAGATAATTTATTCCCTCTTTAGAAGAGAAGATTAAAGTGGTTGTAACCCTAAAACATCCCTTAAAGCATGTTACACGTGTAATTTGACCCCCTGTATGACCTAAAAAAACCTGGCTGATCCTGCCTGGTTCTGCCCTCCCCCCTGTAAAATGACCAGGGTTTATCATGGCTTCTGAGCCCTGACACCATGGTCAGTTTACGTGCTTCCATCCTCCGCAGCTCTTCTATGTCCTCTCGCCCTCCCCTCCCTGCTCGTGAGCTCGTGACAGTTCCTGCATCTCCCCTGTTGCTACAATGATGTGCTTACAATCAGCTCTGCTATAATAAATAATTCCTCCAGTGTATTTGTTTAAAAAAAAAATCCTGCTGTGTACCTCATTTCATAGTGCCACTTGACACTCATGTGACCGGCTGCCTCTCTCCTTTTCTCCTTCTGGCTGAGAAACTCAGCTCTGCCCGCATTGCTGTCAGATCAAGAGAGGTAGGCAGTCATGTGAGTGCCGAGCCGAGTGCCCACTGAAATGAGATACACAGCGGCATTTAAAAATACACATACACTCGGGACATTATTTAATATAGCAGTGCTGATTGTAGGAATGTCATTGAGTGGCTTAACAACCACTTTAAGGGGGATATGATCATAAATATAAATATATAGTGGTCAATATAGTGAATTTAGTATAGAGCTATTCTCTTTAAGGTCATCACAAAGAACAAGGGGGAGCTCTTTGGTTAGATTGTTTTAAAATAGGCATTGATTCATTTCTAAATGGACATAAATAGCTATTAATATTTATGGGTAAAGTTGATCCAGGGAATATCCAACTGCCACTTAGTGGATCAAGAAGGAATACTTTTCTATTTGAGTGTTGGTTGTCTTTTTAATTCTGCATGGTGATTGAACTGGATGGATTTGTCTTTATTTTAACCAGATTAAAGCATTTGTTATCCCAACACTACATATTCCTGATATGTACCTGCTGTACCATGTACTTGTATGAGAAAGTACACTGTTTCCTTTGTATTGCTTCCTGCTAGTCAATCTGCTTTCCTATTAAAAACACACTAAGCAAGAGAGCACATCATGGTCAGTTCTCTAGCTGTGCTGGGAACTCAGTGTGCTCTACTTCAATGATCAGACTTGTCCTGACAAGCCCCCGCTGCACAGCCTTTTACTGGGAAGCTCAGTGTGCTGCTGCTTCTCCTCCCTACAGCTCTTATGCAGCTGAAAACAGGGAATGTGATCAATAGAAATTTGTGGAGAGCAGACCCTCAAATCAAAGCACCTCATCCCCTATAGAGAATACAAAATGCACATTGGGGAAAGGGTAACAAACCCTGGGGACTTAAAAACGGTGCTAGTAAATACGATAACACAAATAATATAAAAAAGTAGAAAAATTTATTTATTGGAAAACAATCAATATAAAAACAATCCGATAAATATGTTATAGCTCCAAACATGAGCTTAAAGGAACCTGTTGAAAAAGTTGCTCTACATGTTTCGCTCAAATTGAGCTTCTTCATGAGCTTGAACAGGAGTGCTACAGGTCCAAAGGAAAAATACACAGGATTGAACAGAGATTAGAAAAACTATATGTATAGGTACAGATTAAACAATACAATGCAGTACATATAATTGGGGGGAAAAGATAATAAATACATATATTAATTGATATAGATATAATAAGTTCACATACATTAAAGTGCATAATCCTGGCACAGACAACTTGCCATAGAAGACCGGACCAAATAAAAAAATATATGAAAGCATAATGGGAAATGGAAGAGCCAAGCCGCACACGTCGCCGTCAGTAAATTGGGACCATAAATCAAGAAATCTCGACACTCAATCACGAGCCATAGTAAGAAAGAGCCTAATATAGACAAAAAGTTTGGCCCAGATTCACAACCGAGATACGACGGCGTATCTTCAGATACGCCATCGTATCTCTGCATTGCGCCGTCGTATCTATGCGACTGATTCTTAGAATCAGTTACGCATAGATATCCATTAGATCCGACAGGTGTAAGTCTCCGTTTTTTGACCGCTAGGTGGCGCTTCCGCCGAATTCCGCGTCGACTATGCAAATTATCTAGATATACGCGAATTCCCGAACGTACGCGCGGCCGACGCAGTAAAGTTACAACGTTTACGTTAGGCTTTTCCCGGCGTAAAGTTGCCCCTGCTATATGAAGCGCAGCCAATGTTAAGTATGGCCGTCGTTCCCGCGTCGAAATTTAAAAAAGTTACGTCGTTTGCGTAAGTCGTCCGTGAATGGGGGTGGACGTCATTTACGTTCACGTCGAAACCAATGACGTCCTTGCGACTTCATTTGGAGCAATGCACACTGGGATATTTTATGGACGGCGCATGCGCAGTTCGTTCGGCGCGGGGACGCGCTTGATTTAAATGATACACGCCCCCTACCCACCGAATTTGAATTCCGCCGGGTGATTTACGCTACGCCGCCGCAACTTACGGAGCAAGTGCTTTGAGAATACAGCACTTGCCCTTGTAAGTTGCGGAGGCGTAACGTAAATCAGATACGTTACGCCCGCACAATTTTGCGCAGCTGTATGTGAATCTGCCCCTATATGTTTTACATATCGGGTCAATCCTCTAGAATGTTAAGCAAATGTACACCCAAGGTACATTCACTTTGTAGTAGGAACATACCTTGCTTAGATAGTGAAACGTGGAACCAATACGTTTCCAAAAGCACAACTTAGTGGCTGTGACTTTTTTTGAAGTGCATCCCAGGTTTGGAGAGATGCCATACATCCAGAAATGACTGGGTGCCAAATGTGCGCAAGCAGTGAAAATATCTGTAAAAAATCATAGAAAAGGGATGTAAAGAAAGTATACAAAAATAGCGCCATACGAAGGGGTCAAACCTCTAAGTGTTAATAACCTTATTCATTGGCGAATTATATAGCACTGAATCAAAAAATGGGATATCTCACAAAGGAATTACCTGTGGTGAAGAGTCCCAACATTAACCAGGTCTCCAACGTTGGAGGAGCTGAGCCCTCCAATGGCTCTGTTTCAAAAGGGTTATACCAAATGTCACGGCTAAAGCCGCGCTCTTAAATACCATCCCAATGGCGTCTGACGTCACCACCAGGATGCGGACATGTGATAGCGGCATGAATCCCCGCCCGTAGGTTGCACGTCAGCCAATGGGTGCAGAGAAGTCCCACGCATGCGCAAACACGCTAGCGGGACAAGCTCCCAAAGCGCAACACGCCATATTGGATGAGGGAAAGCAGCCTGGTACAGTACTAACCGGATGGAAAAAAGGCTGCACAGTAGAATCAATAAGTGTACAGCAAAAGTAAACAAACAAAACAAATGCCAAAACGAAGGGGGATTAAAAGTTCACGCCAAATTATCAAAAGGGGCCTGTCACCAAATGAGAGATTGATTGGACAATCAAGAAATGACAATCCCAGGGTGTCCATATGGCCCAGATTGAGATCAAGACAAGAAGAGAATGGCCCCAAAGGGCAACACGTGTGCCAAAAAAGCCAATCAGCTGGCAATTAATAAGTAAATGTAAATTAGTCCCTACTTTCAATGGAAAAGGGTATAATACAAAAAATATAATAACTAAGGACAAAATCCAAAAAGTGTACCGTCCGCAGTTATTGGTATTCAACCGGTCATATATGGAAGGATGTGCCAAGGTCATACAACTGTGAACAATGACTACTGAATAAAGAAATTAATAACACAGGGATACAATTGTTCATAGAGAGAAAAAGAAAAAGATAAGAAGCAAAAGACAATGCATTGAAGATTAATATACCTATAGAAAAAGTTTGAAACTGAATGCATCGTTCAGTCCTGGGTATTTCAGAGCAGATAACTCATGTATCCACTTGGCCTCCTTCTGGAGGAGCGATTTGTCATAATCACCCCCTCTGTGTCCCGGAGAAATGTACTCAAGGGCTGAAAATTTCATTTTGAGACTGTCAAAGTAATGGAAAATGCCAATATGGCGACTAATAGGAGTCTCCGTTTTCTTTTTGGAAATTAATGCAACGTGATCGCGGATGTGATGGAAAAAGGGGAGTTTCGTTTTTCCAACGTAAAAGGCCCCGCAGTTGCATTGCATAATATAAACAATACCAATGGATTGGCAGGTCACAGAAAAAGCCAGTCTGTAGACACATCCAGTTGGAAGCACAATGGCAGATGACGAATGGACGTATCTACAGAACAGACATCTGTGGCAAGGTCTGGTCCCCTTGGGCCCTTCAGAGGAGGGCTTATGGGAACAATGATGGCTGTGGACCAGTTTATCGCGAAGAGAACGTGATCTTTTGAAGGTGATCTCTGGGTAGGCATTGATGTGTCTCGATGCCGTTTCATCACTCATCAAAAGACACCAATATCTCTGTAAAATCACACGTATTTGTCGATGATGACCCAAAAAGCGTGTAATTAAACGTACACCCTGATTGGTTTTTGGCTATGTGTATATCAGCGGCGCTCGCTCCTCTTCCCCTCACAGACAGCGGGGATCGGCGTATAACACGCACCCAGGATTTTCCCCTGATTTTAAGGTGATAAATACAGTACTTTAATATATAAAAAGGAGCCTAAAGCTTTGATTTCAAGCTCGAAAAAAATCTTCAAATGGACAAAAGCAATTTTGATGACAACTGTTTAAAATAAGAGTTCCTGTGGGGAGATTTGATCTCACTTTCTGTTACACATTCAAGAAACAAAGTAAAGGAAAATCTCCTTGGCAGGAAACAGATAGCAAGGTAATACTGTACTAGTTTCACCACATGAATAGCTACATACAGGTTTTTTATGAATATACCCTATAAATGTAATATTTACCTGACTAAAAAAAAGAATATTTATATATATTTATATATTTTTAGTACTGCCTATAGTATAGAAGGGCACATTGTAAAAAAAAAAAAAAACACTATTTATGCCATTTACAATAAATATTTCAGTACATGATATCATTAGCACATTATGAGCTGTGTCATGTAACTAGAAAGCTAATAAAGAAATAATGTTTAACCACATTTTTACACATTGTCAAATGTAAACATTTCTGTGTTTCTACCAATCCATGAGTTACTTATTTGCAATAATATGTTGTCCTACCCCCAAAAGTGATTGTAAAGGATCAATTTTTTTAAAATAACAAGCATGGTATACCTACATGCCCTGTGCAATAGTTTTGAACAGAGCAGCCTGGATCTGCCTCTTCTCATGTCCCCTACTGTCGCTCTTGGCTCCTCCACTAGCTTGCTTCTGAGCCACCTCTGTGTGTCCATAGACACACAGAGTGCGGCTCAACCCTGCCCCCTCCCTCCTTACTGGCCAATTGCTCCCTCTGCTGTCTCTGAGCCATTGAAGAGGGAGAGAATGGAGAGAGTCTCTCTTTTTTTAAACAAGAAGATGATTTAAAGTGTCACCAAAGGAAAAAACATTTTCTTTAAAATAACAAACATGTTATACTTACCTCCACTGTGGAGTTCGTTTTGCACAGAGTGGCCCCGATCCACGTCTTCTGGGGTCCCTCGGCGGCTGTGTCTGGTCCTCCCTGCAAAAGCTCATCACATTCATGCGCGAGAGCTCGCATGGTGATGAGTCCTTGCGGGGGCACTCCTGTGATACAGCGAGCGGCCATAGCCACTCACTGTATCACTCGGCCCCGCCCCTCGGCGCGCCGTGTCATTGGATGTGATTGACAGCAGCGCCAGCCAATGGCTGCGCTGCTCTCAATCCATCCGCTCTATCTAATCAGAGGCCAGGCTAAGCGGCAAAGAGGATCTCGGGACCGAGCATGTGACTTTTGAGGGGTCAGGTAAGTATAACGGGGGCTCGGGGGGGGGGGGGGGGCGGCCTCATCAGATGTTTTTATACCTTAATGCATAGATTGCATTAAGGTGAAAAAAAAAATCCTTTACAACTCCTTTAAGAGGGAAATTCCTACAAAAAGGATATAAAAGAGATCATATTCAAGAACAAGGTCAGCTATGGAGGAACATGGATAGAAGAGAACTGGTTCAAGATAGAAAGAGATTGGATGAAGATAAACTGAAATCATATTAGTATTGGATTTTAATATGGGAAACTTGAAATTATTGTAAAAATACATTGGTACATTCTGAAATTTGATAGGCACTTAGGAGAAATATTACCAGAAAAAAAAAATTGTATATAAAAAGCCCCAAATTTGAGAAACAAAGATTCCAGATCAACACAGGAAAAATTACTTCTCCTTTTTCGAAAGAAAAGGCTTTTATAAATGAAATGCCGCGTACACACGATCATTTTGCGGCATGAAAAAAAACGACATTTTCGGCATGTAGAAAAAACAAAGTTTTTCCAACTTCATCATTAAAACGACGTTGCCCACACACCATTGTTTTTTAAAAATGCTCTAGCAAAGCGCGGTGACGTACAACACGTACAACGGCAATATAAAGGGGAAGTTCCATGCGGATGACGCTACCCTTGGGGCTGCTTTAGCTGATTTGGTGTTAGTAAAAGACGATTTGCGCTTTTCTGTCTGTTACGGCGTGATGAATTTGCTTACTCCATTATGAACGGTAGTTTTACCAGAATGAGTGCTCCCATTTCATAACTTGCTTCTGAGCATGCGTGTTTTTTTTAACGTCGTTTTAGCCCACACACGATCATTTTTTACAACCCGAAAAACAAAAAATGCAGCATGCTCGAAAAAAAAAAAAAAAAGTCATTTTCAAGAACCCAAAGAATTATGTGCAGCCCACACATGATCATTTTAAATTACATTTTTTTAAAACAAAGTTTTTTTAATGCCGAAAAATGATCGTGTACGCGGCATAAGAGTTGTTATGCATGTAAACATACAATTACAAATCTTGGGAAAATAATAGAGTTCCCATCATCCTCTACCAGAATAAAATATAAGATTAAGGACCTCATTACGTGCAACACTGAAGGTGTGGCCCTCCAACGCGAATGTGGGTACCAGTATGTGAAAGAGCAAGGAGAAAATTAGCTAAGCTAATAAATGAGCATGTTTGTAATATATCTATTGGTTTTCAGAACCATAGTGTATCCAATAATTTCATTTACATCATAAAAAAAATCCAACAACATTGCAATTTTGGGGGCTTGAAAATTTTTAAAACATTGGTGGGGGAAAAACAAAAGTCCCTTAGCCAATGAGAATCTAGATAGATATTTGACCTGCAAACTATGACTCCCATAGGATTAAATAAAGAATTTGATGTCAGTGATTACTAAATAGGGTTATTATGCATATCAGTTGGAATCTGCCATTCCAATTAGGTAATCTTTTGATATAGAGAGGTACATTACTTATTGGGTATCCATATGGTTTAATTCTGCTATGCATCTGATGCATATAGTGAGACATTAGATTATATTTTCATACATTTAAATAAGGTGCAATAGTTATTTCTATCCACAAGATGTTGATATCCCAATACGGTTCCATTGTTTGTACCAAATGTTGTTATGTTGATTTTTATACCTACCTTTTTATAATACATTTTTACTTTTATTGCACATACGTGTCAGTTGGGGAGTTAATGTAAGGAAAATAGATTGTCCCCGTTGTTTTGAAGTAGTATTTTATTTCATGCAATGGTGTAGCATAGTTGCTATAAAGATTTCAAACAATCAACACAATAAAGCCAGCTTGTGAGCACCCAGCCACATACCCCTGAGGAAGTCACGTGACCATGACAACATGCGTTGGGAACGTGAGTGAAAGCAACTTTGTTGTCTTTTTATCTAATGTAAGTGCATTTTTTTTTAAAACATAAAAAGGGGGTCAGCACTAAAAAAAAGAAAATAAATGGGCAACTTGCAATAGGTAAAAATACAGCACCCAAACAAATCAACAAAGAAAATAATGCAGCGCTCCCAAATATAGAATATAACAAGCTTAACCACTTCAGCCCCGGAAGGATTTACTCCTTCCGGGGCTGTAAAAAGGTTTTTATTCAAATGGCAATAAAATTATTTATTTTTTCAACCTCACCTACTATGTCATGACAAATTAAACAATGCACAAGCATGGAGGCATCAGTTTAAAGCTCCTTTTTTTAATAATAAAGCATTTAAAAATAGACATACTACACTTATTTGTTAGATGACTCCATTGCAGGAAGAAATCATGATCTTTTAAAGGGCCATACACCCATGTATGTTGAAAGGGTCATACATTATTAAAAGTGGCAACATGAGGAGATAATTTAAGTATGGCCATAACCACGTGGAATCAAATAGCAGCCCCAAGGTGGGGAAAGTGTTAATTGACCTGATACTGGGCAGGTCCACCATTTAAGGTAAACACATACGTGAACAGTGGTGGGAGTCACTGGGTATATACAATAAATTAATATAACACAAGAGGTGGAAAATAAGAAGAAATGTTGGACGCAAATAATTGTCTATAATTTGTTTATTATCAAGAGACTTAGATATACACAAGGGGACATTCATGCAGTGTATTAAGTGATATTTGATGTGTTTATTGTGATATTTTGTATATTGACACAATATTTATAAATTCACTTGTCTTTTTTTATATTGTTCACATACTGAGTTGGAGTATATATATTGCTTTAACATTGTCTTGCTTCACATATTGGTGGTATACATTGTATTGCGAGGTAATGAGGAAGGCACAGCAGTGTTTAATTTAGTTTTTTTGTTAAGGGAGAGGAAGCAAAGTGGGGGGGGGGGGCAAGAGAAGGTTGGTAAGAAAATTGAGGGATGGGTGGGGGAGAAGGGGGGGCAGGTGAGGTTTCGCAAGGTCCCCTCCCACAGGAATTCCCCCCGTATAGGATCTTGTCAAGGATTGCAAATCTATTTCTTTTTTTAGCTGGGTAGAGTTGGAGGGTTTAGCATAGTTTTGTATGTTTCAGTCAATTGAAAATGTATCCAACATGCCCACGTGGACGTAAATTTGAATGGGGAATCATTTGCAATGCTTATAAGTTCTTCCATTTCATGAATTTTAAATATGCAGCGGAGCCATTACGTCAGAGAGGGTTGTGCCCCAGTGTATCAGGATGCACACCCTGGCTGCATTGATTATATGCATCACCAGCGATCTGCTGTAGGTTTTGTGGGAGAGAGAGGTGCAGTGTAAAAAGAAATGAGCTGGCGAGAAATCCAAAGTGTATGTTCGAGTTTATAAAAATACATTAGAGGAAAAAAACTTTCAGTGTTTAACGTTCAATGTTTGCAAACACTTTAGAGATTATCTAAACCCCAGATCAAATATATATATATATATATATATATATATAGTATTTAATTTAATCAGTCTTTATAAGTGGTAGCTTTAGTTATTTTAGTTTCAAGCATATTTACCTTTTTTTCACCTGGTGCACACTTCCTGTGATACGGTGTCCTTAGGTTGCTCGCCTAATTTGGACTACTATTACATTCCCCAGTCCTATCTCTCTTACATAGGGAGACTTTTTTTTAAAACACAGAAGATGTCTAGAAAAACTACAAACAATGTTTGAGATTTCAGTTAATTGGACAGGAAATTACAAAGACATTGGATTTATGAAATGATGATAAGGTATGCTTCTGTACTTGCTGAAAATGTACCTAGCCTAAAAATATTGACACAATGCAGTCACTACATCTAAGAACGGGTAAGCAGCAGTATATTATATTTTTGTTCTTGGGTGTATAAACATACAGTATGTACAGTAACAACATTCTACCTACTCTCTGGTAGGTAACAAAATGTATGCTTATAGTAGGTGTGATTACTGTGACATGAGCTCATCGGGTTACTTCCTCTTCTTTCATTGCCCAGTCTCTGGCTGGGGTAGAGAGAAGAGCTGTAAGTATTACTTAACTAATAAAAATAAATAAAACAAACGTGCCCTGCCTTGCCAGACATGGCTGTGTGGGTAAATTGTGTGAATCTAAAAACTAAACAACCAGATATACAAATCTATTGGCAGGTGGAACAGCTCCTATACTGTATATATATTTCTGTATATTTAGCTGTTTTTCCTGGTGCCTATCCATGGCAGCATACTAGTGATAGAGCTCCGCCTCGACTCCTCCTTCAGGACTAGTGAATAAAATAAAATTAAAGGCATAGCCCCTCCCCCAACATTCTCTTTTTTTTTCCTCATACCTTCTTGTACTGGTGAAGAGTAGATGTATGTCCATACCTCTGCAATCGGCAGCGTCCGCCGGGTTTTAGCCTTTCCGTGCGCAGTCCCTGTTCTTGGGCCGCTCTTAGCGCTAATAAGTCTGGGAGACCCCTCTGTGGATCTGTTGGGGTCATATCGCAGAGTTTCCTCATAGGAACGCAAACTGCCAGGAGTATTATCGAATGACATGCGAGCCGCAGAAGGATCAGCTTCACTACCCCAGGCCAGTCTTTTTCTTTCTTTTTTTTTTCTTCCCCCCTTTTTACTGCTTTCCCTGCTGATACCCATGTTGTTATTATTGTGTTACTTTCCTCTCCCCATGTTTTCCTATGTCCTCATAGGGTGCCTGTGTTCCGGTGTATGTATGCTCCTGCAGATCTCTGTCTGCCAGGATTATGCTCCCTGTCGCGCTGGGCTCCCCTGTCAGAGGGGGGGTCTGGTCGGCGGCAGGGGGAGGGGCGCGGGTACTGCGGGCGTTCACTGGTCTACGGGTGACAGGGACGAGCGGCGTTAAGCGGTGTCCCCGCCGCCGAGTCCAGCAGCCGCATCGGATGTTCTCCCGGTGCTCCGATACAGGACTTCCTGTGTCACGGCCGCCGGGGCTTCTGCGCATGCGCGGCGCATGCGCAGTGACTGAACGGGACACGGCGGTCATCTTAGTTACTGGAAACAGGGCTAGATTGCCCTTGCTTTCCAGTGCTATGGCTGGGGGCGGATCCTGCTGGGCTCTCCCTCCCTGGTCCATATAGGAGAGCCTAGCTGCAGGGCTATGGCTGCGGTTTTTTCCTTTGGTAGCTAGCCCTGCTAGGTGATCCAGCCCCAGCCCTGTGGTAAGGAGGATTAAGGAGGGGGGGAGATGGGGGAAATAAAGTGGCAGTGTGTCTGCGCCTGTCTGTAGGTTACAGGCAGGTGCCTTTTTTTCTCTTTTTTTCTCCTACTTAACCCTTTAGCCTCTCTGTGTTTTTTCTCGCAGCTGTTCCTTCCGCCCAAGCTCTGCAATGAGTCATTCACCACGTAACAAAGATCCTCACACCATTAGGTATGGACCAGCAATACGTGAGTATTAAAAAAAAAAAAAAAAAAGTGCGCTCACTGTTTCTAATGTGAGTTCCTTACATCGTAGCCCTGCCCACTCCAAGAGGACCAGGAAGTCATCAAGAAGTCGTGACAATGACAGCCCAGTCCGCAGGTCTGAGTCTTCGCGACACCGGTCCCGTTCATCAAGCCGAAGACCCCGATCTTCACGTCATAGGTCACAGAGGTCAAGATCTAGGGGACATGATCGTTCCCCATCTTCTAGAAGCCATAGAAGGAAGAAGTGTTGGACATGCGGGGCTACGCCACTACCGGACAGGGTAGTTTGTAAGGACTGCTTTGCGGACTATGCGTCCAACCGCGAGAGAGAAAATCAGCATGCGGTAGAGCTGCTGGATGAAACTATGAGGGACTCCTTCTCCAAGCTCTTGGCTTCAGTGCCCGCTCAGCCAGCCTTGCAGAGATCGCAGGTTCAGGATGTGGAACCTAATCTCCCGGGTCCCTCAACAGCCGGGACGCCTCTACCACCGGCTGATCGTTCAGGTAGAGACTCATCGCCTGGAGACGACTCAGAGCACTCTGCAGAGGAGTCAGAGCCTTCGGGGTTTAGCCTTTCCCTGGTAAACCCGTTTTATCCAGGGCGGTCAAATCGGCAATCGCCTGGAAAGAGGTGGAAGATCCGCCCCAAGAGGCTACAAGCTACTTTCCTTTTCTCAAAAGGAAGCAGATTCTTTTCCCATTGATGGGGGAAATTAGCCAAGTCATCCTGAATGAATGGGCAAAGCCTGATAAAAGGCTCCCATTGAGTCGTTTCAGCAAGCTGTATCCCTTACCAGAATCTGGAACACAGTCGCTAAACTCCATGCCTTTAGTGGATGCATCGGTGGTTCGACTCGCCAAGAATGTGACTCTACCAATGGAGGATTCTGCTTCCTTTAAGGATCCCCTAGACAGGCGAATTGACGTGGAACTGAAGAGGAGCTACTTAGCCGCAGGCGCAGCATGTAAGCCAGCTATCGCCCTCACGTCAGTCTCTAATGCCATAAGGTCATGGACAGATAACATTGAAACTGCGCTACGTCAGAACGTTCCCACAGAAGACATAATTAAAGCCTTGGAAGAGCTCAGGCTATCGGCAGATTTTGTGGGAGTAGCAGCCATCGACACGATTAGATGCTCAGCAAGGTCTATGCTGCACTCAGTGATGGCGAAAAGAGCCTTATGGCTGAAACCTTGGACGGGCTGACCTTTCTTCCAAGCAAAACTGGTGCAAGATCCCATTTGATGAAAGGCTCTGTTTGGAGACAAGATGGATAATGCAATCTCTAGGCTGTCAGGAGGGAAGTCTGGTATGCTTCCACAGGACAGGAGAACACGAAGATTCAGAGGCGGTCCCTCTAGGTTCCGACGCTCGGATCCAAGGGACTTCAGGCATTCCGGACAGTTCAGAGACAACAGAAGGCCTTGGAGAGGCACTCAGCAATCCTTCTTGAACAGGAAAATTAAAGCTCTTCCGGCTCCCCAGAAGCAAAAACAGTCTTTTTGACACCAAGCTATCCCGGACACTCCCGGTGGGAGCCAGGCTAAAACATTTTGCCCCGGTCTGGGCCACCCACTGCCAGGACCCCTGGATTCTGTCCACAATTCAATGGGGGCACTCCTGGACTTTTGTTCAAACTCCACCACGAAGCTCGTTCAAGAGAACAGAGATTCCATCCTCTCCACTGAAGGCCCAAGCTCTGGAAGATTTGGCAGTTACTCCAGTTCCCTTAGCGGAGCGATTCACAGGTTTTTACTCCACCTTGTTCCTTGTCCCCAAAAGGACGGGCGGGTGGAGGCCTGTGATAGACCTGAAAAAGCTCAATCAGTATATTTACACCGAGAGCTTCAAGATGGAATCCCTGCAGACAATAATTCAGGCAGTCCAGCCGTTAGATTGGATGATCTCAGTCGATCTCCAGGACGCATATCTACATGTTCCAATCCAGCCTACATTGCAGAAATACCTAAGATTTGCGGTGGGTCAGACTCACCTTCAGTTTCAGGCTCTGCCCTTTGGTCTGTGCACCTCTCCCAGGGTATTCACCAAGATTCTATTATCTGCCCTGGCCCCCCTGAGGGAGAAGGGCTTGAGGATATATCACTACCTGGACGACATTCTACTCCTTGCATGCAGTCCGGGTCAGCTGATATGCCATCGGGACATTCTGCTACAAACTCTAAGAGAACTAGGGTGGTTAGTCAACCTAGACAAGAGCCAACTTGTTCCAACGCAACAAATGGTCTACTTGGGTGCAACATTCAACACCCAGGAAGGGACAGTGTCGTTACCACCGCCAAAGATGGAGATTGTCATCCAGAAAGTGACCAGAGTCATCCAGAGTCCGTTTCTGACGGCCTCACGATGCCTGAGCCCTCATTGGTACTATGTCGGCCTGCATCCGCATGGTCCCGTGGACCCATTGGCAACCTGAGGTTCTTCCAGACTGGTTTCTTGGCGCAGTGGAGGAAACCATCGACTGTCCCAGACGATCCTGCTTACGGGAGTGATGCGCAGGGAGTCTTCAATGGTGGACAGCTCCAGAGAACCTTTCCAAACCCCGTCACTTGGGATCCCTCCACTGGACCACAGTTACGTCCGATGCAAGCGGGACAGGGCTGGGGAGCCCATTGCGGAGAATCCAGAGTACAGGGGAGATGGTCATGCTCCACCCAGGGCATAGTATCCAACATCTTAGAGTTGAGGGCAGCCTTTCTAGCGCTGACTTCCTTGGCACCCCAGATCAAGGGTCAGAGGATCCTGCTACGTCTAGACAACAGGGCAGCGGTTGCTTATCTGCAGAGGCAGGGAGGCACTCGCAGCAGGTCACTCCTCAAGGAGGTAGAGCCAATCATGCTTTGGGCAGAGAAGAACCTCCTGGACCTCCGAGCGTGTACCTGCCAGGCAGGTTGAATACAGTAGCAGACACATTGTCCAGGAACTTCTCGGACAACAACGAGTGGACTCTCCACCCCAGGGTGTTCCATTGAATTGCCAGCTCTTGGGATCCCCCACAGGTAGACCTGTTCGCCTCCTCGGAGAACGCCAGCTGGTCAGATTCATCTCCCGGTTTCCACATCCGCAAGCCGAAGCGGTGGATGCCCTGACATGCCCCCTGGAGGTTCTCCACGGCATATGCCTTCCCTCCGCGGGTCCTTGATATTCAAGTTCCTCCTGAGGCTCCTCAGGGAATCGGGTGCAGGTGCTGGCAATACTCCCGTACTGGCCAAAAGAGGCCTTGGTTTCCGCTTGCCATGCGTCTCAGTGTGAGCCCGCCAGTCAGGATTCCTCCGTTCCCTCAACTTCTGCTGCAGGGCAAACTACTTCATCCAAAACCCTCAGAGATTGAACCTTCGAGTCTGGAAGTAGAAAGGCGAAGGTTTGAGTCCTTAGGCTTTTCATCAGGAGTCATCTCAACCCTCCTGAAGCCAGAAAGCCTACAACGAATGCTGTTTTATTCGAAGATCTGGGACAAATTCTTGTCTTATGCAGCGATAACGGCTTTGATCCAAACGTTCCCTCTACAAACCATGTGTTAGGTTTCCTACAGACGGGACTTGAGCTGGGTCTTAGTCTAAGCTCCCTCAAGGTTCAGGTAGCAGCGATCTCAGCAGCAACAAGTAGAAGATGGGCAGAGGATCCTTTACTATCATCTTTTTTAAAGGCGTCTTGAAGATCCGCCCCACCTGCTAGACGATCCTTTCCTAAGTGGGGATTGTCTCTGGTTCTCGAGGCTCTGTCGGTCCGGCCTTTGCTCAGTGGAACAAATAACATTATGGAAACCTGACATTGAAAACAACTTTTCTGCTAGCCATTACTTCGGAAGAAGGATCTCAGAACTCCACTCCTTAGGAATTGGGGACGACACATCTCCTTCTTCCCTGACAGAGTGGAACTTCGCCACTTAGGGGGTTCACGCCGGAAAGTTGCTACTCCAAGCCACCTGTTGGAACCCTGGGCTCTACCAATATTCGCGGATACAGATGCAGAATCTGCCACGAACTGGATGTGTCCAGAACGCTCAGAGCCTACCTAGAGGCCACCAGTTTCTTTCAGGAACTCGGAGAGGCTTTTCATCATACCTTTTGGTAAACAAAGGGGCAAAGAAGCTTCCATCAGAACCCTGGCATCGTGGGTTGTAAAGTTAATACAGAGGTCCTACAGGGTGAAGAATATGGAGCCTCCATCTCAAGTGAATGCTCATTCCACTAGAGCAGTCTCAGCTTCCTGGGCAACAAGGGCTAATGTATCGCTGGAGACAGTGTGCAGGGCAGCCACCTGGTCGTCTCATAACACGTTCCTTAGGCACTACCATATTGATCCAGGAGCTCTTACAACGGTGGAATTCGGAAAGAAGGGCAGTTCAACTGCTATGTCTCTTCTAATTAAACTCTTATTAAGCATTATCCCACCCGCGTCAAGCTAGTTATTTATCACTAGTATGCTGCCATGGAGGCACCAGGAAAATTGAAAATTGTATCATACTTACCAGTAATTTTCCTTTCCTGGTGCCTATCCATGGCAGCATACGCTCCCACCCTCGGTATTCTATAGTACGGCGAATGTTGGGGGAGGGGCTATGCTTTAATTTTATTCTATTCACTAGTCCTGAAGGAGGAGTCGAGGCGGAGCTCTATCACTAGTATGCTGCAAGGATAGGGACAGGAAAGGAAAATTACTGGTAAGTATGATACAATTTTCCATTTTCTGTAGTTAAGATTTAAACGCTAATAAAGAATCCTCAGAAGGAGGCATAGGCTGGTGAAAAAAAGGTGAACTGGATGAGTGTGACATCATCACAGTAGGACATCATGTTTATTTAATTATACAAAAATGCCTAGATAGTTACATCAAACATTACTAATTCACTATTCTTAAGTGATTTGTGGATCCCTAGGGAGTGCTATAGGTGCCGGTGACTGTTTGTTTATACTTTAGGTCGTACACACGATAGGTTAAACTGATGAAAACGGTCTGAAGGACTGTTTTCATCGGTCCAAACCGATCGTGTGTGGGCGCCTAGGTTATTTAACCTTCGGTTTAAAAAATGCAAACTTGCTTTAAAATTTAACCGATGGATTGCTACCGATAGGTCAAAACCGATCAATAGTATGCAAAACCATCGGTTAAAAACCCACGCATGCCCAGAATCAAGTCAACGCATGCTTGGAAGCATTGAACTTCATTTTTTTTTCAGCACGTTATTGTGTTTGACGTCAACGCGTTCGGACACGATCGTTTTTTAACTGATGGTGTGTACGCACGACAGACCATCAGTTAGCTTCATCGGTTTACCTAAGACAACTGTCCTTCAGACCGTTTTCATCAGATGGACTGATCGTATGTACGAGGCTTTTGAATACTTACAAAATATTTCAAATTGTTGAAAAATAGGTTTGTTTGTTCTTCAGCTGAATGATGCAGTTTATTACATTTTTCAGTAAAACATGGCAATTAATTGATGGCATGCTTAGTGACTTCTGGAAACATAATTTGCAAGCTAAAGAAAATGAGTTTCCTAGGCATGTATCAAGTGTTCTTTGGGCTATGAAATTCCCCAAAAATTGTATGACAATTATGTATAGGTAGAACAGAATGACAAGAGGAACTGAGAATTGTGTAGTGAGTTTATTTTCAGGACTCTAGCTACAGTACTTTAGTGTGCATGAGTGAATTATGAGCATGAGTCTAGATTTACTACACATCATTGTGTTCAGACTAGAACATTTTGCTGCATCTTAGCCTTGAATGAAAGACTGACAGCCTGTGGAAGTGATTGGATTTTCATTTAAGGACTCCTGCATATATGGTGATTTACAAATGTTTTGTCAATGCAATGGCTATTTTATATTTTACATGCTTTATATATGCATTTCTATCAATTATTTTACTGAAAAAAAAAAAAGAATACAGTATGTCGTTGTTTAACTATGAGTTTAAAGTGATATTACTGTAATGACCTGATTCATCAGATACTGATATTGATTCATCAAGGGGTTGATTTACTAAATGCAAATAGGCTGTTCACTTTGAAAAGGAATTTTCACTTTTCAAGGGAAATTTTCCTTTAGCTTAGTAAATGATATTAAGCTCTGCTGGCCTCATCAGCCTATCATGTGCACATCAGACTATGTGCCTTTAGTAACAACTGCCATCTGTTTATAGGTGTTTCTATCCTTGTGCTGTGACAGAAAGATGTGTAGATTTGACCATGATTTAAAAAGATCCATCTTTCTGACCACATTTTCAATGTTACACCCATATTTAAGGTGTAAAATGAGTGAGTGAGTGAGTGAGTGAGAAACTTATATAGCGCAACACATGCGAACTGAATTGCCTCTGGGCGCTTAGTATACATTCCCTGAATGCCCTCAGAAGAGATGGGTTTTTATTTTTCTTCTGATAGGCCAAGTAGTTCACCTCCAGTCGGATGCTGGTTGGTAGAGCGTTCCATAGTCTAGGTCCTTGGACTGCAAATCTTCATTCTCCTTTGGCTTGGTATCTGGCTTTGGTATCTGGAGTAGATTTTGGTTGGTGGATCGCAGAATGCGATTGGGGTTGTGAGCTTTTTAGTTTATCGCATAGATATTGGGGGGTATTTCCTTGAACCTCAAAAAAGGGGGGGGGGGGATTCCTCGCGCTAGAAATAATTGGGTAAACATATTCAAGTGAATAAAATAAATATATAAATAAATTGGTAAGAGTACACCTTTACTTGCCTTGCGGTGGGATTATATGATTCTTCTAACCTGAGATCAGTGGCGGATCAGTCCCTGGATATACTCTTACTCAGCAATTGTTTCTGCTCATTTATCTGGACATTTATGTGTTCTGATGTTTCTGTTGATGATTTTTCCCCTCTCACTGGGACTTATACATTATTAGCTCTATGATCTGAGCACACCTTTAATGGACTAACAGAGATTTTATCCAAAATGTTTTTATTTAATGCTTTATCCAAGCTAGTGGATTAGTGTGATTACCCCGCTAGGTCCTCACATACTATTTGGGCATCATCACAGTTATTCATGCACTTGCAATTTATTTTAAATTTTTATAATTGTTACTTATCCAAGCTAGCTGATTATTGTGTTTACTCCGCAAGGTCTTCACATAATACTTGGGCATCATCATAGTTATTTATTTCCTTGAACACACTTATGCGTTAGACAGAGTGCCTTGAAGGTGATTCTGTCTTTTACAGGCAACCAATGAAGGGATCTCAGTGAAGGTGAGATTGATTTCCATGTTTTTTTCCCAGTCACAAGTCGAGCGGCCGTATTTTGAATGACTTGCAGACGAGTGATTTGGTATTTAGGGAGTCCGAGATAGAGGGCATTTGCATAGTCAAGTCTGGAGTTGATAATTGCTCCCACCACGACTGCTATGTCTTCTTTTGGGATAAAGGGAGTGAGTCTGCGTAGTAGGCGCAGCAGATGGTGTGATCCGCTGACTACTGACCCTATTTGTGCATCCATTGTCATGTAGGTGTAGAAAATGACTCTGAGACTTTTAAATTTGGTGCTAGGGGTGATGGTTTTACCCAGAATGGGTGGGGGTGTCCATGTTGTTTTTGGATGATTCTTTTGATTGGCGTTAAACAGGAGAAGTTCTGTTTTCGAACCGTTAAGTTTAAGATAACTCTTCGTCATCCAATTTTCTATCAAAGTAAGGCATTTCTCTAGTCTGAGATAATGATCCTTTTTGTTGCAGATGCGAAAATACAGTTGTGTGTCATCTGCATAAGAGTGGTAAAGTAACTTCTGGTTACTGATGATTTCAAAAAGAGGGCGGAGATAGATATTGAACAGAACAGGCGACAAAGGGGATCCCTGAGGGACTCTGCATGACACTGTGCGTTTTTCCGAAGTGAAAGGACCAAGTTTCACTATTTGTGATCGGTTTTCCAAGAAGGAGAAAAACCAAGATAAATCACATTCCGCGACTCTGGCTACTTCAGCTAGCCGAGTCAGTAATAATTTGTGGTCTACCGTATCAAAAGCTGCGCTTAGGTCCAACAGTACCAGAAGAGAAGATTCTCCTTCGTCTGCTGCCTCGAGAGCATCATCCCATATTTTGAGCAGTGCTGTTTCTGTCCCGTGACCAGGACGGAAACCCGATTGAAACGGATTGAGTAATTTGTGGGTGTCTAAATGATGTTGTAGCTGTTGTACAACTTCTTTCTCCATTAATTTGGAGAAGACATTTAGGCCTGTTATGGGTTGATGGTGGTTTGGGTCTTTGGGGTCGAGGGTGTTTTTTTTAGAATTGGTTTGATTATGCCTTGTTTCAGCAAGGTTGGCACCATGCCCTCCTTGAATGACTGGTTTATGAGCTGCGTGATAGCTGGTGCCAAAATATCGGCACATTCTTTCAGCAGTTTAGTGGGATGATATCATTAGGCGCTGTGCTATTTCGCAGAGTACCGATGATATTTTTAGTGGCATCGATGGAATGGTTTTAGAGTGAAATTAGTTGATTGTGGCGGATTTTATGTTGGAATTAGGTTTGTGATTTAGGGGGGGTTCTATTTTGCTGAATACTTTCACAGATTTTTTACAATTTTGTTAATGAAATAATCCGATAATCATTGCAATAATGCTTGTGAATCAGAATTTGGGGCCTCCAGACAGACTGGGTTCATGGTCTGGGAGACTAGATTGAAGAGTTTGTTGGTGCGGTTAGGCATTTTCGATGATATTGGAAAAATATTTTTTGGGCTTTAAAGATTTATTTATGGTATTTATTAGTTATTACCTTGTAAATAGTATGGTTTTCCTCTGAAGAGCTTCTTTTCCAAGCTGCTTCCGCTCTTCTGCGCTCTTGCTTCAACAATGACAGCTGGTCGTTAAACCAGCTGGAGTTGTTTTTCTGGATGCACGTTTTGCGTTTTGGCGCTACTAAGTCTGCTGACTGTAGTAGAGCCTTGTTGATGGCGTAAAGTGTTGTGTGGAGGTGTTGATGATGTTGGATTGTTTTATTTGTTCCCTAATGTAGTTTTGAAGAGTTCCGAGTGGAGCTTCTTCTGAGATCTAGTCCAGTGTGTTGTCACCGGTTTTATCATTTTTTTTGACGGGGCATTTTTAGTAATTATGAATTTAATTGCATGGTGATCTGTCCATGGTTGCGGCTCATTTTCCAGAATGTTAATTTCCAAATCTTGTCTGAAAATGAGATTGAGAGTGTGACCTGAAGCATGTGTGACTTAGCACATACTAGTTTTCTGCAGACCTAATCCTTCCAAATGGTCAATACAGGTGTCGCGACGGGGTCCTGGTGAGGAGTTGACCCAGAGGTTAAATCCCTGAGCAGCAGGAAGTGTTTGATGTTTAGGGTATAGGTGGAGATGAACTCTGTCAATGACGTGAGAAGGTGCATTTTTGGACCAGGTGGTCTATAGCGGAGAAGTATGTGTCCTGGGGATTTGTTTGCAGTTGCAGAGTGAGGGTTTCCATGAATGGAAGTGAGTTCTGAAGGTCTGGTTTAGTGATCGAGAGGTAAGTCTTGTGGATCACCGCCAGGCCTCCTCCTCTTTGCCCCACTCTGTTTTCTGTTAGAATGCGATAATTCTCTGGCACCAGTTCTCCTGGAATGGTGTTACAGTCAGCTGTTAGCCAGCTTTCTGTGATAAAGAGTCTAAATCATGTTGTAGGATGAAATCATGGATTTCTTGTTGGTGTTTCACTGCCGATATTGTGTTGACCAAAGCGCATGATATGTGCTTTGGCTGGGGTGAATACGTGTCATTTTTGACTGTCGATCGTCGATCGATTCTTAACAGTTTCTCACTCCTTAGAGCTTTTTTGGTGACGGCTGGTAATATTGAGGCAGATGGCTTTAGACCCCAAATGGTTTTTGCAGAGTATCTCAGATTAGCCATAATCGCAGAAACGCCAGGGGTGGTGATAGTGGTTAAATGTTGATCGGGAAGGTATTCAATGACGATGGGAAGGAATATTTTCAGGTGGGTCCCCAACTTGCTAAACCATCCCTCCCCGTTTGATCCAGAGGAAGGTGAAAAAAAAACCCTAGCCGTGCAATGCCAATCAGCAGCGACAGGGGAAAAATTCCTTCCTGATCCCTCAGGGGCGATCGGATAAAACCCTGGATCAACTGAACTATGGCGGTGGAGTGTGGGTTCATACCTGTTAGAGCTGCAGATTGGTGATCCTGCTTGTCCTATGTTCTGCGACCGAGCGACTTGTGGAGTGAAAAATTGGCCAGTGAATTGATTGCTTGGACGGGCTGGAGGGGCAAAGAAAGGGGTAAGCGGGGGAGGGTAGTCTCTTTGCTGTGCTAGTAGGCTTTCCCAGGTAGATGCAGTAGTATGGTTTGTGGAATGATGAGGGGGGATGGGGGAGGTGAAACCAGATGAGGCCAGGGACCATAGGCTGGAGGATCCGTAAAAGGATAGCCGGGAGCTTGATCCTCATCCTAGGAGCTGGGAGCTTGGATGCCGTGAGCTTACCTGCCTAACCTTCCTCTGGTAGCAGGTGCTACAAACCTCACTACAAGCCAGGCGGAGGAGAAATGACAATTGATTGATCCTCTCTCCAACAACTTCAGTCATGTGACCAGCAGTTGCCTCTGAGTGAATGTGAATCTACTTGATCGAATGAACCTTGGTCAGCATGCACAGCCCCATCCCCACCCCCAACCCACCCCCTCTTTTACGGGAATGTGGGGTTATTCTCCCTGTAGCATCCTGTCAAATTTGAAATCAGTCCTGCTATTCGTGGCTCCAACCTGAACAATCTTGTCATTCTTTCACAGGAAGTTGTAATGCATTGGTACTTCTTCCAGCTCTGTAGTTGAAGGAATAGTTTACAGGAACTTGAACATTGCACCCATATTTCACTGGTCATGGTTGCAATGTTACATTTACCTTTAAAGCATGAGCATGAAAGTTTTAGCTGGGCCCCCTGGCATCTACAATGTCCTCTACTCCTGTATGGGTTGTCTGGTTGATTATCTGGTTCTGCAAGTAGTTTAAAACTGTGAGAAAAGTTATATACTTGCCTTACTGACATCTTTCACATTGCAAGGCGTGATAGTACTATCTTTCCAGCTAGATTCATGAGCAACGATGAGCACTCCAAGTTTAGTGAGAAGACAATACCGTCAAGTGAGAATTTTCTGACAATATTTACATTGATCTGCCCCAAGAACTTTCTAACATGAGTATGATGCCATCCTTGCCTAAGATATGTAGGTGGAAGACTGAGGTAATATTAATATCTTTCCTGGGGAATGTTGAGTACACTCAATCAGAGAGAAGGACACTCTAGTGCAAGCGATATTCTGTCAATATTTGGGCTGCTCTGCATTCCCCAATGTCTTGGCTGATGAGTATGATGCAGTATGATGCCACCTTCATCTAGGCACTGTGTTTTGGAAGACTGGGTAAGGTAAGTTCATAACCTATATTTCTTCCTTACAGGTACAGATTTTAACTCGCTATATTGCAACAATATTTACAGGGAGAGGGGATCAGATCGAAGAAAGCAGACTTTGCAATTTGATTTAAGTAATTGTCAAATATTAATTACATGTTATCTATGTAGACTGAATATAGTTTCCTATTACTGAACATTCTATACAGAATCTACAGTGAACATAGTTTCCGCTTAATAAACGTTCTCTTTCTCTTTAGTAAATGAACCACATTTAGACAGGCATATTCAGGTGAGCTTGTAAAATTAATTTCTAGTGACTGACTATAATTTTCAGTCTGAATTTCACATAATCCTCTATTCCTTGTACTTCAACTGATTTGCTCGCTCACAAAACTATGTACAAAGAAAATTACATTGAGCATGCTGTATGAAATATTGTACATCCCGTATGCAAGTCCTAATTCAGTAAGGCACTCTAAAGCACTAAGCCTTTTAAAAGGTATCTTCTATGTTCTTTTTGAGACCAATTTCAGCTTGCTGCATTTCAATGGTTATTTTACACGCTATGTTAATGTATGTATGTATGTGTAAGAATTTTAGTCACTGGACATGGTACTTTTGTGGTAACTCACTATTTCACAATTTTTTTCATTTTTTTTTTGTCTACAGAGCAGAAGGGGTCTTTAGTAAATATTTGCTAGAAATCCTTGCAATGCAATCCATTAGCACACCTGGATTTCACTTCACTTCAATGTGCACGGATCTTAAAAAACAGTTAAACTGTACAAATATGACATTGCTGAAGATCATGATAAAAAGAGAAGATCATGTTGAACAATATAAAATTGTTAAAAATATAACTTTTTAAAAATATATTTTCAGTAGTGCTTCTCCTCTACTGCTAATGCACCATTGATTCCAAATCATCTGTGTGGACATGCCATTTCACACAGAAGCTCTATCATCGAACAAAGCTGTGATGTCAATATGCTGGAATTACTGCACATACAGTAAAGCAATAATCTTTTCTGCTGAATAGTTCAAGAATACAATATCCTGCTTTAAAGGATTTACAAATGATGCAATCATTTGATGTGGTTAGGTTTTTGCTTTTCAGTTAATGTTAGTTGACTCATTTCTTTTAACTGTTACACTATCATAAAATAGTTTTCACCCAGCTTTATGTTTGTTTGTATAATTGGCAAAAACATTTTTCTGTGCAATTTTTTATGATTTTTCTTGTATTTTTTGTTATATTAACAAAGGATTACAAATGCCAAAATAACACAATAGAAGGCAGTATCAAGGATATATATATAGAGAAGTTAGTATAATTATTTCATGAGGAATTGGGTTTTCCTGTTATACAATGCCTAATATTTTGACCTATTAAGGCACTGTACTGCTACATTTCTACTCTACTGAGTCAATAAGTTAACATGAGCATAATTTCAAGAAAGAGGGAAGAAGGGAATGAAGGGGGCAATACAGAAGAATGGTAATTGAGGTCCCTGCAAACTAGGGCTTATTCACAAATGCAGCCACTTATCATTCTACATTTGAAATTGGGAACATTTACCTTGGCCTGTATCCAAATTTCCAAGCAAAGCAAGATATTAGGTCTAAATAAAGAATAATTGCCCAAAACCATGTTATGTTACTGAAACTATACACCTGCTGGTAGAGAGTGGGATTTTTAGACATGTGCATTCGTTTTCGAGTATTTTCGTTATCGTTTTAACAAACTAACACGCAGAATCCATAACCTGAAAGATCCGGCTTAAAAAATGCTTTATTTTCATTTTTGTTGCTATAGATAGGAGATTCGACATGACGCTGACAATAGCAATCTGTGTCTATCAAACCTGCGGTCGAATGTGCCTATAAATAAATATAGCTATTATTAGTCCAAGTTTTTTCTCGACATAGAGAGAAAATATTTGACATTATAGAGACAGTGTTGGGGTAGACCATTCGACATGAACAACGAAGATTCGATGAAGCAGCAAAAAAAACATACAAATGTTGAATCTGTCATTGAAGGCTTATGGTGTCTGTCGAAAGTTCTAAGAAGATTCCATAAGCAGCTAAACTGTACGATGCCGCAATCGTACATTTCTGGTAAGCCCACAAGCTATAGTAGAATTCTAATGTTGGTTGACTAGTAAAAATTAATTTATAAATATAATTATTACTAGTGTCATACAACATTAGAATTCTCCTATAGCTTGTAGGTGGAACATTCGACTGGAAATGTATGATTGCAGCGTTGTATAGTTTAGCTGCTCCGTCAAATCTTCTAAGAACATTCTACAGATACCACAAGCCTTCAATGACAGATTCGACCTCAATTAATTTTTTAACGAAACAAAATAAATAAAAACTAATTTCGGGAGTAACTAAATAAATACATTTTTCGGACGAAAACGACATTCAGAAACAAAATATTTCAGTGTGCACATGTCTAGAGATTTTTCATGAAAAAAACAGGCAAATAAACATCCACGGCCATGATATTGATAGTCTGGCCACAATCAAAATGTGAGTGAGAAAATTCCTATCCCCAAAAGTACAAGAGCAGAGTCAGAAGTAAAATAAATGGAAGATATTGAGGTCATAATGTGAAGGGGTGTATTACCACCCATGTACAATCTTTTTGAGCCAATTCCCATTTGGTTATGCACCTATAAGTAATTCCTTTTTATAATGCCATTGCTGGATAGTTAGGGAATGTTTAGCTTTTTTATTCCCATCTCCCCAAGGAGGGTCGTTTTACTATCCAGAGTAAATGACAAGCTTGTACATGAGGGTAATCTCTTTCAGGTTGGGTAAAATATTATTGTAAAAGAAAAGGAGACTTCTAATTTTGGGATTGTCCTTAGTCTATAAAAGTGTTTAGAAATTGAAATAATTCTAGAAAACCTGTTTGAGTTTGTCAAATTGTCATTATAATCAGTACTTGCACTTGCATTGTTCTATTAGGGAAAGTTGCAGTGCCTGCATCCCTTTAGAAGTGATTTACCCTTGGAGTGTTTCTCAAGCAGGAAATTACATTTCTGGGGAAGTGCTGTATACCTGTTCTGTGTACTAAAGGCCTCCAGGTGCCCGTATTGCATTAATTACCCAAAGCAATGTAGCGCAACGCTCCTAAAAATAAAACATAAATATCTAATATCAATAGTGTACATAGACACACATTACATGTAAACAAATAATATGTAAACAAAATCCAATGTGCATACAAAAAATATTTTTTCCTCTGAATATCATACACAATGACTCCAAAAATGATATATAAAAAATATAATCCAGTAAATGTCCAAAATGTGCAAAATAAATTAAAACAACTGTGATTAAATTTCAGCTTCTATCTACTGAAATCCTAACTGTGACATGCATAAAATAGAGTGAATCCACCACCTACAGTATCTCACAAAAGTGAGTACACACCTCACATTTTTATAAATATTCAACACTGAAGAAATTACACTTTGCTACAATGTAAAGTAGTGAGTGTTTGGCATGTATAACAGTGTAAATCTGTCCCCTCAAAATAATGCAACACACAGCAAATAATGTCTAAACTGCTGGCAACAAAAGGGAGTACACCTCTAAGTGAAAATAGCCAATTTCCCTCCCGGTGCATGTGACTCATTAGTGTTATAAGGTCTCAGGTGTGAATGGGGAGCAGGTGTGTTAAATGTGGTGTTATCGCTCTCACTCTCTCATACTGGTCACTGGAAGCTCAACATGGCACCTTATGGCAAAAAACTCTCTGAGGAGCTGAAAAAAAGAATTGTTGCTCCACATAAAGATGACCTAGGCTATAAGAAGATTACAAAGACCCTGAAACTGAGCTGCAGTTAGTGGCTAGCTAAGACCATACATCAGTTTAACAGGACAGGTTCCACTCAACCATGGTCAACCAAAGAAGTTGAGTGCACATGCTTAGTGTCATATCCAGAGGTTGTCTTTGGGAAATAGACTTATGAGTGCTGCCAGAATTACTGCAGAGGTTGAAGGGGTGGGGGGTCAGCCTGTCAGTGCTCAGACCATACACCGCACACTGCATCAAATTGGTCTGCATGATTGTCATCCCAGAAGGAAGCCTCTTCTAAAAATGATGCACAAAAAAGTCCGAAAACAGTTTGCTGAAGACAAGCAGACTAAGGACATGGATTACTGGAACCATGTCATGTGGTCTGATGAGACCAAGGTAAACTTATTTGGTTCAGATGGTGTCAAGCGCGTGTGGCAGCAACCAGGTGAGGAGCACAAAGACAAGTGTGTCTTATCTACTGTACAGTCAAGCATGGTGGTGGGAGTGTCATGGTCTGCATGAGTGCTGCTGGCACTTGGGAGCTACAGTTCATTGAGAGAACCATGAATGCCAACATGTACTGTGACATATTGAAGCAGAGCATGATCCCCTCCCTTCGGAAACTGGGCAGCAGGGCAATATTTCAACATGATAATGACCCCAAACACAACTCCAAGATGAACAATGCCTTGCTAAAGAAGCTGAGGGTAAAGGTGATGGACCGGCCAAGCATGTCTCCAGATCTAAACCCTATTGAGCATCTGTGGGGCATCCTCAAATGGAAGGTGGAGGAGTGCAGGTCTCTAACATCCACCAGCTCTGTGATATCATCTTGGAGGAGTGGAAGAGGACTCCAGTGGCAACCTGTGAAGCTCTGGTGAACTCCATGCCCAAAAGGGTTAAGGCAGTGCTGGAAAATAATGGTGGCCACACAAAATATTGACACTTTGGGCCCAATTTGGACATTTTCACTTAGGGGTGTACTCACTTTTGTTGCCAGCGGTTTAGACATTAAGGGCTGTGTGTTGAGTTATTTTGAGGGGACAGCAGATTTACACTGTTATACAATCAGTACACTCACTACTACATTGTAGCAAAGTGTCATTTCTGCAGTGTTGTCACATGAAAAGATATAATAGAATATTTACAAAAATGCAATGTACTCACTTGTTTGAGATACTGTATACCAAATGTCCTCTCACCTCACTGACATGACCCCTGCTTTACCAGTAGGTCACACCACACAGTTTTCCCTCTCTGGGGATGAAGCTAAAACAGCTACTCCTTCCAAATCTTCTCTACTTCCCAAACTCATGAGTGGATGGATGGCTAAATGGATCTCCAACACAGCAATATATGCAGAGGAAAAAAGCACAAAACCCTAGTGCTCTCCGTTTAAAAAATCTAACTTTAATAAAAATAAAAATGTTGTACTTTCAAGAAACAGCACTATAGGTAGTGCTGACCATGTATCACTCATCTTTGGCAATCACTTGCGAGGCAACTTGGCCCAGAGATGGCCGCAGGCAGCAGGATGACATCATGCACAAGGTTCCTCAACCAGTAGCAGTTTTCCTGGGATTTTGCTAGGAGGCACTAAGGTGGTTCTGAGGAGTCATCCGCTGAGGCCATTGAGAGAAGGGGGAAGATGACTACACTGTCACCATCACAAAGGTACAGGACATGGGGCGGCACCACCACTTCCTGTGGTGCACCCAATTCTGCATCTTTCCCAGCTGACATCAAAATTGCTCAGTGGGTGCACATACATTAAAAAAAAGGAAATTATGGTATTCTTACTATGTTAGAAAGTTGAGCACTTGAGCTTTAAGACACTTATGGGGTTATTTACTAAATGCAAATCCACTTTGCACTACAAGTGCAAAGTGCACTTGAAATTGCACTGAAAGTGAACTTGGAAGTGCAGTTTCTTTAGATCCAAGGGGGACCTGCAAGGGAAAAAAACAAACAGCATTTTAGCTTTCACATAATTGGATGATAAAATCAGTAGAGCACATTCAGTGCACTTTGCATTTGTAGTGCAAAGTGGATTTGCCTTTCGTAAATAGCACCCTTAGTGTTTCTTCTTTCCTCATCTTAAAGCAACTCTTTCCACTGATGGTTTAATGCTTTACCACAATGAAACAGAGTAAATTGAGCATAAGATTGCACTAGAAGTAGAAAGGGTATAGAAAAGAGCAACTTAATAAGGGTAAATATAAATAAATATATATATATATATATATATATATATATATATATATATATATATATATATATATATATACGCCGTATTTATCAGCATATAACACACACTTTTTTACCCTGAAAATAGAGGGCAAACCGCGCCTGCATGTTATACCCCAATATATATTTTTTATTTCCAATGGGGGGCAGGTATGGGGTGGTCTGCCCTAGGTGTCTGCCATTGGGAGGGTATCAGGCCTGGCTGCCCCACCTCTATTGGCCTTGGGACAGCGCTTCCATACTTTAAAAACTTTAGAAAACATTACTGCCAGCCCTTTCTCATAAAATGCTCCTCCTGTGTCACTCTCAATATAAATGGAAGCCTGAAATACCTCAAGTAACGCCGCTCATTCTGGCCGCTCTCTCCTCCTCGAGTGTAGATTTTGATTGGAGGAGAGCGGTCATGTGACTATCAATGAAACAGCAGAGGAGAGTCATATGACTCTGTAGACGAGAGAGCAGCATTAATTGAGGTATATAGACGCTTTGATTTACAATGAGAGTGAAACAGGATGAGCGGTGTATGAGAAGGGGCTGACAGGGATGTTTTCTCAACTTTAGAGTATGCTGCCAATGCTGTCCCAGGAGACTGGGAGTGTAGGGGGGGGACTTTTTAATGGAAGGAGGCTGTGTACTGTGCAGGTAAAGAGGTTTGTGTGTTGTGCAGTGCTGTGAAGGGGGTCCGTGTGCTGTGCTGTACAGGGGGTCTGTGTGCTGTGCAGGGGTCCCTGTGCTGTGCAGTGTTGTACAGGGGGTCCGTGTACTGTGCAGTGCTGTGCAGGGGGTCTGTGTGCTGTGCAGGGGTCCGGATGCTGTGAAGTACTTGCAGGGGGTCTGTGTGCTGTGTAGTGCTGTGCAGGGGTCCGTTTGCTGTGCTGTGCTGTGCAGGGGGGTCTCTGTTCTGTGCAGTTCCTATGCAGGGGTCTGTGTGCTGTGTAGTACTGTGCAGAAGGTCTGTGTGCAGTGCTGTGAAGGTTATTTGTGTAGTGTGCAGTGCCGTGCAGGGGGTCCATGTTCTGTGAAGTGCCATGCAGGAGGTTCGTATGCTGTGCTGTGCAGGGGGTTCATGTGCTGTGCAGTGCTGTGCAGGGGGTCTGAGTGATGTTCGGGGGTCTGTGTGCTGTGCAGGGGGACTGTGTGCTGTGCAGGAGGCTGTAGAATGTTTTTTTCCTGAAACTTCCCTCCTAAAATTAGGGTGCGTGATATAAGCCTGTGCGTATACGGTATATATTAGTTAGCTACCATGTGTCTATACATCTTGTACCCATGTTGATGAGGGCAAAGGCTAATTCCCCACAACCCTGGCCTGCTGGTTGTTGGGGTCTGATTTTTGAGAAGTCCTTTGGGAGAAGTGCTATTAAAAAATAATAACAATTTACAAAGAGTCCTGCAATGCCCATTTGGGAAATGATGTCACCTAGGATGCCCCATTACATTGTTTACATTCCATTTAATTTTTGACAGTCATTTTTTTTTTCTTTTGGCATGTCAATGGGTTTATTTCATCATGATTAACATGGGTATGCATTGCTAGAAAATATGATTGACAATGAATTTTCATTGTAGGACGTTTTGGGATTTTTTTCTTTTTTAATAGAATAATTGTCAAAATTGTGTGTCTTTATTTACTATTTACATTTTTTTTGGTGAATAAATAGAGCTACATAATACTCCTTATTCATTCATACCATGAGTGGTATTTGGGGTCCCCCTTATAAAGTGCCCCCCTTTCTGCACACCCCCACAACCATCAGACTAGGGTTGAGAGGAAGCGGACCTTTTCCAACATGCTGACAAGGAGCTTTGCCAAGGAGCCCTTCTTATGCATGTGACCTGGTATGGTTTAGGAGGGGGAACTCGCTTAATAAAGGTCTGGGATGTATTTTAGGGGGGCCTTCACAACATTATTTACATTTTTTTTTTTTTAGAGCATGAAGGGAATGCAAAGGCACTTTTGCTGACCATTTAAACAGTGTTTTATTTTATTTGGAAATGTCCATTTTGCTGTAGTAGGTTGTATAAATCAAATGGATGTGCTACTTCACAGGCAGGCTAAGGGGATCACCAGACATGCTATTTTCATTTTTAATGTTTCCCCTCATGCCATTTGTTTAACTATCACTTACCTATATTGGAGAAATAAAGAAAAAAGGAAGGTGCAGCGCAAATTCTTGTGAATAAGATTTCTGATGTGATACCAGAAAAATATAAACGTGATAACAAAACACATAATAATAAAGGTGACCCAAAATGATAAAGGTCAACTGCTATACATCACTAGAAGTGAACAATTGACTGAAAAAAATGATTATTAATGCAGGTGAAAAATCACAAGTGAATATATATATATATATATATGTATAGAGTAGAAAATGTTCATATATGTATGAAAATAAACAATAGTGCAAGAAAAATAGCTTCAAGTGAAGTGTGAGTCCATATGCTCCCAAATGTCTTAAAGAAAACTTCTTTGAGAAAGTGAATTCCACAACGAATATCTTCAGAGAGGGGAAAATACAGGGCTGAGACCACCTTCCACCAGAGGCACACCCAAGTGATAAATCAAGCCCCTTACCAGATATGATGACCACAGCGGTGGTCAGGCTGTACCCAGGTATATTTAAAGTCACCCAAATGACTATATATGGCACACTGGAGCTGCTTCAAAGCTGGATCCAAACGACCAGAACGGATGGATGGCTTGCTTTCAGCTCCGCTCGGGCCATGCAAAGAACTCAGGCCATCCATCCGTTCTGGTCGTTTGGATCCAGCTTTGAAGCAGCTCCAGTGTGACATATATAGTCATTTGGGTGACTTGAAATATACCCGGGTACAGCCTGACCACCGCTGTGGTCATCATATCTGGTAAGGGGCTTGATTTATCACTTGGGTGTGCCTCTGGTGGAAGGTGGTGTCAGCCCTGTATTTTTCCCTCTCTGAAGATATTCGTTGTGGAATTCACTTTCTCAAAGAAGTTTTCTTTAAGACATTTGGGAGCATATGGACTCACACTTCACTTGAAGCTATTTTTCTTGCACTATTGTTTATTTTCATACATATATGAACATTTTCTACTCTATATATATATATATATATATATATATATATATATATATATATATATATATATATATATATATATTCACTTGTGATTTTTCACCTGCATTAATAATATTTTTTTCAGTCAATTGTTCACTTCTAGTGATGTATAGCAGTTGACCTTTATCATTTTGGGTCACCTTTATTATTTTGTGTTTTGTTATCACGTTTATATTTTTCTGGTATCACATCAGAAATCTTATTCACGAGAATTTGCGCTGCACCTTCCTTTTTTCTTTATTTCTCCAATATACGTATCAGTATTTTTTGGTACTAGCAGCACTTTCACGTATTTATTTTTTGTTTAGCGCAGTGTTTTTTCTCTTTTATCACTTACCTATAAACCTAGAAAATGGTCATTACCGTTTTTTTTATATTTGACTCCCATTTGCTTTAGTGGGGCTTAGATTCAGCACTCAAATATTAGATTTGAAAACGTACTCTAAATCTCAACCCTGGGTAGATTTACGTTTAAAATGGTGTACAGTAATGAGCAACACAGGTTAATTTGATTTTAAAGTGCATTTCCCCTTTTGCAGTCAAGTTGGGGAAGCCCTCACTATATATTTGGTATGTGTTTCTATTTAAACAGGATATATACAATCAATTAATATATATATATATATATATATATATATATATATATATATATATATATATATATATATATATATTTCCTACATTTGTTTACCTTTAAAGCTTTATTCAAGTTTTGAAGGAGTACAGGAAATAACAAAGAAAATTTGATAATACAGTCTCAAAGGGTAATGTGTATGCACATTAGATAGTACAACGTTTCAGCAGATATATAACACAAAAAGTACAGATAGGTAATCTGCTGTGTTGTGTGTGTATATATACAGTACAATGGCTTTTAGTAATGACAGACTGAAGGAGTCTGTGTCTAGAAGTAGTTGTAAGTTCAAGTGGAGATTACAGTTAGCAGCTTTCCACACATGTAGGTTTAAGGCCGCGTACACACGATCAGTCCATCTGATGAGAATGGCCCGACGGACCGTTTTCATCGGTTCACCGCTGAAGCAGACTGATGGTCTGATGTGCGTACACACCATCATTTCCAAAACCGATCAGGTCAGAAAGTGGTGACGTAAAACACTTGACGTGCTGAAAAAAATGAAATTCAATGCTTCAAAGAATGGGTCGACTTGATTCTGAGCATGCGCAGGTTTCGAACCGATGCTTTTGCATATTAACCATCGGTTTTGACCTATCGGTCAGGCGTCCATCGGTTCGATTTTAAAGCAAGTTCTCTTTTTTTGGACCGATGAAACTGAACTTCAGTCCGTTTTCATCAGTTTGGACTGATCGTGTGTACGCTGCCTCAGTCATCTGGTGATATTAGGTGCATATTGCAAAGTATTGAAGGAAGGTTGAACTGGAAGAATGGATAATGCTGTAGTGTATGAGAGTCCAGGGGGACAGTCCAGGGGGTCAGTCCAGTTTCACACTTCCACAGTCCTTGAGCCAGTGGTCCCAAACTGTGTAGAATTTCTCAGTGGGTAATTTAGCTTTAGAGAAAAAGGATTCTATTTTGAAGTGGTTATTTAAGGATTTGTAATGGTTTGTTTAAAAAACAAAACAAAAAACAAAGTTGTCATACTTCAGTTGGTTTTGCACAGAGTGGCCCTGATCCTCCTCTTCTCGAGTGCCCCATTGGATAGTCGTTGTGTGTCCTTCTGTGTCTATTGACACAGACACAAGGACTTGGTCCCACCCCGTGTCACTCCATGTCATTGGATTTAATTGACAGCAGCAGGAGCCAAAGGCTGCACTGCTCTCAATCTATCCAATCAGGACCAGAGACACCGGCTGGAGCTGGTGTGCTCGTCGCCGTTACTGGAAAGACTGGGTTCAGGTAAGTAAAAGGTGGGCTCGGGGGGGCTGCTGCATCACAGGAGGTTTTTCACCATAATGCATAGAATGCATTAAGGTGAAAAACCTTAAGGGTTTAGAACCCCTTTTAGATCTGCGTTTGTCGGGGTTATATGAATCCAATGCAGGGTTTATAATGTCATTGAAGTCACCACAGATTATTAATGGGGCATCTTTGTAGAGGCCCAGTTTGTTCCTAAGCTTTTTATATAATCTGTATCGGGCAGTGTTGGATACATAAACGTTTACTAGGGTCAGGAGGTGGTTATCAATAGTAGCTGATAAAATAATAAATCAACCTTCATCATATGTGTCAAAATGGTGTAAGACAGAGGAGACTTTGGAGCTTATAGCTATCAATACTGCGACAATTTTTTCTTAGGTGCGTTAATAAAAAGAATAATATGAGTATCTTTTGTGTGTGTAAGAGGGAGGTTTAACATTAGAAAAATTGTTCTCTTGGGCGCAAAGTATATCTGTGATAGCTTCATCCCATAGAAGATTCCTCTTAAATGGAGAATTAAGCCCTTTGGCATTAATGGAAGTCATGTTGGGGGGATATATTTTTACATTCTGGTGATCAGGCCACTGGGAAACTAAAGCATTTTACACAACGTAGTAGTAAGAAATCTAATTATTAAACTGTTGCTTTGAGAACCAAGACAGAATAACAAAAATAACTGTTTGCTAGAAAATTCAGATGTATTTAAATAAACGGTTAAAGTAGTACAATAAGTGTATATTTGGTAGAGACACCTTTCACAAAAAAAATAATGCAACTGGGAGAGAGGTAAGAAATACTGGATGTGGAAGGTGTTGTAGAACAATGCTCATCTGAGTGTGCTTAGAACACTATTCAACTGGGGGTAAAGTGGAAATCAAACAGTTTGCCCAGGCAGGATGTTACTATGCTTGGGACATATGCTTTTGAGGAAGAGGTTATCCTTTTTCCACCTGTTTTGGTGGCAGTTGTGGAGGAGAGGAGGATATGAAGTGGTTGCGTGCTGCCTGATAAGCAGCAGAGATGGGTAACAGCTTTTGTATTTTGTATTTGGATGTCAAGATTGGGACGATTTTCTGCTGATAACTAAGCAAACAGTAGTTTGGTGGGGTATCCCCAGCGGTATGTAATTTTGCACTGTTGTAGGATTGATATGACTGGAGCGTATGCTCTGTGTAACTAGTGGACCTAGCGGTGTACAGAGTTTGCTCCTTTACATGAAAATAGTGTATCCTGGCCAGGACATCCATAGGTGTCTCTGCAGGTAAATGGTCAGCTTTTGAGATTCTATGCACACAGTCTATGAGCATGTCACAAGAAGATAGGTTAGGGATTAGAACGACAAAGAGCTGTTGTAGATATATTTTCAGTTCATTAGGAGGTATCGACTCTGATATCCCTGACTTTTATGTTTCGTCTAGACCTATCTTCAAGGTCTGCTAATTTTAGTTTAATTTTCTGTATTTCATCAGAGTGGTGGTCATGTGCATCAAGGAGTTTGTTGTGCATTTGCTCATTTCACTTATGTGTTCCTCTACTGTGTCTGTTCAGTCAAGCATGTCATGGATATGAGAGATCGACATTTGTAGCTCCCTGTGCAGATACTGTATGTCTGTATGTGAGCAGCATGGATTGCAGCATGCTCTCTGACACTGGATTATCCATTACTGGCATAGAGGCTAATGTAGATGTAGGAAAGGGGCCTTGAATTGAAGAATCTGAGACAGTGGTGTTTTCTGGCTAGAGAGTTCTTACAGGGGGGGAATTGACTGGTGATGAGGTGATCCTCTTACCTCTGTCCGCCTGTACTGCTGCTAGATCTATGGCTGGAGGGGGGAGACTGTCCATCTTCTCTAGATCACTCAGCCCAGGAAGGTCTGATTGTGTTAGCTGAGATTGTGGCTATTCATTTTGTGGCTGGCCTAATGGTGTGACTGGGGAGGATGGGCTGCCGTTGCCATCTTGGCTGTATCATAGCTCCATGAGGCCGAAATACTGTGTTAGGCTGCGTGGAATTGGCAGTGGATTCTGCCTTCTTGACATGCTGGAGGTTATCCCAAAGCTCTCCCCTTACAGAACAGGGGGTTGGGGGAGAGCTGGTTGCAGGTAGTTGCGATAAGTCACTGCCCTGAAGCAGATCACAGGTCTCAGGCAGCCATCCCAGTCCACGGCTAGCTACACCCCCTATTTCTTCCATTTTTAGTTACTTCTTTGGAGCAAGATTTTACACAAGACTGAAATTTACTCTGAATAATGTCAAAAGGACAACATGGAGACAGCGTTTCTGATCATTAACATGCAAAGCAGAATACAAGCATCATAATCTTTAGTCCTTTGTTAGTACATGTTTTTTAAGTGATGTTACGTGAATAGGAAATAGGTGTTATTCCACTTTAAGTATATGCCGTATGCACTCAAACACACATGCACACATAAATGATCATATAACTTAAAAGCGGAGTTCCACCCAAAAGTGGAATTTCCGCTTAATCCACTCCTTGCCCCCTTACATACCACATTTGGCATGTCATTTTTTTGGGGGGGAGTGGGGGCTTCAGGAGGAGTGGGACTTCCTGTCCCACTTCCTCTTTCTGCCCAGGGACCGCCTAGGTGATACGTCATATCACCTACATCGGCCCCTCCCTGTAGGCGATCGCCTGGGACACGTGACAGGTCCCAGGTGATCGCCTGACCAATCACAGTGCGCAGCGCCGCTCGTGCATGCGCAGTGAGTGCCTGGCCATGAAGACGAAAGCTGTCACGGCCGGGTGCCCACACTTAGAATGAAGATGCCAGCCGGAGAGGGGGGAGAGGAGAGGAGCGGAGCTCCGGCCGGCGCGTCACTGGACCATGGAGCAGGTGAGTGTCTGTTTATTAAAAGCCAGAAGCTACACTTTTTGTAGCTGCTGACTTTTAATAAACATTAAAAAAGCCTGGAACTCCCCTTTAACCTCTCCCACTCGGCCTATTGTAATATGATGGCTGGACAAGAGCCCTTTTTTACTGGGAGGATGTACATTTAATGTCCCTCCAGGATTGTGCTTTGCGCACAACCCACGGTCAGCGATTCAATGTGATCTGTCACTCGCTGCGTCCACAAAATGTGAAAAATTATTATTATAATTTTTTTTAATGTCTTTATTTTCCCAAAAATTGTGGCAAAAAAGTACAACTTAAAAACACTCGCCATGCCCCTTACTAAATACAATAATTTGGAGGATATTTATACTTTCCTGGCATTTTCAGGCCTCAAGAAATTAGGTCATCAGTACATCAGGATTGATCAATTTTCATATATACATATCGTCAAAATGTTTATTTATTTCAGTAATTCAATTCAAAAAGTTTGTTATTTAGTGTCACATTTGGCACCTTTCAGGGGGGAGGGGGTGTAGATACCTGTATAATACAGGTATTTGCACCACTTCTGGGTATAGATTCCCACAGGAGTTCCGCCCCTTCGTGTCAGCCCCCATTGTGTTCTGGGAAACCAACGGCTCCCAGAACAACGGAGACCAGTGAGGACGGCGCAGCGTGACTCGCACATGCGCAGTAGGGAACCAGGCAGTGAAGCCGCAGCGCTTCACTTCCTGATTCCCTCACCGAGGATAGCGGCGGGGGAGGCCGAGAGCCAAGCCATGGCATGCGGGCGATCAGCCTGTGGCACTGCTGAGGTGTTATGGAAGCCCAGATTTCTTTGACAGTGGCTTTCAGCTCTTCTGCATTGTTGGGCCTGGTGTCTCTCATCTTCCTCTTAACAATATCCCAAAGACTCTCTATGGGGTTTAGGTTAGGTGAGTTTGCTGGCCAATCAAGCACAGTATTACCATGATCATTAACCACTTGCTGACCAGCCGCTGTCGTTATACGGTGGCAGGTCGGCTCTCCTGCGCAAATCCCCATAGCTGTGCCCGTGGGTTGGGCGGACTCAATGTCTGCCGGGACCCACGATCACCTAGTACAGAGGGAAAATTGGGATCTGCCTTTGTAAACAAGGTGGATCCACATTTTGGCAGGAGACATGACAGATCTACTGTTCCCAGTGATCGGGAACAGTGATCTCTCCTGTCCCTGCCAGCCCATCCCCCCTACAATTAGAACATGCTGAGGGAACACAGTTAATCACTAGTGCCCCCTAGTGTTACCCCTTCCCTGCCAGTGTAATTTTTACATTAATCAGATTTGTATAGTAATGATCAATGTAATAATGTCACTGGTCCCCAAAAAGTGTCATTTGGGGTCAGATTTGTCCACGCAATTTTGCAGTTCCACTAAAAATTGCAGATCCCCGCCATTACTAGTAAAAATAATAAAAAAAATAAGTCCCTAAATCTATCCCATAGTTTGTAGATGTGATCATTTTTGCACAAACCAATCAATATATGCCAAAAATATGTAGAAGAATATATATCGGCCTAAACTGATGAATACATTTTTTTTTATTATTATTTTTTTGGATATGTATTATAGCAAAAAGTAAAAAAAATAAATTCAAAATTGTCGCTCTTTGTTTGTATATAGTACAAAAAAATTAGAACTGCAGACGTAATCAAATACCACCAAAAGAAAGCTCTATTTGTGGGAAAAAAAGGACGTCATTTGTGTTTGTTTACAGCGTCGCACAACCGCACAATTGTCAGTTAAAACAACGTTGTGCAGTATCGCATAAAATGGCCTGGTCATTATGGAGGCAAATCCTTCTGAGGCTGAGGTGATTAAACCAGATACTGGTACTTTTGGCAGTGTGGGCAGGTGCCAAGTCCTGCTGGAAAATGAAATCAGCATCTCCATAAAGCTGGTCAGCAGAGGGAAGCATGAAGTGCTCTAGAATTTCCTGGTAGAGGGCTGTGCTGACTTTGGACAAAATAAAGCACAGTAGACCAGCAGATGACATGGCTCCCCTAATCATCACTGACTGTGGAAACTTTACATTGGACCTCATGCAACTTTTATTCTGCGCCTCTCCACTTTTCCTCCAGACTCTGTGATCTTGATTTCTAAAAAAAAAAGGTTAATTTTCCACAGTCTGTGATGGTCTTTTTTAGTTTATTTATCAAAAAAATCCAGTGGTGAATAAATACCACCAAAAGAAAGCTATATTTGTGTGAAAAAAAAATGATAAAAAATGTTATATGGGCACAGTGTTGCATGACCACTCAATTTTCATTCAAAGTGTGACAGTCCCAAAAAGCTGAAAATTGGCCTGGGCAGAATGGGGTTAATAGTGTCCGCTATTGAAGCTTGTTCTAGCATTTGCTGTTAAAAGGATCACAGCACTTTGAAATAGGTATTCCAGTAGTGTGCTTGCCTTTTCATCCTGTCACATGTTATTCTGATGCAGAATACAAGTGACCATTGTAAAGCACATTACACAGGCATGGTTCATTGATGTCACCATCAGGAAATATGCCCTGAAAAATGCTATAAAGCCATTACTGGAGCGAGTTCATGGAAATTGAAAGACGCTGCTTATGCACATTTTAAGTATTTATGCATTTAATTATAATGCATAGTACTTTAACAAACTAAATGTAATTTTTAACAGGTAACTTAAAAGACATATTTTTTTGCAAATGGTAAAAAATTACATTTCATAATGTAATATGCTAGAACCACAAATACTTTTAGACATTATAGAAAAATGTTCTAAGGTATAGTGAATAATTTACATTGTAATATTGTTTAAAAGAATGTGGGCACTAATTACTGAAAGAAAATTCAATAAAATATGTTTTTAATGAAAGGCCATCAATGAGTAAGCAATCTATTTTATTATCAGATTGTCAGCAATCACCTTTGCAGGTTGTGTTACATTTGTTATGAGATCTTTATCATCTATTGATCATAATATAAATAATTCAGTCTTATCTTCTTTTTGTAATACAAATGTTGTTAAAACTGAAAAATAAGTGGTATTTACTTGACTTAAAGTGGATGTAAACCTGAAATGTATTTTTTTTAATTAAGGATTGTACTTTGTACATTAAAACATTTCATGTCACCTGTGCCCAGTCCTACCACAACAAGTTATTGCAATCCTCTTATCTTTTTTTAGTGAGATAAAAATGGTCAGACAGAGAAATAGATGTTTGTTTCTCGACTTTGCTGTGAGTGACATGTGATTTACATATCTCATGCAGGAGTGTGGCAGAGGTATTCTGTGTACTTCCCATCCCCCCTCCTATCTTTTAGGTGTTAGTGAGCATGGGGCATAATCCACAAGACCAGCAGAAGTTCAGTGTAAGAAATACACAGGAGAAAATGCATGTTGACAAGGGGAGTGTAGAAGTGGGTGGGATGTCTACTGAAATCATGAATCCACCCACCGAGCTTCAGACAACACACTTGCCAACAGAATCTGCAGTCTTTTGGGTCTCATAACATACAGAGGGGAGACATTTGACAGGTAAGGATACATGCAGAAGGCATGTATATCCTTATACTGTAGATAACCACTATGGCAGTAGTTTAGAAATGATGAGAGTGTGTCAACATTCACTTTAAGGCAAAAGCCAATGATTTTAGCAGGCACTATTATCACAGGATTTTATCTTATAGTATGTAACTAGTGCTATGATTAGTAGAAGCAGCTTAAGCTGTATGCAAATCCCAACGTTTCCTAAAAATACTTGACCCACACCCCTTTTTTTTCCTTTTGAGATTTACTATTACCAGTCATATTAAATTACCAATAGGGAGGCTATTGGTAGATAGGGACAAGCTCAGTTTTTACAGAAAGAGTATTTATATGTCTCTATGTGTGACTCTCCTTATTTTTAATTGTGTCCTTAATGAAAGTAACCCCCTATTTGTGCATAGTTTTGAATTATTGGTGTAATTTAAGGCTTCATTTCCATGGATGTTTTTACAGCCACTTTTTTTAGCCTTTTTTTTTTACAGCTTAAAAATGCCTGTCCATGTTTTTTTTTTTTTTAGCTGGAGCTCAAAAACGCAGCGGTAGCGTTTTTAGCGTTTTTGCGTGTTTTTGAGCGTTTTTTAGCGTTTTTGCGTGTTTTTGAGCGTTTTTTAACGTCTGGCGTTTTTACAGCTCTAATGCTGGAGCTTCAGAATGCACTGGTCCTGGTTTTTTTTTTTGCAGCTTAAAAACAGCTCAGCCATCTACAGCTCAAAAACGTCATGGTGGGCATGAGGCCATAGACTAAAAAAAAACGCTCAGAAAAGTGGCTGCAAAATCGTCCATGGAAATGAAGCCTAAGAATGCACATATTTGGAAAACGTATGGTGCAAAGCATAATAGTGTTTGTGAATCATTAGTAAGGGATGTCAAAACAAATATATTCCCACTGCTCTTTCCATGTCAGTTACATGGAATAACATGCTACCTGTGTCCTTTTGCTATGGGAACAGCACCATTCCCATTGGCTGCAGCTAGTGAGATCTTTGAGTGTCTAATCACAAAACAGTGCCGGTGTTGTGATGAGAAAGGTCCCCCATTGGATAATGCCCGCCCTGTACTGTGCAGGCGCAGGGCTTACACAGTACGGAGCACAATGGAGCTGCCAAAAATATCAAAACATCAACAGCTGTTGATCAGCTGTACACGGCGCCTACGCAATTAAGACTACATTGTGCCACGCGCTGCCACACGCTCCCAATGCTCGTGAAACTCTGCAAGGATGCATACAGAAGAGGCCGCATGATGGGCAGAGCTCATACGATGGGGGTGGATTTCTCAAAGGGGCAGATGTATTATTGAGAAGCTTGTAAGGGGCAGATGCCTACAAAAGATGCTGTATTTTGCAAAGACGTGTAGTTTATTGAGAAACCCACCCTCAACTTATCAGCTCTGCCCATCATTGTAAAATATGACATCTTCTGTAGGCATCCGCCCCTTACTCGCTTCTCAATGATACATCTGCCTCTTTGAGAAATCCACCCTCATCGTATGAGCTCTGCCCATCATGTGGCCTCTTCTGCATTCATCTGCCCCTTGCACAGTTCAATGAATAATACACACACCCCTTGCAGAGTTGCGTGCGGCAGAGCGTGGTGCAATGTAGTGTTGATTGTGCAGGTGCCATGTACAGCTGATGAACAGTTGTTCATGTTCAGAGATTTTTAACGGCTCTGTTGTGCTCTGTACTGCGCAAACGCTGCGCCTGCGCAGTACAGGGCGGTCATTATTCGACGTGGGACCTTCCTCATCAGAACACCGGCAGACAAGAAACTGGGTAAGAGGAGACAACACAAGAGCATATGCAGCCACAGGACTGACTGCAGCTGGGCAAAGAGCAAATGAAAGTAAATTTGTATGGATACTAAAAAGTAGCTGTTTTTAGAAAAGATAAAGCAGAAAAGTTGAAGTCTGACCAAAAAGTTAAATTGGTTTGCTATAATTGTGACCTAATTCTTAAAGGGTAGGTAAAAATTCCATCAATGTTTCTTTAAGCCCTTTGCCCCCACCCACTGGAAGCAAATGTAACCCACCCCACCAATGTGTCTGTGTGTTTGAAGTTTGCCCACTTAAAGTTCTATTGGATCTTTGCCTGTCTAATGGCTCCATAGAAGTTGATAAGCCTAAATGTATTTAAAAAGATTTAGATAAGTAGGGCAATTGCGGGATGCACCAGTTGGGGGGGAGGGGGTGAATCAAAAAATTAAAGAAACCTTGTGGGAAAATGTTCTAACTTTTTGACAACAATGCAGGTGACCGTTGTTGACTTTGTTCTGCTGCATTTATAAATTGAAATACTAAAATCTGTGTAGCGCATATTGTTTGCTGTGAAGTACAATTGTGTGTTTAAGGCTTAATTTCCGTTTTTACAGCCACTTTTTTTAGCCTTTTTTACAGCTTAAAAACGCTTGTCCGTTTTTTTTTTTGTTTTTTTTTTAGCTGGAGCTCAAAAACGCTGCGGTAGCGTTTTTGAGTGTTTTTTAACGTCTGGCGTTTTTACAGCTCTAAGGCTCCATGCACACTGAAAAAAAGTGGCTGTTAAAACGTCCATGGAAATAAAAACTTACTCTGCTGTTGTTCTAGATTTCTGCAAGGGTTTGTATCAAAATGAATGCACCATTTATTAAATTTTGACATACTGACAGTGTTCATCTAATGTGAATATATATGTGCATTGCCTAAGGCTGGATTCACACCTATGCAGTTTTAGTGTTTTTTCACATTTTGCACATTTTCTCTATAATCCATTTAACATGGTTTCCTATGGAACACTCTCCATTACTACTCAATATCAGTGTCTCGCTGTTGATCAAGGTTGTGCATGCAACGAATCTATTGCTCAGAGTGTAAAAATGGTTTTACCAGATTAGGAATACAGGGGCAGATTCACATTGAAATACATTGGTGCAGCGTATCAGAGATACGCTACGCCGCTGTAACTTACTTTTGGCTGGTTCGAATCCTGTAAGAATTTGCGCCGTAAGTTACGGCGGCGTAGTGTATCTCTGGCGGCGGAATTCAAATCAGCGATTAGGGGGCGTGTTTCATTTAAATGAAGCGTGTCCCCGCGCCGAATGAACTGCGCATGCTCTGTTTCTAAATTTCCCACCGTGCATTGCGCGAAATGACGTCGCAAGGACGTCATTTTTTTAACTTAGATGTGACTTACATCCATCCTGATTCACGGACGAGTTCCGCAAAAAATTTTTTTAAATTTTGACGCAGGAACGACGGCCATACCTAACATGGCAAATCTAACTATACACCGCAAAAAAGCAGCTTTAACTATACGCCGGAAAAAGCCGCCTAGAGACGACGTAAGAGAATGCGACGGCCGCGCGTATGTTCGTGGATCGTCGGAAATAGCTAATTTGCATACCCAACGCGGAAAACGACGTGAACGCCACCCAGCGGACGCCAAAGTATTGCATCTTAGATCCGAAAGGCGTACAAGGACGTATACCTGTCGGATCTAACCCAGATGCTGTCGTATCTTGGTTTGAGGATTCAAACCAAAGATACGACGCGGGTAATTTGAAAGTACACCGGCGTATCAGTAGATATGCCGGCGTACTCTGTCTGTGGATCTGCCCCATAGAGCCTAAGTAAAAGGATGAATATATGTTAGATAATTTATTTTTAATTTCTGCTGATTACATCAGCACTGGCAAGAGTTTCATAAGAGGGTGAAGCCAATATTCAAGGTTTAACTTATTCACATTAAACCTCTTTCCTTCTTTTGATCCTCACCAGCAATCTGTATATAAGCATTCCGTGGCAGAATTCCCTATTTTGGGTTTATGTTTATAAATGCAACTCCCTCTTAAAAAATGTGTCAAATAGAATGATCATTCTTAGTTCAAATGTTTTCCTTTCCTGAGTACCGTATTTTCAGGCGTATAAGACGACTTTTTGGATGAAAAAAAATGCATCCAAAGTCGGGGGTCGTCTTATACGCCGGGTACGGTCTCCGTGCAGCTGCGATCGTCATAATTGCAAAGCTGCGCGCCGTCTTCTCAGCACGTCCTCGCTGTCCTGTGATAGGCGGAACAGAAATCTTCCCAGCAGCGCCTCTGTTCTGTTTTCCGCCTATCACGGATGCCTTCTCATTCTCGGACGAGATGAGAAGGCATCCGTGATTGGCGGAACATAGAACAGAGGGGCTACTGGGAAAATTTGCGTTCTGCCAATCACAGGACACGCTGAGAAGACGGCGCGCGGCTTTGAAATCATGGACGCTCGCAGCAGACGGAGACTGTCACCGGCCTGCAAAAAGTGAGTGATGGCACAGTGGGGGCATGCAATGTGATGGCACTGTGGGGGAATGCAATGTGATGGCACTGTGGGGGCATGCAATGTGATGGCACTGTGGGGGAATGCAATGTGATGGCACTGTGGGGGCATGCAATGTGATGGCACTGTGGGGGCATGCAATGTGATGGCACTGTGGGGGAAAGTAATGTGATGGCACTGTGGGGGCATGCAATGTGATGGCACTGTGGGGGCATGCAATGTGATGGCACAGTGGGGGCATGCAATGTGATGGCACTGTGGGGGAATGCAATGTGATGGCACTGTGGGGGCATGCAATGTGATGGCACTGTGGGGGAATGCAATGTGATGGCACTGTGGGGGCATGCAATGTGATGGCACTGTGGGGGCATGCAATGTGATGGCACTGTGGGGGAAAGTAATGTGATGGCACTGTGGGGGCATGTAATGTGATGGCACTGTGGGGGCATGTAATGTGATGGCACAGTGGGGGCATGTAATGGCACAGTGGGGGCATGTAATGGCACAGTGGGGGCATGTAATGGCACAGTGGGGGCATGTAATGGCAAAGTGGGGGCATGTAATGGCACAGTGGGGCTTGAAAAAAAGGGGGTAGTCTTATACAGTGAGTATATCCCAAAACCAAAAATTTTCCTGGAAAATTAGGGGGTCGTCTTATACGCCGGGTCGTCTTATACGCCGGAAAATACGGTAGTTTTATAGTTCCTTTTAGAAACCAACACTTTCAGGTCTCCCATAGTGTGGTTGTAAGAAATGATGTCCCACAGGTGTGCAGAAATCATCCTTCTTATGTTCTTTAAGCCCTGGTTTTAATTGCAGCGATTTGGCATGTGATTTGACAGTCAAATTGCATGCCAAATCGACAGCTATTGTCAGCAATGCCACCGTCCAAATCGGTGCGACACAGATTTTCCTGCACCGCACTAATTCCCAAAAGTAGTTTTTGTACTACTTTTGGCGACTTCGGGGTGCAATTTCAATAGACGTCTGTGCAGAAACCCACGTAGATGTCTGAAATCGCACAATTTCATTCTCGTTGTCAGTGTGAACCTAGGCTAATGGTGTGTCTGTGCAAATGTATGTGTGCGTGTAATTTCTTTGCTGTTTTCCCATTGTAAGATCCTTGGTTACATTTTTTGCATTGGATGACATGTACAACATTACTGCACCTCCAGTAATGTTTTGTGGGTAGATAATAGCTGTATTTCAGCTCATTCAGAGGCGTTGCTAGGGGGGTGCGGGGGGTGCGGTCTGCACCCGGGTGTCACCCGCTAGAGGGGTGACACCATCCCGTTTTTTTTTTTTTAGCTGACATGCCCAACAGGTGACACCCGCCAGAGGGATGACACCGGGGTCGCCCCGCCGCTAAACACCGTACTGTATTGATTGGAGCGGTGCGAGTAGGGCATCTAGCCGTGCGGGGAGGCTGCCTGTAACATTCCTCAGTCAGGCTGTCCCCGTGTGAGCCAGAGTTGGTGGGCGGAGCTGTGGGTGTGGCTGCCTCCTCTTCTCTTCCCACAGACTCTTTCACCATCGATGATGCTGCAGCTCAAGCAGCTAGAGGTGAGGACACAGCAGCCCCGCCCACAAGCCGGGTCCTTATCTGCATTCATGCTATGTAAGTAAGTTACTCTGCAGTGTCACTACATAGAGTTCCAAGATGCACTGTGCCACCACAGCCTACCTTGTACCACCCAGCCTGCCCTGTACCACCCCAGCCTACCTTGTACCACCCAGCCTGCCCTGTGCAATGCCAGCCTACCCTGTACCACCCAGCCTGCCCTATGCAATCCCAGCCTGCCCTGTAACACCCAGCCTGCCCTGTACCACCCCAGCCTGCCCTGTACCACCCAGCCTGCCCTGTGCCACCACAGCCTGCCCTGTACCACCCCAAACTTTCCCATGCCCCCCAACTTGCCCTGTGCCACCCTAACTTTCCCTGCACCCCCCCCCCAATCTGCTCTATGCCACCATAACTTGCCCTATACCACCCCAACCTGCCTAATGCCACCCTAACATGTCCTGTACCACCCCAACCTTTCCCATGCCATCCCAACTTGCCCTATGCCACCCTAACTTGCACTATACCACCCCAACCTGCCCTGTGCCACCCTAACTTGCCCTATACCACCCCAACCTGCCCTATGCAACCCTAACTTGCCCTATACCACCCCAAACTACCCTATATCACCCCAATATGCCCTATACCACCTTAACCTGTCCTATACCACCCCACTACACCAACCTGCCACTATACCACTCTATACTACCCTAACCTGCCACTATACTGCCCTATACTATCATTTACAGGGGCTGGTTTGGGGTGCGCCCCGTGCCTGTGTGCTGCCTTCTTGGTGCTGGGCAGCCTAGACAGAGGGGGGGTGACACCATGTTTTACCGCACCGGGTGACACCAACTCTAGTGACGCCACTGAGCTCACCACTTCCCATCCAAGCTTTGTCATTCTGTATCACCTATACAATCTATGGAACAGTCAACAGTCTGTAATTCTAAAACAGGGAAATTACTCAGATTAGGCTTATAGTAATAATAAAAAAAAGCTAATGTGACATATGTGACATAGATGTAATATAACCAAACTAAAAATAATAATTATGTCAATTAAAACATTAATAATAAAGTGTTCATGTGCATCCAAGTGCTTTGTAACACAGATATAAGTGTCCGGTGGTAAATAGGGAACAACACTAGTCCCACTTTAAATAGCAAAAACAATGCTATTGTGTAAAAACGTTTAAAGCGGCACTATCCAGGCTTTTTATTCCCCATTATTCCCGAGATACTGCGCGGAAGTCCAGAATCCTGTTACAATTATAGAACCCAGGGGTGGTTCACAAGCGTGTACTGACTGAGCATAATCGCTAAGTTGCACGTTCCAAGGTGAGCATTTAATACCTAGGGGGGTCACAGGAATGAGAGCACCAATGCATGATCTGCAACACCTGTCAATCATTTTCAGACGCATGGATTTATAAGGATGTCAGCAGTGCTATTACTGGATACCACGCATATGCACTTTTTCAAAAGGACTGTCACAGCATTGTTTTATAAAAAGTTTTTTTTTTTTTTTTACACAATAGCATTTTTGCTATTTAAAGTGGGACTAGTGTTGTTCCCTATATACCCACGGACACTTATGTCTGTGTTACAAAGCACTTGGATGCACATGAGCACTTTATTATTAATGTTTTAATTGACATAATTATTGTTTTTATTTTGGTCATACCACATCTAAGTCACATATGTCACATTAACACTGCATGTGTTTGTTTTAATCTTCAGCATGCATTTATTGTGTAATATTCCAAAGCACAGCGTATAATTTACTATTTTTGTCTATGTGCACAAGCTTATAAAACATGTGTAAGGCCCCGTACACACGACCAGTTTCCTCGGCAGAATTCAGCTTCCGACCGAGTTTCTGGCTGAATTCTGCCGAGAAACCCGGCCGTGTGTACACTTTCGGCCGAGGAAGCCGATGAGGAGCTCGGCGAGGAAATAGAGAACATGTTCTCTATTTCCTCGTTGTTCTATGGGAGCTCTCGCCCCGCCGAGCTCCTCGGCGGCTTCAGTGCTGAACTGGCCGAGGAACTCGATGTGTTTGGCACGTCGAGTTCCTCGGCCGTGTGTACGAGGCCTAACGCTTGCAGCTGGTTAGTGATATCCATTAGGCTTTGGGTTGATTGAGGCTCACAGGAATTCTATTACTTTTTTAATTATATAAAGCTTGCTGATTATGCCTACAAATTAATGTTAAAAAAATCAGATTCATGGAAATTAGAATTTTTTAGAATTTGGCATAATATAATTACGCAGTTTGTGTATTTTTTAATGTTGTTTGCATTGCTTTAGTAGCTCTTGACTTTACTTTATGTCTAAAGTTGTCCTTTTACCCAGTTGCTGACTGCCCTTAGCAGTTTTACTGCATTATTCTGCACCTCCGGGTAGCAAGCACGAGTGCGCACCAGCGGCGGCTTGCTCCCCTTGTAATTCTACACAGCGGGAGCAGCTTGTACGGTGCACAGGCAGAATGGCAGTCTGCCTATGTAAACAAGGCAGACTTCTGTTCTGTCAGTACAGAAGGCATGGATCATGTTTTCCTGCAAAGCAGCGACATGGATCCATGCATTCCCCTTGTAAAAGCCTCTCCCTCAGTACACAGAAGCACTGTCTAGGCACACAGTTGATCTCCCCTGATGTTAACCCCTTCCCAGCCAGTGTCATTAGTACACTGACAGTGCATACTTTTTTAGCAGTGATCACTGTATTTGTGTCACTAATTCCAAACAAAGTGTCAAAAGTGTCAGTTAGTGTCCTATTTGTCAGCCGCAATATCACAGTCCTGCTATAAGTCGCTGATCGCTGCCATTACTAGTAAATAAATAAAAATTCCATAAATATATCCCATAGTTTGATATACATTTATTGGGATTTTTCTTAACAAAAATATTGGCCTAAATGTATGAAGAAATTAGATTTTTTTACATTTGTTTTATTGGATATGTTTTATAGCAGAAAGTAAAAAATATAGTTGCATTTTGTTTTCAAAATTGTTGGTAATTTTTGTTTATAGCACAATTATAAAAAGCACAGATGTGATCAAATACCACCAAAAGAAAGATCTATTTGTGGGGAAAAAAGGACAACACCTTTATTTGGGTATAGTGTCGCAAAACCGTGCAATCACCAGTTAAAGTAACGCAGTCCCGTATCACAATAATTGGTCTGGTCAGGAAGCGGGTACATTTTCTGGAGCTCAAATGGTTAAGGAGAAAATATTTTCTTTGCCAAATTATCTCATGAACATTATTTTGAAAATAACACATTTCCACATGACATGATGATGATATATTATACAAAAAGTGCTAGTAACATTAGCTAGACAGCACAGTCTAAAAAGAAGTAAACTTCAGTAAAATCAGTAATCATTTTACTGCTCTGCAAATATAAAAATGTTATCAGAGTATTAGTTATGTATTGATATGTAGAAAATTAGTGCACTTTTAATAGGTCTCACTCTCAGAAGAAGAAACAAATACCTCTGTTAATATTTTCTTCAGGACAGTGTTGTATTCTAATCTTCTGCTCTGCTGCACACAAGTCTGTCAAGTGACTTATTGCTTCACATTTATGCACTTAACAAGTTCCAAGCAGTATAGTACAGATACTGCTTTTCTTTTCAAGAGCATTCTTCCTGTATTACTCACACTAAATAAAGTGAAGAGACATAAAACTTGTTTCTGTCTTCAAAACAGTAAAGAATTTTAAGGTCTGCAGGCATTTGAAAGCATTTGAAAAGAACTCCAGCTAACTGCATTAGATAATTCTAGCCGAAAATTGTGAACAGAAAAAATAGAAGAGTCATTGTATCCAAATTCATCTGTCACTTTTTATGATATATGAGCCCTAAGTGGTTAATATTGACAATGGCAGAATTTGTTTTTTTGGAGGGTTTCTATATTCTTTTAATAGTAGGTGTTGAGCTGACTGAGCTAATCTATACAAATTCAAATGTATATATAACATTAATAGCTGGATTCATAAAGACCGCCGCATCTTTAAGGCGGCGTAGCGTATCATATTTACGCTATGCCGCCTTAAGTTAGATAGGCAAGTACTGTATTCACAAAGTACTTGCCTCCTAACTTACGGCGTCGTAGCGTAAATGGGGCCGGCGTAAGCATGCCTAATTCAAATTAGGCTGAGGGGGCGTGTTTTATGTTAATGGCGGGTGACCTGACGTGATTGAGGTTTTTTACGAATGGCGCATGCGCCGTCCGTGTACATATCCCAGTGTGCATTGCAGCAAAGTACGCCGCAAGGACGTATTGGTTTAGACGTGGACACAATTATACGTCGGCGTATTCAAGTTATGTCGGCGGAGGAAGCCTATTTTTTAAACGTATCTGCCTTTGAGAATCGGCGTAAAGATACGACTGCGCAGATTTAAAATTACGGCTGAGTATATGGAGATACGCCGCCGTATCTTGTTGCTGAATCTAGACCCTTATCTTTAGGCGGCGTATCTCTTACGGAAACGGCGTATCTTTACTGCGACGGGCGCACGTACGTTCGTGAATCGGCGTATCTAGTCATTTATATACTGTATGTTACGCCAAACTCAATGGAAGCGCCACCTAGCGACCAGCCTAAATATTGCACCCTAAGATACGACAGCGCAGGCTGTCGTATCTTAGATAGGTTTAAGTGTATCTCAGTTTGAGAATACACTTAAACTTAGGACGGTGCAGATTCCGAGTTAGGTCAGCGTATCTACTGATACGCCGGCCTAACTCTCTCTGAATCCACCTATAAGCCTTATTCAGTAAAGTTTTACTGAGTTGGAGAGACATCATTTCTTTTCCATTCAAGTTATGGAGAGACAAGGCCAAAAGTTCCAGCCAGCCGGGCTTTACTGCTACTGTTTTCCTGGTGAAAAACCTGACGGGGTCGCAATGTTGTCTCTTGGCTATTGCTCTCAACATTTACAAGATACGTCTTCACACCAACTGCAAAAACAAAAAATTGCTTAGCGAGGAAGAGAGTGAGATTCCTAATTCAATATGCATTTATCTTTTGATTTTAAGGATGAAATGAAAATGGTGTTAGACATGGTGGTTGCAGTAAAAATATTTTGGCAATAATGTCATTGCTATGCCTTGCACCTTTTTTTATGTGGCAGAGGATTCCCAGCCATTAAAGTCATTGGTATCAGTGACATCAGTCATTGCTAGGGATCAGACAGGTTTCAGCACTCACCCTTTCCTTAGCAACCATTGATATCAGGAAGCTGTCATATATAGGATTAGTATCTATGAGATTCAGCTCCCACCGAACAGAGGGCCAAATGGTCAAAGGTTTGGGATTTCATCCTAATGATTAAACAGCCGATGTTGAGTGTGAACCTAGGTTCGAACCAAACAGTTATCTCCTTCCTTCTTAGCAGAATTTACAGACCACTTAATTTCTCAATAAGACACATAAGTTCAATCCAACACTTCACTTTTCAATGTACAGTAAAAGTCTTTTGAAATATAAGGAGATGACTTTCTAGGCCATGTGTCTGTAATGAGACTTAAAATGTAGGTGCAAAAGAAAACACAAAAAATCTAGCAGGGCTGTACTAACAAGCGCTAAACAGGAGGAAGTTTTGTGTCAGTAAACAATGCTACATCAAAGACAATACAGTGCAAAAGAAAAAACAAACAATGAAAGGGACTTCAGTGTATTTTAGCGAATGTGGCTAAGAAGTCATAATAAACTGCTTAAAGTGTATGTAAAGCATCTTTTTTTTTTTTTGAATACAGTAGGAAAGGGTAATAAAGCAATCAAATTATGATTGGTTTTCTGTGTCCTGATGAAATTTTCCATCACTCCGTCATGGAAATGGAACATAACTGAGAGGAAATCTTATCAAAGTGAATGAAATTTCAGTCTTAGAAAGATGTAATAGGTCCCCTTTGAAGGAATTAAAGGAAAGAAAAAAAGTTTTTTATTAAAATGACAATTTGGACTTCCAGTTACTGCGCCATATTGAGTAGCGGTACTTCACCTCAGCTCCCGCTTCCCTGCCCGTACGACAGCTTATAAAAAAACAGCCCAGACCTCCGCTGCTCGCCCGCAGACCCTCCGGATAGACCCTCACGCAATAATGGCTAATTTTTTTAATAAGAGCAGCCACGAGTAATGATGGCCCAGCAGCAAATTGAGACCGGGGATGCGGCCTTGTCTCCCAGCGTGCCTCACATGGAGGTGAGTGGTGGTCCCACCCCTCTCTCACAACAACAAGAGACAGACAACACGGACAGGATTGCCCAAGCTGTGGCACCGATTCTTGCTCCCACCATAGCAGTTTCAGTAAAGAAAGCTGTTAATGCAGGTATGCTGCTAATAAAGAGTGAGCTGGGGGAACATGCATCTCCCTTCAATGAGGCTGAAAACAAAATCTCCAACATAGAGGAAGAACTGTACCAGGCACAGGCAACAGAGAAAACACAGGGGCCCAGATTCACAAAGCACTTACACCGACGTATAACACGTTACGCCGACGTAAGTGCAAATGTGCGCCGGCGTATGTGTACGCCAGACCCACAAACTAATATGCACCAAAAAACAGGCTACACCCCGCCGACGTAGCTTGCACACGCCAGCGTAGGGTGGGCGCAGATTTAGGCTGGACGCATGGGGCTGCTTCCATTAGCCATTCAAACATGCAAATGAGGGAAATACGGTGATTCACGAACGTGCGTGTGCCCCGCGCATGCTACGCGAGATGCGCGTAAGTTGTACGTCCAGCGTAAAGTTATTCCCCATAAAGGTGCAACCCAGCAACAGACATGCACAGGTCTGCACCAGGGAACACAAACCGGCGTATTGTGCGTTGGACGTGTGTCTGGCTGGACGTACGTTATGTTCACGGTGTACGCAGTGATCCGGCGTAGCTTAGGCAGTTGTGCCGGCGTGGTTGTGAGCAGACGCGGCGCATGCGCAGTTCGTGATACGTACCTGTCTGGAGCTCGTCCCATCATTTGCATGGGGTCACACCTCATTTGCATGGGTTCACGCCCACTTCAACCTACGCTGGCGTGCGACTTCGAAACCCACGCCACGCTCGCGCAGCGTTGAGAGCACTGGCTTGCTGAATGCAATGCTTGCCTCTCTACGCTGCGTTGGCGTAGTGTACAGTGCTTGCTCTCTGGCGGCGTAATGTGCGCCTTGCTCTCTGTGAATCTGGGCCAGGATAATCAATATGTACTCCAGAAAGTAGAAGATTTAGAGAACAGATCAAGATGCAGCAACTTTTGCACCTGGCACATTCCTGAAGCCCTAGGCCTGTCAGGCCCCTGTACAGTTTAACAGGCTCAGAGCATGGGGTTGTTCTCCTCTGAACACACCTCCCCACGTCCAATTATTGCTAAGTATCTAAACTGTGCAGATAAAGCAGCCATCTTGCATACATACAGGTAAGCCAGATCTCTGCAAATTTATGAAATTTAAATTCTTATCTTTGCCGACTACTCTATAGAAGTCTCCAAGAAAAGAAAAGTTTTCCAGCACATCTGCACAGTGCTTCATCAGCAACAGATAACATTTACATTGGCATTCCCCACAACACTCTGCCTCAAAGCACCTAACAGGACCAGCTCATCTTCCATGACCCAGCAGATGCAGAGATATTTATACGCTCTCTCCATTCAGATTCACAGCCAAACCTTCAATCCAGGGCAACCCCAATCCCTCGTCCTCTGGACCAACGTAGCTCACACAAGGACTCACCAAAATGTCTCAAGTTATCTGACTTAAATAACCAATTTAACCCTCACTGACTCCACAGATATGGAACTCTACTTCTTGTTCAGTTGGGTAATATCAAGAATGCTCTGACTTTACTTTTGGTAATGATTCTGTGTCACCTGTCACATTATTACTGGCAGGCTTTTATACTCGAACAACATATACTTACCCACCAAGCTTTGCTTATTGTCTTTTCCTATGGGCCTCAATAATAACAGCTGTTACTCCTTCAGTATTGATGACCCAAGTCCGCCTTATTGCATTTTCACAATACACGGGTGACCATTTATACCACCTACAGGGTCAGTTTATGGGAGCTAGCTTTTACTGTGAACCCATGCAGGAAAAAAGCCAAGCCCTACAAAGGTTGTGTTATATGTGTTTTTTATTATCTTGCCTCAAGGTCTTTTCCCTCTAATTTCATATGCTTCAGGCAATAGATGATTCACCTAGGGAACATACTCTGCCAACTCCTAGCGTAATAGTCTCCCTATTTTTGGTAATCACCCCTGTGAACATAATACCAGCTCAACTCCACACTCCACAAACCACCCCATGAGAATCGCCTCAATGAATGTAAAGGGACTTAGGTCCCCTATTAAGAGACTCAAGATACTAAGTAACCTTAAATGACTGAAAACTGACATCGCTCTGCCACAGGAAACCCATCTGACACACTCTGACTTTCGCCACATGAAAAAACTATGGGTGGGTACTGTGCTAGGTTCCGACTATGTTGGCCATAAAGCTGGGGTGATCATTCTGATATGCAAAAATCTTCAGTTTGAAGTTTTATCTGTCAACCCGGAGAGTCAGGGCTGCCTCTGCACTGTTCATATCCGATTGGGCGACAGAGATCTTATAATTTCAAACATCTATGCACCTAATAACCCTGGGAAACAATATTTGGAGACCTATACACCAGCTTTCTGAAATTCCCTCATATTACCCTTGTTGTAGGTGGGGACCCCGGACCATATTGCTGGTCACTGTGTCGCTTTAACTGACAATTGCGCGGTCACGCGACGTGGCTCCCAAACAAAATTGGCGTCCTTTTTTTCCCAAAAATAGAGCGCTTTTTTTGGCGGTATAATCACCTCTGCGGTTTATTTTTTTTTCCCTTTAGGCCGATACGTATTCTTCTACATATTTTTCGTAAAAAAATCGCAATAAGCGTTTATTGATTGGTTTGTGCAAAAGTTATAGCGTCTACAAAATAGGGAATAGTTTTATGGCATTTTTATAATTTTTTTTTGTTTACTAGTAATGACGGCGATCAGCGATTTTTATCGGTACTGCGACCTTATGGCGGACACTTCGGACACTTTTGACACATTTTTGGGACCATTGGCATTTTTATAGCGATCAGTGCTATAAAAATGCATTGATTACACTAGGGGGCGAGAAAGGGGTTAATTATGTTCCCTCATTATGTTCTAACTGAAGGGGGGTGAGACTGACTAGGGGAAATGACTGATCGCTGTTCATACATTGTATGAACAGACGATCCATAATTTCTCCCCCTGACAGGACCGGGAGCTGTGTGTTTACACACACAGCTCCCGGTTCTCGCTCTGTAACGAGCGATCGCGGGTGCCCGGTGGTGATCACGCCCACCAGGCACGCGTGTCAGCACCAGGGGCGAGCAAGGGGCGAGCGTGCCCCTATTGGCTGAAATGCGAGATGACGTATAGCTACGTGATCTCGCGCAGCCGAGCCGACCTGCCGCTGTATAACTGATTGGCTAGTGGTTAACTCCACATTAAACATGACGTCTCTTTCATCCTGTGGACAGAGAATTCACTTTCTATTCTACCTCACAAGGTTTACACTAGAATCAATTACATCTTCTGTACTGACAACATGGTTCCAACCATAGCTGAGACTGAGATACATGAAATAGACATTTCAGACCATGCCCCAGTTTCAATATCTTTTAATAATCTCGACCTAATCTTCTCTTGTGGTGTTTTCCATCCTTCACAACAACACTGACTTCCAAGCATACATGGCATGGAAAGCGTTTGCCACTGCTAATTCTTCCCGTGCCAACAACCCTAACCTTTACTGGGATGAAGGAAAGGCCTACCTCAGAGAGTGAATCATATCCTATGCTGCCTCATATAAGAAAAACTCCCTATATAGTTTTAGGAAAGCAAGCTCTCACCTTGGGATGGCTCAACAAACCCTTTCCACCCAAGACTCCCCCTAAAATAGAGACGAGTGGTAGAAGGCCAAAAGTGAGTTTGATACATGGGCAGATATCCTAGAATTTACCAAACTTGCACACACTGATGCCACCCTATACAAATACGGTAACTAATCGGGTAAGCTCCTGGCAAGATTGTGCAAAGGCCAAAATAGTCCCACTCATATCACTGCCCTTCGGGATTCCTCAGACACCATCAGAAAACACCACAGTTGGTAACTAGGTTCATGCAAAAATTGTATTCTTCTCTATACGCTCATGACCCCATTGATCACAGCATTGCTCAAAACTTTCTTGACAAACTGGACCTACCTATGGTTACTCCTGCCCAACTTAAGACCCTAAAAGGGCCTATATTCAGCTTAGAACTTTCCCCAACTATCCGCCAACTTGCCTCTAGCAAAGCTCCAGAACCTGATGGGTTTACAGGGGCATTTTACAAGACCCTCCAAGAGATAGTAGAACCAACCCTCCTCAGGGTCTATAATGACATCTGGAAAGGAGGTATATACCTACCCTCTGGAAACCAAGCCATCATAAAACTTCTATCAAAGAAAGGGAAAAAAACTCTTGAACCAAGCTCATACAGGCCCATGTCACTTTTAAATTTGTATGTCAAGATCCTCTCTAAAATTGGGGCCACCAGACTTGCTACTATCATCCCCACCTTGATACATCCAGCACAGTCAGGGTTTGTTAAAGTGAGGGAATCTTCACTTAACATTATCAAGGTATTGATGGCATTAGAACATGCTAAAAGACACCTGGGGGACTTTGCCATTATGCCTTTGGACGCAGAGAAAGCTTTTAATGATGTCAGCTTTGATTGGCTTTCATTGGTCTTGATTAGGATGGTCTTTACTGGTTCCTTCAATCATCATGTTAGCTCTTTGTATACCTCTCCCACGGCCAGGATGGTAGTGTCTCCTCACTGAAAATGTTTGTCTCTACAACGGTAAGAGACATGGTTGCCCCTTATCACCTTTGCTCTTCAACCTGGCACTAGAACCCCTCTCTAGATTCTGTAATACCAAAGCTTCTTTACACGGGATCCATATAGGTGTTGAGATCAGCTCTCTTCTGAGACGATATTCGAATATTCACAGACAACCCCACCTCTGACATGTCCACCATTATAAGAACCTTTGACAAGTTCAGGCTCTGTTCAGATCTGTGAATCAATTACAACAAAAGTGAAATTCTTCCCCTAGCCCCCTCTGGAAACCCACCCTGGACTTCCCACTCGCCCTTCTCCATAGCCAAAACTCACATTAATTACTTGGGTATCAAGATTGGGACAATCCCTTCTTAACAGTACACCTTGAACTATCCCCTCTAACAAAACCACTCATTAATTGGAAAACTGAATGGATCTGCCTCTTTTGCTTTTGGGGAGATGTCATTTATTTCAAACAGTCAGTTTTGCTTGTCTACTTTACCCATTACAAACTATACCATAGCCTGGAGGGAAGTATGTAAGAGCCTAAACCTCCCCCCTTCATCTTTAGACACCTACCAATCTAAGGAAACCCCAGATTTCCTCTGGGAGTGGAACACAAAATCTAAGCTTATGGCGTTTAAGAATCGGTCATACTGAATATTCCTCTCTCTGTGATTTGGAATCAGGCGTACCTTATGCCTTCTCAGCCATAGCCCAGCAATTCTCTCTACCAAAATCCCATGTGTTCTACTTCTGGCAATGTGTTAACTTCATCTGCACCTCATGCAGGGAAGGAAGCAAGAGATTTAGGACATCGATTACAGAACATCTACTCCAAACAGGATCTTATACCATCTCGGACATCTACAAACCTTTAATCTCCAAGATTACTCCTCCTGGTTCTCTTCCTCTTCTGCAGCTAACTGGGGCAAGGACTTTCCCAATCTGGAGTTACTAGACAAAATATTACAGGGGTACAACAAAGTCCTTCAGTTGATACCTTGTGAATATTGGAGGGAAACACAAATGAAAATACTTCACTGCACTCATATACCCTTCCCTGTGGACAAAAACAATCCTCAGTCAAGTTCTTGCCCTCTCTGTACCCAGACGAGACCGACTTTATTACACCAATTTTGGACATGCAAATACATTTCCACTTTCTGGGATCAAACCATATCTTTCATCCAAGGAATTACCCTGCTACATCATACAAAATACCCTGTACTTTTTATCTTTGGATATTGGGACAAGCAACTCCTGTTATTGGCTTGAAACGCTAAACATCCACATAAAGAGTGGATCCTAATTTGCCTTTTTTGCAGCGAGGAGAACGATTCTCAAAAAAATTGACCTTTTTGTTCTGTCCTAAAATTTCACAGATCAAAAAAGAACTATTACTGCAGCTTCACAAAGAAAAAATCAATACAGCATTTAACCTCCCGCCCACAAAAGAACACTTCTGCTCATGATAGGAAGCTTTCATAAACTAAACTTTACCTCCAGATACACTCAAGACTTTTCTTTTTTCTTTTTCCAATTTTTATTTATGTCAAGGGAACTGGTCCACAAGGATTACAAACAAAAGAAATATAACAATAAGAACAGATAATCAGCCATATTGCTCATGCACCTACATGGATATCATAAACTTAGAAATTATATTTATTTTCCATTTTCTTAGGGAAGTGAAAATCAAAAAAGAAATAGAGGGGCGAGGTGCGGAGTCAAATGGAAGGGAGGGAGAAAGGGGGCTTGCAGGCACGGAGGTTTAAGTGTAAGTCCTTTAATGCAATGTTGTCCTAGTTCACTTCCCAGGTATACTTATGAAATATAATTCATGTGAACCTGGTAATGATGTATATGGAACTGTCAGTTTGGCGTGTCGGTCTCTCTGAGGCGTTGGCCCTCTATTGAGTACCTGAATGTAGTCCAGGATTGCCAGGTAGCTTTGTAGGTCTCTTGTCGCTTTTGGCCAGTGAGAACCAGGTCCTCTAGATGACCGATTTCATCAACCCTCTGGAGCCAGGAGGCTATAGATGGGGGATGTGGTGACTTCCAGTTAAGTGGTATACAATGTTTGGCTGTGTCGAGAAGGTGACGGATAATTGACTTTTCATAAACTTGAATCGGAATGTCAGTTACATGCAAAAGGAAAAATGCCTGGTCTTCCAGAATCGTACAGTCCGTAAATTGTTGTGCAATTTCACAAACCCCCTCCCAGAACCCCCTAATGCGAGGGCAAGACCAGAATATATGTAAAAGGGTACCCCTACTATTCTGGCACCTCCAACAAAGGTCTGAAGATGTCGGGAATAATTTGCGTGAAAAGGCAGGGGTCCTATACCAACGTGTAAGAAGTTTATAGTTGGTTTCCTGGTATTTAGAGCACCTGGAAGACTTATGAGTGAACTGAATTATCCGGTTTTTCTCATTCGAAGTAAAATGACGGTCTAGGTCTCTCTCCCATTTCAATAGAGTCGGAAGTTGGTGGTCTCCCTGAGGTGTTATCAATATAGCATATGTCAAAGATAATGTATGGGAAATCGCCCCAGTCTCTGAGCAGAGCTCTTCTATAGTCATAAGTGGGTGTTGCAGAGCATCAGGGGGGGGGGGGTGAAATGGTCTTAAGAAAGTGACTTAATTGCAAAGCCCTCATGAAGTCTAATCTAAACTGACCGTTAGGGTCCACCAGCTCAGAACACGTCCTCCATCTACCCAGAGTGCTAAAATGTGACGCCTGGTAAAATACCGCTTCGCATAATTTGTGAAAAATTCTATCGTGTAGACCTGGACACTCAAGACTTTTCATAGTCCTTTCCCTTACTACAAGGATCTTCAATTGTTCTATGATAAGGATGACGCCTCTTGAGATCTCCCCCACCCCCCATTTTTGTATCTCACTAAAACCTCTAGGGATCAGAACTGGAAAATATTAGACATGTGCATTTGTTATCGTCCGAATTTTGGGGATTTTCGTGTTTGTTTTCACAAAATGATAAAGAACACTCAGTATCCGAAATTGTGAAGATACTAAATAAAAAAATGCTTTGTTTTCGTATTGTTGCGACAACAGCGATTTCTGTCTATCGAACATGCGGTCGAATGTGCCTAACCTAACTCTATTAGTCCAAGGGGGTTATTTACTAAAGGCAAATCCACTTTGCACTACAAGTGCACTGCAAGTGCACTTGAAAGTACACTAAAAGTGCACTTGGAAGTGCAGTCGCTGTAGATCTGAGGGGGACATGCAAGGAAAATAAAAAACAGCATTTTAGTTTGCACATGATTGGATGATAAAATCAGCAGTGTTTCCACTCATTTCAGATCTTCTCAGATCTACAGCGACTGCACTTCCAAGTGCACTGAAAGTACACTTTCAAGTGCACTTTCAGTGCACTTGTAGTGCAAAGTGCATTTGCCTTTAGTAAATAACCCCCATGACTATTCAACAGAGAAAATAATAAACATTATAGAGACAATAGTAAAAGAGCTGTTAGTGGTCGCTGCTGGAATGAACGACAAGTTTGTAAAAATCACAATATTTTTTACTTTTTGCTATAATAAAATACCTCTTCCTGACCAAGCCATTTTTTGTAAAAAGGCACTGCGTGGTTTTAACTGAGAATTGCAAGGTCATGCAACGATGTACCCAAACAAAATGTATATCCTTTGTTCCCCAAAAATAGAGCTTTCTTTTGGTGGTATATTATCACCTCTGCGGTTTCTACTTTTTGCGCTATAAACAAATGAAGAATGACAATTTTGAAAAAAAAACACAATATTTTTTACTATAATAAATATCTCAATTTAAAAAAAAAAATCTTCATCAGTTTAGGCCAATATATATTCTTCTAGATATTTTTGATAAAAAAGATCACAATAAGCATATATTGATCGGTTTGCGCCAAAGTTATAGCGTCTACAAAATAGGGGATAGATTTATGGCATTTTTATCCCAAAAAATATTTTTACTAGTAATGGCAGCGATCTGTGATTTTTATCAGGACCGTGACATTGCAGCAGACATATCGGACACTTTTGACACTTTTACGGGACCATTGACATTTATACAGCGATCAGTGCTATAAAAATGCACTGATTACTGTATAAATGTTACTGGCAGGGAAGGGGTTATCACTAGGGGGTGATAAAGGGGTTAAATGCGTTCCCTCAGTGTGTGTTCTAACTGTGGGGGGTGGGACTGACTTGGGGAGGAGACCGATCATTGTTTCTATATACTAGGAACACACAATCTGTCTCCTCACCTCACAGAACATGGATTTGTGTGTGTAAATCCACATTCTTGCACTGTCAGGAGAAATCACCGGTGCCCGGTGGACATCACGGCCACCGGGCACGTACATCAACTCCTTAGGGAAGTAGCCGGTGCGCAGGAGTGGCATTTTGCTGCCATCAATCAATGGCGGGCAGTTGGCAAGCGGTTAGGCAATAAGCACAGCAGCAGAACAGATAGTAAAGCAGGCTATAGTTCAACGTGGATTTTTCATTTCATCTTCTTATTATCTGCTATTGTGTTAGTGTTGAACTTGATACTGATACTAGTTTTGTTAGTGTTTTGATAGCCTCAGAGGCTGTCCATGTTTTGGGGGGGACTTATTATTTATTATAGATTCTATATAGATTCTATATACCCTAATGTGTTACCTGCGTGCAGGTAGTTTTGCCAACTCTGGCATATGTGTTGTTTTTGTTCTATTTATTGTGATCTAGTTTTCATGGATTTTACATTGTTACCTGCTTGCAGGTCTGATCACTATCACCAGTCCATTTTCTGTTAGAACTAAATATACAGCAATGTACTATTCTAACGGGAAAGTGAAGGCAGGTAGATGTCGTGGTTGTGGTCATGGTGGACGCCTTGCTAAAAAAAGTGGCAAGGTCTTTGCTACCAGTTCTTCCTTAGGTACTGCTGACACTTCTGCCGCCACAAACATGTATAATATCGTTCGACATGAAGATTTGACGAAGCAGCTAAAAACATACAATTGCCATAAGCAAACATTTACAGTCAAATGCTCCACCCATAGGCTATAGAAGAATTGTAATGTTTGACTAGCAATAATAATTAATAATTATAATTATTATTAGTCAAACAACATTAGAACTCTACTATAGCTTGCTGTGTCGTACAGTTTAGCTGCTTCGTCGAATCTTCTTAGAACATCCAACAGACACCATAAGCCTTCAATTGACAGATTTAACCTTAATTAATTTGGATGTGTGTATGAATGCATTTTTTATCGAAACAAAATAAATAAAAACACATTTTGTGAGTAACTAAATAAATGTATCTTTCGGACAAAACCAAAATTCCTAAAATAAATATTTCAGTGTGAACATGTCTAGAAAATATACTTCTTACCAGCACACCGATCAGTGAGCAAAGATCTCATCACTTTTCCAGAACTGCAATATCAAATAAAATGTATATTTTGGGCGACACAAGCCTCGTACACACGGCCGAGGAACTCGACGTGCCAAACACATCGAGTTCCTCGGCCAGTTCAGCACTGAAGCCGCCGAGGAGCTCGGCGGGACGAGAGCTCCCATAGAACAACGAGAAAATAGAGAACATGTTCTCTATTTCCTCGCCGAGCTCCTCGTCGGCTTCCTCGGCCGAAAGTGTACACACGACCAGTTTCCTCGGCAGAATTCAGCCAGAAACTCGGTCGGAAGCTGAATTCTGCCGAGGAAACTGGTCGTGTGTACGAGGCCACAGAGTTCCTCCTGTCACAATCACCCTATATCTGTATAATTAATTCTTCAATAAATTCATTTGAAAAAAATTACAATTTAAAAACAAATAATATTTTATTTCCTTCCAAAACATTGTTGCAAACATTTGACCTTCAAAATACATATAGGAAGTAAAAAAGTTTTTTTTTTTTTTTTAAATGTGCAGTGGTTATTAAATGTCATTTAAAAATGCCCTGTGTGTGTGTATATATATAAATTATATATATATATATATGTGTGTGTGTATATATATATATATATATATATATATACATATATATATATATATATATATATATATATATATATATATATATATATATATATATATATATATATGTGTGTATACTGTGTTGCATGGCAGAGTAAAGGTTGGTTGCACTAGCACAGCACTGAAAATGTAAAAATGGCCTGGACATGAAGGGGGTGTAACATGCTGATTTTGCAATGGTTAATCCAATTAACAAAAAAAGTGAAACTTGGGAAGCTTGGGTAAGAATTGTGCAGATCTTGATTAAAAACATTAAGGAACAGACTGCTTAATGTAGTACTTAATGCAACACGTATATGTACCTGATTTTGCCTTGGTACCAGTCTCTTGTAATTCCATGCAAAGCAGCACTCATATTGGGAGAACAAGAGGCCAGTCATTCAGATGTGCTGCCATGCAGAATATTCTGACAGAAAGAGAGATTAGATTTAGGGATGATATACTGTATACTGTGCTGAGGCTTTGTTTTTAAGCTGGGGCTGAGGAATTTGACTAGGCTGCATTGCTGAACTGCAGTAGAAAATGATCAGTTTGCCAACCTGGCTGTGTGGTGTGATAAGGTTGCCTATGTGTCAGGGCTGGATTAACAAAAATGCAAATGCCTGTATTTCAATTGTGTATATTTCACTGTGTGCTTTAAAGCTGAATTAAACCGCTCAATTTAACTTTTTTATTAAAACAGTCACATTTATGGCATACCCAGAATGATAACTTCCACAGTTGCTGGTGTACTCAACCAAACTGTCAAGCCATCAAATGGCTGGTGTCATAACTGATCACATGTGCAACACCATAGCAAATGCAAATAAAAAATAAAAAAAACATTTCAGAACTTCAACCCCAATCCCACACAACACACATGCTGTACATACCATCCATACATTCTATAAAAGATAGAAGGAAAAATTGCAGACTTTATTTTATTCCATCAAGACAGAAAATAAATCCATTCCTACAAGAAATAGATTGTAGGAATGGATTCTTTTTATGTCTTGATGGATTAAAATAAAGTCTGCAATTATTACTTTAAGATGCTCTGGTGCCCGACTTTTATCTTTTAGAAGATCAAACAGAGCCTAAGATGGCAACTTCCTTTGGATAGGAGGGCCTAGTTCTGCTTTAAGTGTGGGCCAAAACATTTCTGCTAACAAGTATAAGACTGGAATATTTTGTTTTTTAGGAACAGAAGGAGCTGTGTTTGGACATTCTGTGGAAACACCGCATATAAGAGCAGGACCTTCACAAGACCTCAGGTATATTTAGAAATATATGTTGAAATATGTGCAGGAAATATGAATTTGTTTTCTAATAGCCAAACCTGTCTACAGCTTTATTTTATGTTTAATTTACCCTGTATTGGTATTAGGCAAAGGGTCTGTACAGGTGACTGTTTTTGCTGCCGTGCTTGCAGTCATATATGAGTTATGGTCTGTTTAACCTTTGAGTGATCTATTCTGCCTCAGCTCATACTGTAAATCACATACTAAATAAATAGAATGTCGCATGGTTTAATAAAAGCTGACATGCCAATGATTACAGAGAACCGTTACGATAAAGTTTAATACTTTCTTGGGATGTTATATATATATATATATATATATATATATATAACAAAAAAATTGGAGATGCAATCTCAGTTTCTATTTAAAAGCATTTTCATGTATATACAAATAACCACTACACAGTTTTTGGACAGGAACTCCATTCTTCATCAAGTTGCATGAAGGATGGAGTTCCTGTTCGAAACAGGAACAGTCATTATTTGTATAATTTCATGAAAACTGAAGTAAAACACTTTTGAATAGAAACTGAAATTGCATCTCCAATTTTTTGTTATATATCTGGTGGAAGCAGGAGTACCACATCAGATGTAAATCTCTACAGTAAGAGTAAGACACGCAGAGGTCTCTCTCTCACTCTCTCTCTCACTCTCTCTCTTTCTCTCTCTCTATCTTTCTCTCTCTCTCCAAATGTATCTATATACAAGTTTTATATTGCAACATTTTTAAAGTACTAATTACTAAGAGCTATTTTTATATTTTTATTTTTAAAATTATGACGTATACATCTTGATGTTGGTAGAGTGATTGGTAATGTTTATTTTATCTATGCTAACTTTCTAATTTGATCAAAAACCTGCATTTTCGGTTAATGCATATATCATTAAAATACTATAAAACTCAGCACAATGCATCTATGTTATTCTAGTTAATTTGATGTTTTATGATTTATTATTGATTATTGTTACACTGATATATTTTCCAAAATGATCTATCCCTGAATTGTGTGGATAATAGAGAAGAATTATATTTTTCAAATCTTAATAATTAAAATTATGGTTAGAGTGAGAAAAAATGTAATATCTGTTCTTTCCTTACTTCACAAGCAAGTCAGTACAGAGTAGGTTCAATTAATTTGAGCTTGTGGTCCCTTGCCTCCTTAGAAGCAAGAAAAAAATGTGTTTGCACCATTGTGGTAAAGCTATGCTTGGGGTTATGCACAGCTCATAGATATAACGGTAAACTCTCATAACAGTTGATGCCCGCAGCACTGGTCACTCTGCAGATCAGAAGCTGGATATCAGTTTTAGGTCACATTACTTTTAGTAAATTTGAACGGCTTTAGCCTCACTGCCTTAGCACGCATGCTGCTCCAGTTATTAGAAAGTATAGAAAGCTGAAACGTGTTGTTATATTAGTTTTGATAAAACACCTGTTTTTTTTATTTATTTTTATTTACAATCTATGTCCATTTGGGAAAATTTCCTTTAACCTCCTGTCCTGTAAACACAACAGAAAGTTACAAAATAGAATTAAAGTTGTTGTAAACCCACAGAAAAGGTATAATGAGCAAGTATGCATAGCATACTTGCTCATTATGAAATACTCAATTTTTTTTATAAATCTTTTTATTAAATGTCTTGATAAACAAACCCAAAAAAACAGCATACACATTGAACCTAAAGTAGAACTTCCACTCATCTGATTCCTCCCCCCTCTGGTGCCACAATTGGCACCTTTAGAGGGGAGGGGGGAACAGGATACCTGTCTTTGAAAGGTATCCTTTCTCACTTCTGGGAACCTCAGCCACAGGTGGTGGCATTACGGTTGGGGCTCCCTCCTCCTCCCTCCCCCAGCCGCCAGGTCAGTAGGAGAGAGGAGCGGGCCTTGGGCATGCGCAGTAGGGTTTCCGACGTGAAGCCGAATGGCTACACTGCCGGGTACCCTTATCCGCAATGGAAACATCAGCTGCAGGTGCAGACATCGCTGGATTCCAGGAAAGGTAAGTGTCCTACTAAATGCCAGCAGCTGCAGTATGTGTACCTGCTGGCTTTTATTTTTATTTTTTTGGGCAGAACACCGCTTTAATACGGTTTCAACTATTAATCCAAAATATATCTCTTTTTTCTTTTTCTTTTTTCTTTCCCTCCCTTCTATATTTTTTATTAAAGCTTAACCTCCCTGGCGGTATGATTCTGTCTGGAATTACGTACCAAAAGCGGTACATTTTTTTTCATGGAAATTTGGTGATATGTATTATAGGCCTGCAATTCTTAGTAATTACTTACTTAAACCTGACCAAAACAAGACTCTAGTAGACATTCCAGATGTGATAAATTTGAAACACAAACACATGAATTATAATTAATCAATAATATAATTTTATTCAACAAAGCAATGAAAAATAAAGAAATTAGTCAAAGAAAGAAATTCAATACACATCCATAGTGTGAAACACTTTGAAGCAAGGAAATAGACAAAGTCCGACATTGCAATCTGGGCAATAGTACCTTGATTCTTTTCGGACTTTTTTCCCATTTTCATCCCTCTTGGAGCAGCAAACGACGCACATCCTGGTAGGTGCTAACTTTCGTGCGGTTGGCGGTACAGGTTCCAAAAAATGACGACCTGTCAGGCGCTCTGGATTCCCAATGTCAACAGAGCGTCGTCCGTGTCTGTTAGCAGACACTGATGCCGTTGGGTGATTGATAAAGATCTGCTCAGCCACCTTCCATATAAAGTCCGAATGAACAAGAGGTATGTTCGTGTTTTCTTTGTAAAGGATATAGGCGTTCCAAAGACATTGTTCAAGGAGATGCCTAAAAATCTTTTTATAGTACTTCTTTTGTTGTTTTCGCATCGCCGGGTAAAAAGTCATCGCCTGATCGGCTCGGTCGACACCTCCCATTGTGTGGTTATAGTCGATCACGACTTGTGGTTTCAGCACTTCTTTTCCGTATTTTGTGCGGACCATGGCAGTGGAGGTGCTGTGCACGGTGCTCATGAGACACACGTCCTTTTTGTCTCGCCAGCGCATTGCCATCATTTTGCCCTTTTGAAAGGCAACCATCTCTCCTTTTTTTATTTTTTTCTTGCCAAACGTAGATGGCATGTCACGCCGGTTTGGCCTCACGGTACCATACCCGTCCGTTTTATTGAGGAGCAAAACCTCATAAAGTTCTGGTGATGTGTAAAAATTGTCTGTTGTCACGCAGTATCCCTGGTTCAGCAATGGGTCCAGCAGTGACAGGACAGAAGATGTGGCCATCCCATAGCGGCTGTACCTGGGATTGAATTTGGTACCTTTCCCGGTGTAAATTACCGAATTCCATATATAGCCGGTGGATGATTCACATAGCATGTAAAATTTTATCCCAAAGCGCGCTCTTTTGGACGCAATAAATTGGATCCAACTCAGGCGTCCCTTGTAGGCCATCAGACTTTCGTCCACACTTACGTCCCTTTCTGGCACATAGGTCCGCTGAAAGTTGGCAACAATCATCTGGCACACCTCCCAGATTTTTTTCAGCTTTGGCGCAGGATGTGTGGCCTCGTCAAATTCTTCGTTGTTGGCGAAGTGCAGGTTTTTCATTATTAGTGAAAAGCGATACTCGGACATCACAGTGCCAAAAAACGGAGTGGCCAGCATCTTATTGGTGGTCCAGTACCACTTCTGGAGCGGTTTGCCCACCACCCCCTGAAGGATGATGAGTCCCAAAAAATTCCAAATGTCCTCCTCGGTGACCGGTTCCCATTTTCTGGACCTGGAAAATCTGCCACGCAGCGTAGCAGATTGCTGATCGTGGTAGCGATTGGTCTCCGTCACAATTTGTAAAATGACCTCCTCAGATAAAAAGAGTTTCAAATACGCCATAGGGTTGTCGGCCTCCACATCTACCTTCATCCCAGGAGATCCAGTAAATCGGAACCTCGGGGGCGCTGTCTGGTCCGCATCGCTGTCTATAGGGCACCAAGTGCGCACATCACTCAGGTCAGGTGCGGGATCATCTGCGGCGTCACTTTCTATATCAGTGTCAGATCCAGATGATAAATCTCCATATGATTCACTGTCGCTCTGATCTGCGAGCAACTCCGTGTCGCTGCCGCTATCGCTGTCGCTCAGCTGGTCCAAAAGCGCATTTGGAGGACAGCGCTTTTTTGATGCCATTTTTTATATGGTTTATAAGGTTTTATATGTCAGCAATGACAATGGCAAGGGGCAATGAAAGGGCACTGTGTCAGTTTTCAAAGTGATACAGTGTAATCCTCTCAGATTACATTGTATCACCACCTTTTTATGTGTTTGTGTTGGTGCAACATTTGAATTTCCCTCCCAGTTCCGTTCCCATGCACCATTGCGGTGCAGGGAACGGAACCAGGAAGTCAGATGACTGATGGACGGCGCGGTGTGTGTCTCGGCGGCGATCACAGCAATGATAGATCATCGCTGGATCGCCTGGACAAGGTAAGGAACACCGCTGCGCTCTCTGCACATTCACCCCGAGCGTGACTCGGACTAACCGATCGTAACATAAAAAAACAGCCCCGAGTCAAGCTCGGGTTTACCGCTCAGAGGGTTAAAGGGGTTGTAATGGAATTTTTTTTTTTCATAATAAGCATCCTTTACCTGCAGACATTCCTCTTTTCACTTCCTCATTGTTTGTTTTTGCTCAGAAGTTTCTCTATTTCTTCTCTGTTCTGTTCACTTCCTGCTTGTCTGATTTTACTGACCACCATGATGGGAGGCTTTACTGCGGTGGTCAGTAACGTGCTCACCCCCTCCTGGGAACTACATCTGCGTGGCAGGACGCTCTCTACGTGTTAGAGACTTCAAGGACGTGTGAATTACTGGGCGTGCCGCAATTCATACTGGGAAATGTAGTTCTTACATGAACGAGCGATGCAAACCAGCAAGTGAATGAGAGAAAAGAAACTAGAATGCCAGAGGTGATATAGATGAAGGAATTTAATAGGTATTTACTTGTTTTTTAACAGAATCATTACACTAGTCTGTCTGTCTGCCTTGCAGACATTAATTTTAGGCAATTTTTTTTTTCCTTTAGTGACCCTTTAAGTCAAAACCATCCCATGTATCCAATTTTAATACCAAACCAAGCCAGAAAAGAAAAGAAAAAGGGGAAAATAAAATAAACATGAATTCCTTCTATCCCCAGTGACCCATACATTCCTTATATGGAAACATCCATATTATAATTAATGGCCCTCATGGACATTAGATGTTGTATATAGTTTGTCCAGACACTTTGCCCACACTTTATAGTACTTACTAAGACAACCCCTATTCATGTAAGTATCTCTATAAAATGGGATTTTATTAGTTATCATTTGTTTTCAGTATAGGAGCGTAGGAGAACAAGGTTTCTTCCAATGCAACGCAATAACTTTTCTTGCGGAGAATACAGTTATATTAGCAAACACTAAACCAGACACTATATGAAGAGTAGCCTCTACCAGATTCAGTAAGCAAACAGACATTGAAACCGGTAAAGGAGCAGAAGTGATATACCTAGATTCAGGTTCCGGCGGCGTAGTGTATCGTATTTACACTACGCCGCCGTAAGTCAGAGAGGCAAGTGCTGTATTCACAAAGCACTTGCCTTCTAACTTACGGCGGCGTAGCGTAAATGGGGCCGGCGTAAGCACGCCTAATTCAAATGAGGATGAGGGGGCGTGTTTTATGTAAATTATTGGTGACCCAACGTGATCAAGGTTTTTTACGAACGGCGCATGCGCCGTCCCTGTACATATCCCAGTGTGCATTGCTCCAAAGTACGCCGCAAGGACGTATTGGTTTCGACGTGAACGTAAATTACATCCAGCCCCATTCACGGACAACTTACGCAAACAGCGTAAAATTTCAAATTTCGACGCGGGAACGACGACCATACTTAACATTGACTAGGCCAACTAGGGGCAGCTTTATCTTTACGCAGCGTATCTCTTACGGAAACGGCGTATCTTTACTGTGATGGGCGCACGTACGTTTGTGAATCGGCGTATCTAGTCATTTACATATTCTACGCCGAAATCAACGGAAGCGCCACCTAGCGGCCAGCGGAAAAATTGCACCCTAAGATACGACGGCGTAGGAGACTTACGCCGCTCGTATCTTAGCCTAATTTAAGCGTATCTGGTTTCCAGAATACGCTTAAATTTACGACGGGGCAGATTCAGAGTTACGACAGCGTATCTACTGATACGCCGGCGTAACTTGCTCTGAATCTGCCTAATAGAGTTTAATAGATCCACCACTTCCACTCAAAAAAATTGATATATGTGGGCAAGTCCAGAAAATGTGTGTAAAATCTCCCTGAATTGCTCCACATCTTCAACACTCTGAAGAGCACACAGGATTTATCTTTTGAAGTCTGTGTGGCGTGATATATGCTCTATGTACCAATTTATATTTGATCATGCGGTCTCTCAAAGATACCAAGATCGCAAAGGGAAATCCTACAGACCCCTCCAATCCTCCATATCCAAATATGGTATATCTCACACCCACCTAGCTCTAAGAACATCTAATGGTAAGATAGAAATTATTGTAAGATGAGAATACAATCTTAAGGTGGGCTTATCCAGACACTCAGACCTAAGCACTGATTCTAAAGTGGATTGTCTAATCATTAAACTATCCTGTGGAAACTTTGCATGAAAAGTATGAAGAAGCTGGAAATATCTAAATTGATGGGAACTTGGAATGTTAAAAGTCGAAGTAAGTGTAGAGAAAGTAGATAATTTCCGATCAATAATCACTTGAGAAAGTAATTTAATATTATATTTAGTCCATGTCCACAGGCACAAGTTACTTACCTTGCCGCCCTGCTGTGTGATCGAGTGGTGTCCTCCTCGCTCGATTCACAGTGCCGAGTGCCGCCGAGCTCTGTTCCCTGCGACGTTACGACGCACGGGGACAGAGTTCAGCGCCAAATTTAAAAAAGTAAATAAACACAATAAATACATAGGTAGATTCGTGTAGGGGCGCCTAACTTTAGGGCGGCCTAGCCTAGCCTTTTTGGCGACACCGCCGTAAATTAGTTAGGCTAGTAGTGATTCTCAAACCACTTACCTGCTAATTTTCGGCGGCATAGCCTAAAACGAGCGGGCGTAAGGGCGTCTAATTCAAATGACTTGGAGGGAGGCGTGTTGTATGGAAATGAGGCTTGACCTCACATTTTTTGAAGTTTTTTGACACTGCGCATGCGCCGGGCAAATACATTTCCCAGTGCGCATTGCAGCTAAGTAGGCCATACGGGCCTATTGATTTCGACGTGTACGTAAACGACGTAAATCCCGATTCGCGGACGACTTGCGCAAACAACGTAAAAAATTCGAACCTCGCGGCGGGAGCGGTGGCCATACTTAACATTGTTATTCCACCTCATAGGTGGAATAACTTTAGGCGGCCTATCCCTTACGGAAACGACGTAATGCGACGGTGTAGGCCGCAATGGAAACACCATCTAGCAGACAACAGAAACATTGCAAGCTAAGATAGAACGGCGCAAGCCGGCCTATCTTAGCTTTGTTTAAGTGTATCTCTGTTTGAGAATACACTTAAACAAACGCGGGCGTAGATTCAGAGTTAGGTCGGCTTATCTACTGATAAGCCGGCCTAACTTTTTGTGAATCTACCTAACAGTATACTGTAATCTTATATATTACAGTACTGTATGTAAAAAATACACACCCCTTTGTACCTAGTGGTCTGCCCAGTGTCCTACATGCACTTTTATATAAACTGTTCTTTATGCCTGGAAACTGGAGATTGTCCATAGCAACCAAAAAGTGTCCCTTTATGTCAAAAGTGGTTTTAGATCAGCTAAAAAACTGTGATAATAAATTAGAATCACTTGCAGAATTAAGCGATAGTGATTTGTGGGAAATTCGCCATAAAAAATTTAAAGTAATAATTTGTATTATTATTATATTATTTGTTATAATTATTTATATTTATTTATTGTATTATAATTTATGATTTTGTGTTTCAAATTTTATTATACCCGGGATGTCTACTAGACCTTTGTTTGGACAGATTTAAGTGAGTTATTCCTAAGAATTACAGGCCTACAATATAAAACGCCAAATTTCCATGCAAAATAATGGTACCGCTTTCAGCACCTAAAATCTAAATTAATCATACCTCCAGGGAGGTTAAAGAATTGAGGAGGAGTAGGATTAAACAATAGAGGGGCACTTGGAGAAACCGCACCCTTAGGATAATGCTTACATCTAAGACCAGCCTCCCAAGCTCGAATAGTAATGAGCATTGAAGCAGTCACTTGTATGGTGCCCTACGGACCCTAAATAAAAGAGCCTTGAGAGCATCCATAGAATATACTACTGCCGCTTCCAGCCGAGTAGAGGAGTTAATATATCAGGGTTCAGCCACCATGCGGCCCTAACCAACTGGGTGGCTAAAACGTATTTGTATAAATCTGGAACGGCTAGACCTCCCTGGGCGCATCATGGGTGGTTAATTTGTACCTGGGGTTCTTCGATCCCCATAAAAAAAAGATGAAAAAAGTTGGTTTCATTATGTAAAAAAGGACATGGGAAGCCACTGGGGAGAGTGTCTAAATAGATACATACATTTTGGAATAATTTTCATTTTTAAAAGATTGATACATCCCAATAAAGACAATGGTAGAGACTTCCATACTTTAAATTTTGACCCAATATCTCCCAGAATCTGAGTCAAATTCGGGGAAATAAATTCAGGCGCTTGGTGGGAAATTACAACTCCTAAGTATTTTGAAATTCTCCACCCACTGCAATGGAATATTATTCAAAGCCATACTACGGGCCTCCATATCTATTGGGAACAGCAAGGACTTAGTCCAATTTACCTTCAGTCCTGTGACTGTTGAAAAAGTGTCCAATATCTTTAAAGTCCCTTGGACAGAGGGTCCAGCATCATTAAAAAATAAGGGTCATCTGCGTACAAGGCAACCTTCTCCTCCAACCAACCAATCCGCAATCCCTTAATATTGGGGGAGGTGCGTAAAGCCTCTGCCACAGGCTCAATAGCAATAGCAAAAAGGGTCAGAGAGAGAGGGCAGCCCTGCCAAGTTCCCCTAAACAACCAAAAAGAGGTTGACAATCCTCCCTCCATCTTCACTGCAGCTGTGGGATTTCTATTTAAGACCTGCAACCATTTTATAAATACCATTGAAAGCCCATTCAGCCGAGTACCTCCCACAAAAAGGGCCACTCCAAATTATCCAAAGCCTTCTCTATATCTAGGGAGGCAATGACCCTAGGTTCTGTATTAAGAACGTAAGGCATGAATATTGGTGTATAATCTCCTCAAATTCACATTGGTAGCCCTACCAGACATGAACCCCATCTGATCTGAATCAATAATATTAGACAACAAAGGTTGTAATCGTCTAGAGATGAGCTTTGTCAAAATCTTAAAGTCTACATTCAAAAGAGCAATAGGCCTGTATGAAGCATAATATGGATCGTTTGGGTGCTTCTAAATTCAAACTATATGAGAATGACTCATTGATTCTGGTAAGGCTCCTTCCTTCAGACAATCAGAGTAAAGAGAACCCAGTACAGGAGCTAAGAGCTCTCCATGAGCCTTATATAATTCAATAGGAAGTCCATCCGGTCCCGATGACCGCAACAACATCCTCCGATGTTATTGGGTGTACTAGTATCTACCTCTCACTATCTGTTAGCCAGGCCAGTGCAACTAAGTCAAGCCAAGCCACCAATTATGTTGGCTGGAAATCAGAAGAATACTGAGATGTGTACAATGTCTCATAAAAGTCTCCAGGATTTTAGACTGTGTACAGACCATATCTCCAGAAGCGGTACGTATTTCCAAAATCAGAATGCTGGGTTGTTCATGTTTAGCTATCATGGCCAAAAAACAACAATTTTGATCTCCCTGCTCAAAGAACTTCTGTTTATTTTGGTATAAATCCAACCTTGTAACCTCTGCCATATGCAAATGTGATTCCCGCTTGCCATGGAGTAAAGCATTAAAATTGGACTCCGAAGGATCCACAACATATTGGCCTGTTTTTTAATCCACTATAAGTTTCAAGGCATCACTCCTTACTGTCTGGGCCTTAATAACTGCTTTAAAGCAGAGTTCCACATTTGACACTTTTCAGGGGGGAGCAAATACATGTCTAATACAGGTATTTTGCTCCCACTTCCGGGCATAGATAGCTGAACCACTCGTGGCTATCTACGCCACATCCGGCGCCTCCTCCGTCCCCCTGCTGTCTTCTGGGAGACACACAGGTTCCAGAAGACATCAGGGACCAGTGGGATCGCGCAGCGTGTGTGGTGCATGCGCAGTAGGGAACCAGGCTGTGAAGCCGCAAGTATTTAACATCTACATTTCCAATAATATTGCAGAGTTGACAAACTCTAGATCTATGCGAGAGGCGGTCTTATAAGAAATTGAAAAACAGGAGTATGATCCAGTTGACAGATTTTTCCATCGACAAGCATCTACCAGATCTACCATCTTGGCCCAATTAATGCGTTCTCCAGAAAAATCTTTTTGGGGGGGATTGGTCTATCCAAAAGGATCAAGTATTGCTTATCTTACCTTTGGATAATAGGACATAGGAGCAAATAACAAGGAGGCAGAGGGGAGGCTTAACATATGGATTGGATCTTCAAAGTCTTAAAGTGCATTTAAAGCCAAAACTTTTTTCTGGTTTTGGGTAAGGAAGGGGATGGATAAAACTTACTTCAGGCAGCATGCGACTCAAAGCAGGAGTCCAGAACATCTCCATTCACCATTTCAAGTCCAATTTTAGCCCGAATTTTGAGCTAATCTCAGACCTGAAGCAGACCAAAAGGTGCATAGGGCTCCTGTGCAATCGCATTGGAGCCTCTGCTGAGATGTGTGAACTGGCTCCATATAGTCACAATCTCCTGCTATTCAAATTGGATGCAGAGAAACCTGCATCCAATTTGCATAGGTGTGAACCCAGCCTCAGACTTTTTTTCTTTTTGTCCCATTATGGAGAATGACTTTACTTTATGTGCCATAGATAAACATAAAAAAAGTAAGGAAAGTCCCCTGTTGAGCCCCGTACACATCGACCAAATGTCAGACGACATCAGATGGTTTCTATTGAACATTTGGCCTGTGTGTACTTCAGCCGGTCCATCAGAAGCCAGACACTCAACCGGCTTCTGTCAAAGGGGCATTAACGAAAATTGTCTGCTGACTGTCTGTTTACTTCCCTGGGTATATGTGAGGGCTTACCAGCGCACGAGGATGTAAGTAGACAGAATGGCACAGCTGCGCGAATGGGCGTACAGATATGACCCCTTTAATTTGCAGTAATCAGTGCATTTTTATAGCACTGATCGCTGTAAAAGTGACAATGGTCCCAAAATGGTATCAAAGGTGTCTGATGTGTCCGCCATAATGTCGCAGTCACAATAAAAATCGCTGATCGCCACTATTACTAGTAAAAAAAAAAAATATTAAGAACAATGCCATAAAACTATCCCCTATTTTGTAGACGCTATAACCTTTGCGCAAACCAATCAATAAACGCTTATTGCAATTTTTTTACCAAAAATATGTAGAAGAATATGTATCAGCCTAAACTGAGGGAAACTTTTTTTTATATATTTTTGGCGATATTTATTATAGCAAAAAAGTAAAAATATATATATTTTTTAAATTGACACTCTATTTTTGTTTATAGCACAAAAAATAAAAACCGCAGAGGTGATCGAATGCAACCAAAAGAAAGCTCCAATTGTGGGGAAAAAAGGACGTCAATTTTGTTTTGGGAGCCACGTTGCAGTTAACCTCCCTGGCGGTATGATTCTGTCAGAAAAAACATGCTAAAAGCGGTACCATTATTTGCAAGGAAATTTGGCGTTTTATATTGTAGGTCTGTAATTCTTAGGAATAACTCACTTAAATCTGACCAAACAAGATTCTAATAGGCATCCCAGGTATGACATTTTTTAAAAACAAAATTATAAATTATAATATAATAAATAATTATAAATAATTATAACAAATAATAATATAATTATAATAAAATTATCAATATTGTAATCAAATCAAATCACTGAAATTTGCTCAGTTGCAGAATTGTCGCTGTCATTATTTTTTTTTTTTTATGACGAATTTCCCCACAAATCGCTATCGCACAATTCTGCAAGTGATTATAATTTATTATCGCTGTTTTTTAGCTGATCTAAAACTATTTTTGACATAAAGGGACACTTTTGGTTGCTATGGACAATCTACAGTTTGCAGGGAGAAAGAAACGTTTTTATTATATAAAATGACATGCAGGACCAGGACAGACCACTAGGGACAAGGGGGGTGTGTTTTTTTTTACATACAGTACTGTAATCTATAAGATTACAGTATACTGTATGTAATGTGTTTGTTTACTTTTTGAATTTGGCGCCGTTCTCCGTCCCCGTGCGGCGTAACGTCGCAGGGAACGGAGATCGGCGTCACACGGAGGCACTGTGTGAATCGAGCGAGGTCCCACTCGCTCACACAGCGCGGTGGCATCGCTGGATCCAGGGACAAGGTAAGTAACTTGTGCCTGTGGATCTAGCGAGGCAAGCCCGAGTCTGACTCGGGGTTTCCGCACGCAGCAGGAAAATCTAACCCCGAGTCAGACTCGGGAAGACCGCCAGGCAGGTTTAAAGAGCCGAATCGCAAAGTGGCCTGGTCTTTGACCAGCAAATGTTCCGGGGGGTTAAGTGGTTAAGGCAGCTTATAGAGTTTGTTAATTCACAAAAATGAATAGGCTCTTAGTGTTGGCTCATTTCTGCTTACTACGAAATGCTTTTTTTCTCAAACAGCCTTTATTTTTTGTAGTTAGAAAAAAAAAAGGTTTTAATCAGAAACAAAGTTAAACTACCCCAGAGAATTGTGTTCCCTTTATGATCTAGTATGAATATAGAAACAGATGAGATCTTTCACTGGTAGACAATAACGCATCTGAACATACCATACACTGTTACCTGATAAGAAATCTTTCTGTATCAACTAAACATGTAAAAGCTGAAAGGAAATCTACATTCTAAACTGATCATTCCAGTAATTTCCACACATTTGGTCATATTTTATTGCTTGAAAAAAAAATAACACTATGAGAAAAGAACTTTTCTTACCGTGAAGGACAAAATGTTTGCTTATGTATTATTCATGATGGTGGGAAGAGAAATGTCAGCCTCGCACAAACACATGAATTAACTTCCTTGTACGAATGCATTATTTTTCTCAGATTTTAGCATATTGGCAATAGTATGTTATACAGTATATTTAAAGGCTATGTTGTACATTAGAACAGATTTGTCTATTGGCAAAGAATAAAAGGTCATGTGGCTATGAGGAAAATGAGTCTGATAAAAGATTGATTTGTGTACTTTACATAAACTGGTGGTATTCATTAATTCAAGCAATCTGTTGAAAATATCAGCTGATCATAAAATGTTTCATGTCAGCATTTTAATCATGAACCATAATGATCTGTAGAGACTCCGGAAACAAGAGTTTTAAGTATGAGGCTGGTCAGAAGGTTAGATCTTGACATCCAGTGGAGTTAATTTATTAAAGAGGTAGAAAACTGTTTAGTGAATAAAGTGAACCTGAGTTCACTTCAATCATCCAATCGTAAAGAAGCAAAATCTTTGTTATTTCTTGTGCATGATTGAGTAATCAAAGTAAACATAGTCTTACATTTTTATGAGCTGAAGGAGTAAGTGAACATTCATAGCTTGTAAATCAGCTGAATTTATAAATACCTTTTAATTTGATATGGAGATGTGCTCCCTATTTGTTCTAGTTAAAGCATTTGTTAACCCCCAAAAATAATAGATCCTGTTTCCTTAACCACTTAAGACCCGGACCAAAATGCAGGTAAAGGACCCGGACAGTTTTTGCGATTCGGCACTGCGTCGGTTTAACTAAAAATTGCGTGGTCGTGCGACGTGGCTCCCAAACAAAATTGGTGTCCTTTTTTTCCCACAAATAGAGATTTCTTTTGGTGGTATTTTATCACCTCTGCAGGTTTTTATTTTTTGCGCTATAAACAAAAATAGAGCGACAATTTTGAAAAAAATTCAATATTTTTTCCTTTTTGCTATAATAAATTTCCCCCAAAAATATATATAAAAAAATTTTTTTCCTCAGTTTAGGCCGATACGTATTCTTCTACCTATTTTTGGTAAAAAAAATCGCAATAAGCGTTTATCGATTGGATTGCGCAGAATTTATAGTGTTTTACAAAATAGGGGATAGTTTTATTGCATTTTTATTAATAATTTTGTTTTACTACTAATGGCAGCAATCAGTGATTTTTTCCGTGACCGCGACATTATGGCTGAAAATGACAATTGCAGTTTGGGAGTTAACCACTAGGGGGCGCTGAAGGGGTTAAGTGTGACCTATATGTGTTTCTAACTGTATGGGCGGGGCTGGACATGTGACATCATTGATTGTGTTTCCCTATATCAGGGAACACACGATCAATGACAGCGCCACAGTGAAGAACGGGGAAGCTCTGTTTACACATAGCTCTCCTCGTTCTTCAGCTCCGGGGACCGATCGCGGGACTTCAGCAGCGATCAGGTCCCGTGGCCGTGGTCACGGAGCTTCAGACCGGGTCACGGGCGCGCGCCCGCAACCCACGGCTGGGCACTTAAAGAGGACGTACAGGTAGGTGCTTGTGCCCAGCCGTGCCATTCTGCTGACGTATATGTGCAGGAGGCGGTCCTTAAGTGGTTAAAGCATGTTGTACAGCACAGTGCTTGTGCTGTGTAATTTGGCCCCCTGTAACACCTGAAATACCTGACTTATCCTGCCTGGCTATACCCTCCCCCCTGTAAACTGACCACCATTGTAACGAAATGTCCCACACTCCGCTTGAGTGCTTTAGTCATATACCACTTTCTTCCAGTCTGAATATAGATATCAGATCTTCCAAACACTTGCAACCACAAACTAGGCAGTACTTATTTTGACTGCTGCTGAACATGAACTGTTTATTGAAACACGGGTACACAGGTAACACAACCGGGACAATTCCCCCTCCCTTTGGACTCGAGCGGGGTAGACTGTACAATCAGCAGGGAGAGCTGTTGGAGGAATTCCCCCTCCCTCCTCACAGCAAACACACATACACATCCCATAATACCCAAGGCAGGCAGACACAATAGAATAATGGAATACAGCCACACCCCAAACGACCCACCAGAGAGCACACCATAGTATGAGACAATATACTATATATATATATATATATATATAATATATATATATATAATATATATATTATATATATATATATATATATAACATTCCAGTATGATCAGACTGGGGTTCTTTCTTACCCTGTGTCCCTAATAGACACAGGTGACTTAGTCATAGGAGGTGCATGGGAGCTGAAATAAGGGTTTCCCAACCTCTCCAAGGGATTCTGGGTTCCACAGGCCCCCCGTCCAAAGTGATTACCATCACACATCCCCCTTTCATCAGGGGACTAACACAGGAGGAGACCCCAGACGTGTTGACTCCAAAGTTAGTCAGTAGTTCCATTCCCCCAATGCTGGTATCCACACAGTACCCCAAATAAATTGCCCCAAACATAGCATTACTCACCCAGCTAACCTCTGCCTCTCTCAGAGAACATACCCGCTGATGGGGAGAAGTGCAGACTGGCCCTTCTCCCTGGAGTTCTTTCAGCCACTGGAAAGAACAAGTTGGCTGGGCTCACAGATAGACACTGCATCTTTTGTTAGTTGAGGACAGAGGCCAGTACACATAGGAAAGAGTTGGCGCCTGCACCAGCCACAATGTATAACCATAGACTAAAAAAGGAAGTAAAACATTGGGGGAGTTTTTAAAAGGAATAATTGGCAACATGTGACTATCATAAGTCCATATAGTCCATAATAACAACACACTTTGAGGCAGCCCAGTGAAGGAGAGAAGCGGTTCTGAGATAGCTGAGGGCGGCGCCACTCTAAGCCTAGTAAATTAAAAGATTTTAATGAGCAATATAGGTGTACATACTCACAAGAGTGGGATTGTAATAGGCATGTCTGACAAAAGTTTTCAATATGTCCGTGACAAGAGTTCATCCATTTGGCTCTGCGCTGGTGGAGTGGAGCTGGTTGCGCCGGTGTACGCCAAAGTTCCGGGACCTCAGCCACACAGGGAGCTGGAAGGATGATGATTCCAGGTTAGCGGTGGATCAGGGCGATGACACTACTTCCGGGTTGTCTCGTGGACCAATAGACAATAGGCGACGCATTTGCGGAGGACAATCCCACTCTTGTGAGTATGTACACCTATATTGCTCATTAAAATCTTTTAATGTACTATGCTTAGAGTGGCCCCCGAGGCAGAGGCCAGCAGAACTCTGCTCTTTTGCCAGATCTTCTGCTGGGTTGGTGGCATAACACCATGGCCTGTTTATGTGATTCTGTCTTTCACAGCTCTGCTCTCCTGTGTCTGTGTCTCCTCTGTCCTCCTCCCCCTCCCCTCCCTGCCTGTCTGCTCGTACTTTACCTTTGCCCACCCCCCATTCATGCTGCTCTCATAACTTCTACTAAATAATCTTATGCCCTCTGTACCATAATATCAAGTGTCCCTGTGTCTGTGTAATGTAAAAAATCTGCTGGTCTGTACATATATAAGCATGGCCCCCGGATCGCTCTCTTGTCTCTCCCCCTCCTCCCCGAGAGAAGATAGCCGATACGCCCGGGGCTGTGCTCATATAGGTACAGATCAGCAGATTTTTTTTACATTACACAGACACAGGGAAACCTGTTATTATGGTACAGAGGGGATAAGGCGATTTAGTAGAAGTTTGTTAACAACCACTTTAATGTTGCTTCTGGGACAGAAGATTTGTCGCTTGAACAAGATGTGAAGGGAAATCTTTCAATGGGGACACCTGTTCCTTGACAACTATTTAAAGTGGAGTATTTCTCTCAATTTGAAAGGAATTTCTCTTACTTTCTGTTGTGTTCACAGGATAGGAAATGAAGGGATGTGTTCCCAACAGAATCAGAGACATCAAAAATAAACTCACAAGGCTTTGAACCCTTCTGTTCCCTCACTATATTCCCAATCTCTTTTTTGTAGACTGCTTATTTTTCCTCTCTATTAGTGTCCCTTTTATATTCATTAGATTCGTAAGCTGTTAATGTATATCTCTTTTCCGTAAAGTGCCTTTCTTTTCTTCTCTGTTGCCCTCTTTTTTATATTCTATTGCAATACCCAGCATCACTGATTAAGGGCTCAAGTGCTATACGATTCCAATGTTTCAGAGATATAGTCCCTCATTGTGAGTAGGGAGGAGCTTTATGTTCGAGTCGAACATTGGCTGTTAGCCCGTTGGCCGAACAGCAAACAATTTTGGGTGTTTGTGCAAATTCGAAAAGCTGCGGAAAACCCTTTAGGAGAAATATAAAGTGCTAATTTTAAAGGTTAATATGCAAGTTATTGTCATAAAAAGTGTTTGGGGACCTGTTTTTTTCCGGAGCAGTGATTTTAATCATGCTTAAAGTGAAACTATAAAAGTGAAATATTGATTTAAATTTCATACTTGGGTGGTGTCTATAGTATGCCTGTAAAGTAACGCATGGTTCCCGTGTTTATAACAGTCTCTGCACAAAATGACATTTCTAAAGGGAAAAAAAGTAATTTAAAGCTACTCGCTATAATGAATTGTCGGGTCCTGGCAATACAGATCAAAGTCATTGAAAAATAAACAATAAAAATGCGTGGGGTTCCCCCAAAAATCAATACCAGACCCTTATCCATGCACGCAACCTGGCAGGCCACAGGAAAAAATGGGGGGATGAGAGAGTGCCCCCCTCCTGAACCGTACCAGGTCACATGCCCTCAACATGGGGAGAAGGTCCCCATGTTGATGGGGACAAGGTCCTCATCCCCACAAGCCTTGCCCGGTGGTTGTGGGGGTCTGCGGGCAGGGGGCTTATCGGAATCTGGAAGCCCCCTTTAACAAAGGGGATCCCCAGATCCCGGCCCCCCTATGTGAATTGGTAAGGGGTACATTGTAGCCCTACCATTTCACAAAAAAATTGTGAAAATGTTAAAAATGACAGAAGACGGCTTGGTCCTTTATTAAAAATAAAAAAAATCTTTCCAGTGATGTAATCCACTCTCAAGCTCTAGCGTAGTAGCCTGTTCTCAAACTCCATTGATGATCCATTCTCCAGCGGTGTTCTCCAGCGGTGATCTCCAGCGAGGAACGATGCACATCCTGCCTCCACCGGAGGCACCAGGCCGAATGACACGCAAGCTGCTTGACAGCTCTTTATAACAGAGGGTGGAGCCACCTGTGACGTGTGACCCCGCCCCCTCTGAAACCCCCGGGAAATCTCCTAGCTGGGTTTCCCGTGATGCGTCAGGATGTGTGATGTGAGATCACCGCTGGAGAATGGAGATCGAGAACGGATTACTACGCTGGAGCTCAAGAGTGGATTATATAGCTGAAATGTTTTTTAAAGGACTTGTCCCAAGCAGTCTCCTGTCGTTTTTAACATTTTCACACTTTTTTTGTGAAATGGTAGGGGTACATTACCACTTCACATAGAGGGGGCTGGGATCTGGGTGTCCCCTTGTTAAAAGGGGGTTCCAGATTCTGAAAAGATTCTGAAAAGCCCTCCGCAGACAGACACCCACAACCACCGGGCAAGGGTTGTGGGGGTGAGGCCCTTGTCCCCATCAACATGGGGACATCCTCCCCATCAACATGGGGACATCCTCCCCATGTTGAGGGCATGTGGCCTGGTACAGTTCAGGAGGGGGGTGCTCTCTCATCCCCCCTCTTTTCCTGTGGCCTGCCAGGTTGCATGCTCGGATAAGGGTCTGGTATGGATTTTTGTGAGGAACCCCACGCATTTTTATTTTTTATTTTTCAATGACTTTCAATGACTTTGATCTGTATTGCCGAGACCCAACATTTCATTAAAGCTGCGAGTAATTTTAAATTACTTTTTTTTCTTTTAGAAATGTAATTTTGTGCAGACACTGTTATAAACACGGGAAAGATGTGCTACTTTACAGGCATACTATAGACACCCCCAGTAACGAAATTTAAATACATATTTCACTTTTATTGTTTCACTTTAAGCATTATTAAAATCACTGCTCCTGAAAAAACAACAGTTTTTAAAACTTTTTTTTTGATACATGTCCCCTGGGGCAGGACCCGGGTCCCCAAACACTTTTTATGACAATAACTTGCATATTACCCTTTAATATTAGCACTTTAGATTTTTCATGTTCCTGTCCCATAGACTTAAACGGTGTTCGCGTGTTCAAACTAATTTTTTTCTGCGAACCGAACCAATTAGGTGGATCCCTAATTGTGAGGAATAGCTGGGTAGCACAGTTATGATTCCGCGTACACATGGTTGTTTTTCGGCAACTTCATCATTAAAAACGATGTTGCCCACACACCATCGTTTAAAAAAAATGATGAACAAAGCGCGGTGACGTACAACACGTACGACGGCACTCTGAAGGGGAAGTTCTATTCACCTTTGGTCTGCTTTTAGCTGATTCCTTGTTAGTAAAAGACGATTTGCACTTTTTTGTCTGTTACAGCGTGATGAATGTGCTTACTCCATTATGAACGGTAGTTTTACCAGAACAAGCGCTCCCGTCTCATAACTCACTTCTAGGCATGCGTGGGTTTAAAACGTCGTTTTAGCCCACACACGATCATTTTTTACAACCCGAAAAACGACATTTTAAAAAACGATGTTAAATTTTTTTTTATTTTTTGTCGTTTTTCAGAAGCCGAAAAACGATGTGAAGCCCACACACGATGATTTTAAATGACGTTTTTTTTAAAAATGTCATTTTTTTTTTCATGCCGAAAAACGACCGTGTGCACGCGGCATAAGGCATTATGAAATCTACTTTTTAAGGTTACATTCCTTAAGATAATCACATTTTAGTAAATAGTCCAAAATATGCTATACGACTAACTGTCTTTTGACTATACTGGCCCTGTGAGAGAAGCTGTAGGAGGAACAACATGCCATGAGGTTTACTGTGAAAGAGAATGATATACCTAGATTTCTACATGATGATAGTATGTTATCTGCAAGCTTGCACATCTGTTATGGGGTACAAAACATATTTGTAAGTTAATTGGACTCTATCTAATATGGCCTACAATGTTTGCAAGCGTTCTAAATTCTACTTAAAGTATATCCAAAGCCATATTCCTGCTCTGGTGGCATCTTTTTTGTCTTTATTTACCTTACTTTGTCTGCCAGTGACAATGAAGACAAATAGAAAAGGTGAATCTCCCCAGTAGGGACACAAATAGCAATACAATTTGACAGAGGTTCTAATGATTACCCACCCTATTCAAAACTTTAAAAAACGGTTTGGCCTTTGAATATACTTTAGCATCAACGTTACGATTGGTTACAATCACTCTGTAAAACCAAACATAAATACATAAATGACTCTGCAAAACAGAGAGCAACTTGTTGTCCCTACATAAATACAGAAAATATTTTTTCACATTAGTCTTTACAATATTGTTAATAAATAGTTAATCTACTAGATTTTTGCTAAGGTTTTGTTTCAGGCTGCAGGGGAAATGATAATAACATTGCCCTACATAGGTTCGGTGCGTTCCTTAGGGACATCTTTTCTTCCTTGCATAGTTATTTTAGTTATAGTGGCATGTCAGAGAGGAATGGACGGCTCTAGAGCTCTGTTCACAATATCTAAAAACATTCTTAACGAAAATGATAATTTTAAGCTTTTGAATGAAAACATGGATGAATTTACCCTGCATAATAGATTTCTCCCCTAAGAATATGTTCTGAATGCAGGTCATACAGAATTTTGTCATTTAGTAGTGCTATAAAACAATTTGGCGACAAGGTGTTTTTGTTCACTTCCTAATAAGCATTGCATTCTATACTAAGTTTAATTATGCATGTTGTATTAACCTAACCGGTAAATTTAAATCAGACTTTTTTTTTTTTTTTTAAGCTGATAAAGTAATTTTTATTTAACTACTTAAGGACCTTGCCTGTTTTTCAGACTTGGTGTTTAGAAAATTACTTAGAACCCCCAAACATTATATATTTTTTTTCTTACACCCTAGAGAATTAAAATGGCGGTCATTGCAATACTTTTTGTCACACCGTATTTGCGCAGCGGTCTTACAAGCGCACTTTTTTGGGAAAAAATTCTCTTTTTTTAATTAAAAAAATAAGACAACAGTAAAGTTAGCCCAATTGTTTTTATATTGTGAAAGATAATGTTACGCCGAAAAGACCTCAGATCTCATATTTAGACTAAAATGCAATAATAAAATTTTTTAAAAAAATGACAACAGAAAAATGTCTCTTTAAGAAGCATGGGCGGAAGTGACATTTTGACGTCGCTTCCACCCTGCTATGCTATGGAGATGGGTGGGGGCCATCTTGCCCTCACTCGTATCCACACACAGCAGAGTGAAGGACCCGATTGCCTCCGCCGCTGCCGATGGCTCCGGTAAGCGGCGGAGGGCACGAGAGAGTGGCGGGAGGGGGGATCCCTCTCCCGCCTTCGATAACGGTGATCTTGCAGCGAATCCGCCGTGGAGACCACCGTTATCGTTTACAGGACTACGATTGCCTCCACCGCTGCCGATGGCTCCGGTAAGCGGCGGAGGGCACGAGAGAGTGGCGGGAGGGGGGATCCCTCTCCCGCCGTCGATAACGGTGATCTTGCAGCGAATCCGCCGTGGAGACCACCGTTATCGTTTACAGGACTACTCAAAGAAAAGATAGATATCTCGGTTGTGGCAGCAGCTGCTGCCGTTACCGAGATATCCATCTTTAAAGTACCGACGTATGTGTACATGAGCGGGTTCTTAACCAAAAAAATTCAATATTATCTAAAAGTTAAAGGAGTTGTAAAGGATTTTTTTTTTTTTGCTGAAATGACTGTTTACAGGGTATAGAGACATAATAGTTAACTGATTCCTTTTAAAAATGATTAAAACAGATACAAATAAATCATATAATGTACCTACAGTTTCAGTTTTTTTTTGCATGTTTCCTGCTTCTCTGCTGCACAGAGCCAATACAGGGCAGTGATGGTTTGGAAAACGAAACTGATTGGTGTTGAGGGGTTTTAGACACACCTCCTTGATTAGTGACCACATAGAGAAAGCTCCCATTACTTTTTTCATCAGGAAACAGACAACCAGGAAGTGTTTAGAACAGAGAAGGATTAGAGCAAAAACGAACAATGAGGACATGAAACCAGGACTGCAGTAAGGTAAAGGAAGCTATTTAGCTAAAAAAATATTTCCTTTAGTGACCCTTTAAAGATAAATTATTTTTTTTACATTGGTTTTGTCTAAGTTTAAAAATGTATTGGGCACATGGCCTTTTTAAAAAAAGCTGTGAAATAAAAATCTAAGGCACAAAGAGTAGCATTTCATAGTAATTGGAAATTAGAACTGATTTTATTAAAATAAACTGATGAATATTTTGTTGTCCTGCGTTACTACAGTTTAAATTATTGTTTGTTTTCCGTATCAGATGCCTCACCTCTATTTCAGAATTGATTGTGGTGTCAAATTTGTTTACACTACACATGACAACCATCAACTACTGTATTAACAAATCTGTTGATAAGGGTTTAATTTAAACTTGGTATATAAGGTTTGGTATATGATGTTAAGTGCCAATCTAGGTTCAGGTTGTCTGCCTGAAGCCTGAGGAGTCAGTAGGTCTCTTGAAGCTGTTCATGAAAAAGATGGTGATGATATACCCGATCTAAAGAAAACCATGGATATCGGGTAAGAGGGGAGGCAAAAAAAGCCTAATGAAGTGTAACTGAAGTTCTCATAAAACTTTTCCTAACCTTGACCACTTCCATACCAGGCACTTACCAGGCACTTACGCACCTTCCTGCCCAAGCCAATTTTCAGCTTTCAGCGCTGTCGCAATTTGAATGACAATTACTCGGTTATGCTACACTGTACCCAAATCATTTTTTTATCATTGTGTTCCCACAAATAGAGCTTTCTTTTGGTGGTATTTGATCACCTCTGCGATTTTTATTTTTTAACTAAAAAAAGACCGAAAATTTAAAAAAATTAAGTTTTTATTTGTTATTTTTTTTTGTGTGAATAAGTATGTTTTCTTCTTCGATTACGGGCACTGATATGGTGGAACTGATGGGCACTGGTGAGGCGGCACTGATGGGCACTGATAGGTGGCACTGATAGGCGACACTGATGGACACTGATAGGCGGCACTGATAGGAGGCGCTGGTATGCGGCACTGATGGGCACTCATAGGCGGCACTGATGGGCACTCATAGGCGGCACTGATGGGCACTCAGGCGGCACTGATGGGCACTCATAGGTGGCACTGGGCACTCATAGGCGACACTGATATGCACTCATGGGTGGCACTGATGGGTACTTATGGGTGGCACAGATGGGCACTGATAGGTGGGCACTGGACATGGGTGGGAACTGGGCACTCATTGCTCGACACTGATGGGCACTCATGGGTGGCACTGATGGGTACTTATGGGTGGCACTGATGGACACTGAGGGGTGGCACTGATGGACACTGAGGGGTGGCACTGAGGGCATTGCTGGGCATCACTTGTTTATCCCAGTGCCCATGTTGCCAGTCAGTGCCCATTTTGGGCACTGATTGTCATCTTTCTCATTTTTTTCCACTGCCCTCTTCTCTGGTGTTCCAGTGTGGGCTTCCCTGGTGATCCAGTGTGGGCATCCGAGGGGGGGCTGCACTGATAAAGGAGTAAGCCACCGATCGACTCTCCTCTATTTGCATCTGTCAGACGCGAGTGAGGAAGAGCCATCAACGGCTCTTCCTGTTTACATTGTGATCAGCCATGATTGGACACGGCTGATCACGTGGTAAAGAACCTCTCAGACTGACACCCCGCTTTACCGATCGCCGTGCTGCGCATGAAATCCTGCAGGATGTCAATAGATGTCCAGTCAGGATTTTACAACCACTTCCCGGATGTCAATTGTCTATTGATTGGGCGGGAAGTGGTTAAAGTTTAAAAATGAATGGAAAGTGATCTATGAATTGAGATAATTGAAAGGTCCCCAGACTCCTTTTATAAATTCTGTTTAATTAATAGAAGGTGTAGTATGGCCAGGAAAATTTTGGGGCCCCTTACACAGCTTTAAGACTGGCCCCCCGGGTCTGACCAACAACATTCCCCAGGATCCACCCCACTACAGCTTACCAATACTTAGATGTGGTGGCTGCATTACATTTTTTGGGGGGCTTTTTATTTTCTGTTTTTCCCTGGTGATCTGGTAAGTAACACACCTCCTGTATTAGAGTGCTCCCACTCTGGATGAAGGAGCAAAAGAGACACCTTTGGACAGCAGTCTGAGGGGCAGGGGGGAGGGGAGTTTTATATGGACTAGCAGATTTAGGTAAACTAAACAAACAAAGCCAAACTCAAACTCACACTTTATAATCAGTTACAGCAAACATTTTTTTTCCTTTTGGAATAAAGGTGAATGAATGGAAACTGATCATTGTAAGCACATCTGCCATTGTTAAATGGTTTATCTCCAAGACAGTCTGTTCTTTTATAAAACAACAGACTTGCTAGCAAGATCACCAGGTGAAAATAAAAAAAAAGGAAACCTAAAAAAGAAAACAAATGTGGCCATCACATTAAAGAATTGGTAAGCTGATATATAATAAATGTTTGCTTTGGGGTTTAATACTGCTTTAAGTAGATACAGTTAATAAAGTGCTGGCAGGGAGAGATGGGGTGGGGAGAGAGAGATGGGGGCAGGGAGAGAGAGAGGGGCAGGGAAGAGAGAGAGGGAGAGAGAGAGAGAGAGAGAAAGGGAGGACATGGAGCAAAAGGGGAGGGAGAGAGAGAGGCAGGCAGGGAATGAAAAAGAGTGAGGGCAGGAAGAGATTAGGGGGGTCAGGAGAGAAAGGGAGGTCAGGGAGAGAAGAGGGAGGTCAAAGAGAGATAAAGTGTCAAGAGAGAGGTGGGTGTCAGAAGAGAGTAGAGAGAGGGGAGGAGAGAAGGGGTGTCAGAAGAGAGAAGGGGGATCAGTGCAGAGAGAGAGAATGGGGGTCATGAGAGAGAAAGGTCAGGGAGAAAGAGGGGGTCAGGGAGAGAGCAGAGGGGACAGAAGAGCAAATTGGTTAGGGAAAAAGCAGGGGGGTCAGGGAGAGAAGAGGGCAGGGTCTTGTCACTGCTAACTTACTTGGAAGGTCCCTGGGGGCTCTCAATGTGGTTGTCGGCTCCTTAATCTTCCCACCCCCACATCTCCTTCACAGACACAGCAACACATGAGCAGAGAGTAGGTCGGGAGAAGGATGTGTGTGTGTGAATCTCAGACATGCGAGAAAGACAGAGCAGTGTTTCCTTCCAAAAGCCACACCTCCCAAGCTGTCTGTCACCGCACACTGAGGCCAGGGATGGCCAGGAGTTCAGAGCAGCTTAGCGGCCATCAAAGGAGGGGGAGAAGAGAGCAGGGATGGAACCCTGGAATTCTGGGGGACACTCATTTCTGCGCTGGCTAACAACCCCTCTCTGTCTCCGCATGCTACACCACGCCTGGAGTCAGAAGCTAGTGCAGTGGGCAGCACCAACGGGTCGGGGCTAATCTAGGGGAGGAAAAGAACAAAGGGGAGTACCAACTTAGAGCCTGAGTGTCCTGAGGGACCAAGTCCTCGGGCACCTTACACTTGTATGGGCTGTACCCCCCTGATGGCGGACTTGAGTATGGCTTCTATGAATGGAGCAGCTAGGTGGAAAGGACTCTTCTGATGAGAGCCTACGACATCCCCTTAGTTAACGCCCACCACACCAAACTATTATGTTACAGTTAAAAGTACTCACATTTCTTTACAAGTTCAAATCAAAACACCACGAGCGGCGAGCTCGTATGTTGACATCCCTTCCGGTGCCTGTCCGTCCCAACGCGTATCACCACAATCACGTGACTTCATCAGGGATTGCATCACTGAGGACGTGGCTGTGGGGATAGCCGTTGGGAAGGACAAGCCCTGGAAGTGATGTCAGCATATGAGCGTGCTGCTTGTGGTGTTTTGAACTTGTAAAGAAATGTGAGTACTTTCAGCTGTTTAATATATAAAAATATTGCATTGAAAATACTACACTATACGGAATCCCCTCTTCTTCCTCCATACGGAATCCCTCTTCTTCTTCCTCCATACTATACTCATTGGGAGAGAAATATTACTGCTAATACTGGCTTTCAACGGACTATACTGAGATGTTATCCGGATATAAGAAGCCAGCACTGTGAACACCACTGATTTCTACTATTACATATATATGCTGTTACCTTACAGCTGTAAGGTAAGTGGCCATCTTCACTGAAGTGTGTTGCACAGAAGAGAAGAAGTCACCATTGCATTTATTTGCACAATTTGTTTGCACAAAAAAAGTCACTTTATACGTTATATTTGCACTCAGCTGGAGAGTGAACACACACTTTATTAATCTTCATCTGTATAAGACTTGTTATTATTTATCTAGAACAATTGTATCATGTGCATACTACTACCTTTAGCACTTATTGAATTTTTTCACTGTTTGGAAATTTTTTAACACATATTAGGGTTATTTACAAAGGGCAAATCCATTTTGCACTACAAGTGCAAACTACAAGTGCAAAGTGCACTTGAAATTGCACTGAAAGTGCACTTGGAAGTGCAGTCTCTGTAATTCTGAGGGAGATCTGAAATGAGGGGAAGCTCTGCTGATTTTATTATCCAATCATGTGCAAGCTAAAATGCTGTTTTTTTTATTGTTTTGCATGTCCCCCTCGGATCTACAGCGACTGCACTTCCAAGTGCACTTTCGAGTGCACTTTGCACTTGTACAGTAGTTTGCACTTGTAGTGCAAAGTGGATTCGCCTTTCATAAATAACCCCTATTGTCTAGTTAGCATTAGCTTTATTTCAGCTTTATTTATTTACCCTTATAACAGCGCAGCATCATTTATTTTACATAACTCTTCTTCTGTTGCTGTTTTCCTCTGATGTGTGGTCAATCGCTGTCTGGCATCACTTGTTAGGGAAACGGCAGCTGGCTTCCTGACCCCTTCTTAGCAACCAGCTATATACAGTGTGCTTAAAAGAGGGGGGAAAAGGGTGTAAAAATGGATGCCAGCGGATCAGATGTTATCAGGTGTCATCTCCTAGCATCCGTTTTTCATCTATTCTGCTTTTTTAAACTGAAGAGAAATAGGGTTTTCTTCCGTCTCAAAAAATGGAACTTAATGGCGACAGATGCCAGTGGATGATCATCCGCTAACGTCCGCTAGCCCATAGACATACATGTATGTCCGTTTTTTAGCTGCCAAAAATTGTATCAATAATATAAACAATCTAGATTATCCAGCAAACAATTTCCCTCTTGGTTACCTGGAAAAAGATCTTATGTATTTATTTACTTTGATAAAAAGGCATTTTCCATTTCCATGAATACTACAACTACTGTATATGCTCGAGTATAAACCGACCCGAGTATAAGCCAAGGTACCTAATTTTACCACAAAAAAATGGAAAAGCGTATTGACTCGAGTATAAGCCTAGGGTGAGAATGCAGTAGCTACTGTAAGCGGAAAAGAGGGTCAACAATGCCCATTTGCACGCTTCACTGTGCCCATTGCAACCTCACTGTGCCCATTGCAACCTCACTGTGCCCAACCTCACTGTGCCCATTGCAACCTCACTGTACTAACCTCACTGTGCCCATTGCAACCTCACTGTGTCCAACCTCACTGTTCCCGTTGCAACCTCACTGTGCCAACCTCACTGTGCCCATCCTCACTGTGCCCATTGCAGCCTCACTGTGCCCAAGTCAGTGTACCTGAAATTATTGACAGGCTGCGGGCGTCCATTCATTGTTTAAAAGTCGCGGTCTCCTCCTGGTCCCTTCTGTGATAGGAGTTTCTCAGCACAGTTCCTCCTATCAGTTCCACCTATCACGGATGTTCTCTCATCATCGAACTCAGTTTCCCAGCAGACACTGTGTTCAGTGTTCCGCCAATCACGGACGTCCTCTTGTCCGAGGATGAAAGGATGTCCGTGATTGGCGGAACAATGAACACAGTGTCTGCTGGGAAACTGAGTCAGAGGATAAGAGAACGTTCGTTATAGGCGGAACTGTGTCTGCTGAGAAACGCCTATCACGGAAGGGACCAGGAGGAGACCGTGACTTTTAAACAATGAATGGACACCCGCAGCCTGTCAATAATTTCAGGTACACTGACTCGAGTATAAGCCGAAGGGGTATTATCAGCCTTAAAAAAAGGGCTGAAAAACTCGGCCTATACTCGAGTATAAACTGTACTTTTTTTTAAACTATGTCATGTTCAAATGCTATATACTACTGACATGTTAAGCTAAATATGTTCCACATGCATCTACTTCAATATTTGGTGGAATTTTATAAAAATCCATAAAATGTAATCAAAATTAACCTGATAGATTCCTTTACTAATATCATTATCTGAATCACCTTCTCCCTAACTGTTTTATCTCAAATGTTCCTAGATATTCTAGTGCCCAAATTCCAAATGATAGTTCATATAGCTTACTTTCATTAATAAATAGATTATTTCTCAATTGAACTGGATCAATGATAATCTTTCAGCTATTTCAGATGATAAAACTCAAGAAGACTTCTGGAAAGTCTGGGATCCTTGGCTTAACTAAATTTCCATTTAAACATCATCTGTTTGAATTTTTATGTCACAAAATATTCCTCAGAATTCCTTTTTCACTGCATTGTGTTTTTTCCCCTCTTTCTCCTAATTTTTAACAATATGATTATACATGGTGTCATATTTATGTAAAATATATTTTTCTGTATTATTACGTATTAATACGTAGCGTACTTCTGTATTCCCGGACGGCTTACGCAAACGACGTTAAATTTTGAATTTCGATGCGGGAACGACGGCCATACTTTAGACAGCAATACACTTGCTGACTAAAGTTAGGGCACCAAAAAAAACGACTAACTTTGCGACGGGAAACTAGACTAGCGGCGACGTAGCGAATGTGAAAAACCATTGTGGATCCGCCGTAACTCCTAATTTGCATACCCGACGCTGGTTTACGACGCGAACTCCCCCCAGCGGCGGCCGCGGTACTGCATCCTAAGATCCGACAGTGTAAAACTATTACACCTGTCGGATCTTAGGGATATCTATGCGTAACTGATTCTATGAATCAGTCGCATAGATAGAAACAGAGATACGACGGCGTATCAGGAGAAACGCCGTTGTATCTCATTTGTGAATCTGGCCCTTAGTTTGCAAAAACATATTTTTACTAATAGCTAAATGCATTACTGGTGCATCAGAACAAAGGTGGACATATTTTTACAGCTTGTTTTCTATAGAGAGCAGCAATAGAAGTGCCATTTCTCCCTGTGTGGAAGCAATGATCTATCTGCAGCAGTCCAACGCTCCCATGCTAAGTCAGACCCATAGCTCTGCAATCAGAAAGTGAATGGCCTATTCTAGTTAGGCTACCACTGATTTCTAAGGAGAGGTTTTTCTAAGGAACTGTAAAACTTTAAGACCCGGTTCACACTGGCGCGACTCGTCAGGCGACACAGCCGCCTGACAAGTCGCGTCCCATTGTAGTGAATAGAACCGCTCTAATAGGAGCGACGCAAGTCGCTCCGACTTAGAAAAAGGTTCTTGTACTACTTCGGGGGCGACTCGGGGCGATTTGCATTGACTTCTATACAGAAGTCATTTTGCAAATCGCCTTGGAAGTCGTTTTCAGGTCGCCTGGCCGAGTCGCCCCCGAAGTCGTGCCGCCCCTGTGTGAACCGGCTCTAAACATCTGTTGTTTTGATATTTTCTGAAATGTATTTAGGTAATTTAAACTGAATTTTCAGATGGATTTTACATGAAAATAAATGGGACTCCCAGCATACAGACCTATTTTAGTGGAACAACCTATGATAATATAAAAAGCAATAACTTATAGCAATCAGTCAGAATTAGTATTCATCTTAAAACAACAATAGCAATAAAAGATGGATTCAGTAAGGTTGTTAAGGCTTCATTCACACTTGGCCGTTCGGGTCCGTCTGTCAGCGGACCTGAACGGCCGCTCCATGCATCGCTATGGAGCGTCGGATGTCAGCGGAGACATGTCCGCTGACATCCAACCCGATCCGACCCGCTAAAAACAGACGTATGGGGGCCACGTCCCCATCCGTCCATGCGGATCAGATCGGGTAAGATCTGATGAAAACGGACAGCATGTCCGTTTTCATCAGATCGCTCCATAGGGACACAGCGGTGCCCGACAAGCCCCTCCCCGCTCAGTGAGCAGAGAGGAGCTTGTCATCGTTGGCTCAGTGGAGAGCTGCGGACTGATCTCCCGCTGAGCCGACGGAGCAGGCGGAGTCCGCCAAGTGTGAATGAACCCTAAAGGTTACCAAATAAATCAGTTAGTATTTATCAAGAAGTCATTATACTTTGATACTGGGCCATGCTAGTAACATGCAGGTGATGGGGAAGTACAGATTTCTCTGTCTATCTAAATCAGTGATTAACAACAGTCTCTTGTTGTGTATTTTAGCTTTTCAAAAAGATGGAAACACTACTGTTTATTTATACAGTGTATACTGTATGTGTCTATAAAATAAATGTATATTTAAAATGTATGGAGAAACACAAACATCTTAATTAGATGGAAGCAAAGATTGTTTAAAATAATTTATATATGCACACCATTTCATAATCATAATAGATCATCCATCCAGACAGTCTATAAATCCAAATCAAATGTCAAAAGCACTTGATTGACAAATACATTTTACACAAAGTCTGTGAACGTAGACAATATCCTAACAAATCACAATCATCTGTCATTGGTAGACTAGTTTGCCCAAAAAGCAAATTCAGTGAACAGAAACGTATTAAAGTCAATGAATATTTGTACCAAACAGATTGTGTGACCCCCCCCCCCCCCTTGTGTACTAGGACTACTCGTGAACAATACAATTTAAGATCCAAAGAGTTTGACATTTTAAAACAAGCTCATGAAATGAATGGCAACAAGGGTGATGTGCTTGAAAATATTGCAAAACAAATAATGATATTTTATGATTCCACAAAAGCTATGTCTCAAAATCAGAAGGAACCTTTTCTTATTATAGATTTTTACATCAGAAGAAAATTAATATGGACATTACTTAATATTTTTAGGTTTACCCTTTTTTTCTACATTTTATTTGTTACTGAAGGTTCACAAATCACTGACTAACCCTTCTGGTAGGCTCAAAAGTTCTGGATGTGGGTCTCTCACTGAGATTAGTCAATACTTTTTACTTATACAGCAACATGTGACAACACTTCCCTTGTGTGTGAGGGATACACCACATCTGTAGGAGATTTTTGGAAAATTTGACAGTATTAGGTGAGAAAAACCTTATGAAGGATATACATGGGTTCAATTCCAAACACATTTTCTTTGGAAAATAAGAAATTTTGAATCAATCATAAATTTCAAGTTGCATATACAAGTAGTATTAATACAATTTAGCTACCAATAAGTAATGAACACTGATTTTAAATATAATATTTCAGGAGTTGGTGTCCAATCTTAGACATGTGGAAACATTTTTAAAAACATTTTAACAAGAAAAGAAACCAGTCATAATGATTCAAACATTCTGTAGGATGTAGTTCAGTATATCAAGTTCTTAAAAGGGTGAACAGGTGTGTAAGAAAATCCGAAATTTTGTGCATTGATTTCTGAATTCATTCAATCAACCAAGCCTTCAGTTTCACCTCATGTTCACCCTTTTTTCATTTATATTTCTTGCACAATTCTCCCATCATTGATTACAAATTCATTTGTTTTTCAAACAATTTCCAACATGGGTGCACGGAAATCTGCCATTGCTGCGGCACACTAATGGTGCGAAATTTAAACAAAAATTCTTAATTATGATCTTCTAAAGAAAATGTATTTGATATTCAACCCATGTATGGCTGGCATTAGTTCCTCTAAAGTCAATTTACTGTTTACCCTGCACAAGGGAGGTATTCAACACATGAACATAATGCCTTCTTGTTACTATTAGAAAATAGGAAAAGAAACCGCACTAGGAAATGATCAACGAATAGCTGGAAGGGTTGATTGCCAGCTATTAACCACTTAAGACCCGGACCATTATGCAGGTAAAGGACCTGGCCCCTTTTTACGATTCGGCACTGCGTTGCTTTAACTGACAGTTGCGCGGTCGTTCGAAGTGGCTCCCAAACAAAAATCCTTTTTTTCCCACAACTAGAGCTTTCTTTTGGTGGTATTTGATTACCTCTGCGGTTTTTATTTTTTGCGCTATAAACAAAAGCAGAGTGACAATTTTGAAAAAAAATGCAATATTTTTAACTTTTTGCTATAATAAATATCCCCAAAAAATATATATAAAAAAAACATTTGTTTTCCTCAGTTTAGGCCGATACGTATTCTTCTATATATTTTTGGTAAAAAAAAAATGCAATAAGCATTTAGTGATTGGTTTGCGCAAAAGTTATAGCGTTTACAAAATAGGGGATAGTTTTATGGCATTTTTATTAATATTTGTTTTACTAGTAATGGCGGCGATCATTGATTTTTTTCATGACTGTGACATTATGGCGGACACATCAGACACTTTTGCCACATTTTTGGGACCATTGTCATTTTCACAGATAACTGTGAAAATGACAATGGCAGTTAACCACTAGGGGGCGCTAAGGGGTTAAGTGTGCCCTAAGGGAGTGATTCTTACTGTAGGGTGGCGTGGCTGGACATGTGACATCACTGATCGTCGTTCTCTATAACAGGGAACAGACGATCAGTGACAAGCCACAGAGAAGAACGGGGAAGGTTTGTTTACACTCACCTCTCCCCGTTCTTCAGCTCCTGTGACCCGATCTCAGGACACCGGCGGCGATCGGGTCCGTGGGTCCCACGGATGCGGTCACGAAGCTTCGGACCGGGTCAGGAGTGCGCCACCGGCAGGGTGCGCGACCCACGGCTGGACACTTAAAGGGCAATGTACCTGTACGTGCCTGTGCCCAGACGTGCCATTCTGCCAACGTATATCGGCGTTAGGCGGTCCTCAAGTGGTTAAGCGGTAGCTGCAATTATCATGTATAACATAAATACAAAAATAAAATTTGGAAGAAAAATAAATCACGCTACCTTAAAAATGGATAAATATTATATAAAGAAATATATATATATATATATATATATACAGTATAACACCCATGATCAATTGAGAATCAACTCATACATAAAGTAACTATGTGGTGAATTGTGAAAAAACGTTATCAATGTAATTCTACAAATAAAGTAAATTAATAAATATAAGTGAAATGATTTGTTAAAAATCACCCTGGACAAAGTAATTTTTTTACGAAACTTACGTCGGGCAGAGCGACGCGCTGACGTCACCTCGTGCTCCATTCGCATACCCAGAAGGACGGGTTGTCTGTTTGTGCACCGGCTGGCACACCAGACTTCAGGCCCTATTTTAACTGCTAAAGTGTAAGTGTAATACTGTGTTTTATACAATTACATTTCATAAGGTTTTACACTATATGGACCGTTTTAATTTTCTTATGTACCACGCATATCCTCTGTTGATTTGATTGAGTGCCTACTGTCTCTTAAAGCTAAGCTGTGAATCATTATATGCGTTCTTTGATCCTCTGTCATGGGGGATCATGGTAATTTGGTAAGAGTCCATTTTTACTGATTTGGTGGTGGATTCAACACAGTCTTTTGACAAGCGGATACGGCAATTCACGTTTATGGACTTTTTTAGGTCACCTAGCATTGGTGCATAGTTATCTGCTTTTTTGCATTATAATTTATAATTTATGGACATTTATTTTGTGGATTTTAATTATTTACATATAGACTTTCAACATATTGATTTTTATCAAATCATTTCACTTATATTTATTAATTTAATTTATTTGTGGATTTACATTGATAATTATTTTTTTCACAATTTACCACATAGTCACTTTATGTATGAGTTAATTCTCAATTGATCATGGGTGTTATATATATCTTTATATAATATTTATAATTTTTTAAGGTAGTGCAATTTATTTTTCTTCCAAACTTCTTGTTACAATTTCTTGAGTTTCTTCTTACTCAAATACTTTTGTTTATCCAGCTCTCTCTACCTTCAGGTCTAGGGGACTGCAGAGAGCAAAATTTATTTCCAATCTAAGTGAAACTATACCTGGGGGGAGGGGGTGCTGGATTTGTTTTCTAATTAGACATCTAAAGAGATTTCTATGTATCTCTGATCAACTCTATTCTAGCACTTAAAGTGATACTAAAGGTTCAGTTAAAAAAAATAAAAAAAAATAACAATCATGTCATACTTACCTCCACTGTGCAGTTTGTTTTGCACAATGTGGTCCTGATTAGAGTTGAGCGGACACCTGGATGTTCGGGTTCGGACCCGAACCCGGACTTTGAAAAAAAAGTTCGGGTTCGGGACCGAACTTTGACCCCCCGAAACCCCATTGAAGTCAATGGGGACCCGGACTTTTGACTACAAAAATGTCTCTAAAAAACTAAGGGAAAGGGCTGGAGGGCTGCAAATGGCAGCAAAATGTCGGGAAGAGCGTGGCAAGTACTGTGGAAATAAATGTGGATAGGGAAATAACTCAAAATAACCAAAAAAAAATAAAAATAAAAAATATAATGATTTTGACCTTGGAGGACGAGGTCCATACAGTTTTGTTCAAAATTATTCAACCCCCCAATGCTGTAAAGGGTTTTAGGGAATTCAGTGTACATTTGTAATTTTATTCAGAATGAAATCCTATAATAGGGTGACCAGACATCCCCGGTTTCAGGGGACAGTCCCCAGATTGAGGACACTGTCCCCGGACAAAGTCTGTCCCCGGTTTTGTCCCCAGATTTTGTCACCTTATCCTACAAGGACTTCATAAACAACCATATGCTACTAAAATGATATCAATTGGTTTTGTAATACAGTAGTAAATGCAAAATTCAAGGCAATGGGCACTGTTGAAACGCTACCTGGTCGTGGCAGAAAGAAGATGCTGACTTTTGACTGCTGTGCGCTTACCTGAAGCGTAGAGTGGAGAAAAGTCCCTGTGTGACTGCTGAGGAACTGAGAAAATATTTTTCAGATGTGGGTACTGAAGTTTCTGCTCAGACAATACGGCGCAGACTGCGTAATGAAGGCCTCTATGCCAGAACTCCCAGGCGCACCCCCATGCTGTCTCCAAAGAATAAGAAGAGTCGACTGCAGTATGCCGAAAGTAATGTGGGCAAACCACACACGTTTTGGGTTGTGTTGTGGACTTATGAATCAAAATTACAACTGTGTGGGCCCATGGATCAACGCTATGTTTGGAGGAGGAAGAACAAGGCCTATGATGAAAAGAACACCTTGCCTACTGTGAAGCATGGCGGGGGGTCAATCATGCTTTGGGGCTATTTTGCTTGTGCAGGTACAGGGAAGCTTCAGCGTGTGCAAGGTACCATGAATTCTCTTCAGTACCAAGGAGATATTGGATGACAATGTGATGCAGTCCGACACAAACCGTAGGCTTGGGAGACGTTGGAGCTTTCAACAGGACAATGATCCCAAGCATACCTCCAACTCCAGTAGAGCATGGTTGCTGATTAAAGGCCGGAACATTTTGGAGTGGCCATCGCAGTCACCAGACTTAAATCCGATTGAGAACCTCTGGTGGGACTTAAAGAAAGCAGTTGCAGTGCGCAACCCTAACAATGTGACTGAAGGTGGAAGTGGCGGTGGAGGAGGAGGAGGAGGAGGAGGTAGCCAACACAGCAGGTTTTGGTTTTTAATAGATTTATTTTTTAAATTAGGGTAAACCCCAAAATAGTTAGACAGATCTAGGGTTGCTACCTCATCCCTTTAAACCTGAACACAGAGTTACACAGGTTCTGGGGCAAATTTAATGTCGATAGACTCGATAAGGCACCAAGTGAGTTTAATTAACAGCACCTTAATCAGCCAGAGAACCTGTGTAAATAATATGTTTTTGCTTTGAAAGGGATGAGATGGCAACCCTAGAAAGCTCAGAAAAAAACAATGGCTGGGTAAGGCCGGCCCGGTGTCTATTCTGCACAAGGTACGGACAACTCCTCTGGGATCCATGCCTGGTTCATTTTAATGAACGTGAGCTTGTCCACATTGGATCTGGACAGGCGGCTGCGCTTGTCTGTGATAACGCCCCCTGCCGTGCTAAATACACGTTCAGACAATACACTGGCCGCAGGGCAGGCCAGCACCTCCAAGGCGTAAAGGGCAAGCTCAGGCCATGTGCCCAATTTGGAGACCCAGAAGTTTAAGGGGGCATTGCCGTCATTCAGTACGTGTTGGGGTGTGCTGACATACTGCTCCACCATGTTGCTGAAATGCTGCCTCCTGCTAAAACGTTCCATATCAGCTGGTGGTGCTGTTTGTTGTGGCGTGCTGACAAAGCTTTCCACATTTCGGCCATGCTAACCCTGCCTTCTGAGGTGCTGGCGGTGCCCATGCTGCGTTGGCGACCTCTTCCTCCTCCCCTTCACCTTCTGCTTCCACTGTGGCCCCGCTGCCAGGTGGGAATTGCACCAGCAGCGCGTCTAACAGCGTGCGCTTGTACTCGCGCATCTTGCATCACGCTCCAGTGAGGGGATTAAGGACGGTACATTGTCCTTGTAACGGGGATCCAGCAGCGTGGCCACCCAGTAATCAGCACCTGTCATAATGTGCGAAACACGCCGTCGTTGCGGAGACACTGCAGCATGTAATTGCTCATGTGCGCTAGGCTGCCCACAGCAATGAAAAGCTGTCCTCTGTGGGAGTGTTCATCTGTGTCCTCTGTATCCCCCCAGCCACGCACCAGTAATGGCCATGAGCTGGTCTGGATGCCATCCTGCTGTGAACATGGTTCCTCCTCCTCCTCCATGTCTTCCTCCTCCTCATCCTCCACCGCGTCATCCTCCAGAACTGTGCCCTTGCTAGACAATTGTGTACCTGGCCTTTGTTGGTGCACGAACCCACCCTCGGAGCCACTTGTGAATGACTGCCCTGAAAGCCTTGCAAATGATCCCGATTCCTCCTCCTCCTCCTCCTCCTGTGCCACATCCTCTTCCATCATCGCCCGTAGCGTTTTTTCAAGGAGGCATAGGAGTGGGATAGTCACACTGAGAGCGCGTCATTGGCACTGGCCATGTTGGTGGAGTACTCAAAACAGCGCAACAAGGCACACAGGTCTCGCATGGAGGCCCAGTTATTGGTGTAAAGTGGTTGTGTTCTGCAGAGCGACTCACGCGTGCGTGCTGCAGCTGGAACTCCACTATCGCCTGCTGCTGCTCGCACAGTCTGGCCAGCATGTGCAAGGTGGAGTTCCACCTTGTGGGCACATCACATATGAGGCGGTGAGCGGGAAGGCCGAAGTTACGCTGCAGCGCTGCCAGGCGAGCAGCAGCAGGTGAGAACGCCGAAAGTGCGCACAGACGCCCGCACTTTCTGCAGCAGCTGTGGCATATTGGGGTAACTTCTCAGGAAACTCTGCACCACCAAATTCAGCACATGCGCCAGGCAAGGAATGTGCGTCAAACCGGCTAGGCCCAGAGCTGCTACAAGATTTTGCCCGTTATCGCACACCACCAGGCCCGGCTTGAGGCCCAAATGACGCCAACCACTCATCGGTCTGTTGTTCCATGTCCCTCCACAACTCCTGCGCGGTGTGTGGTTTTTCCCCCAAACAGGAAAGTTTTAAAAACTGCCTCTGGCGTTTACCCATGGCTGTGCTGAAGTTGGTGGTGAGTTTCTTAAGCTGACGATGAGGAGGCGGCAGAGGATGAGGAAGCGAGTAGAAGGAGTTAGGAACAGAGGCAAACTGAAGCACCCTGCAATCCTCGTGGTGGAAGGACATGCGCCAGAACTGCTATCCCGCCTCAGCCCCGCCGCCACTGCATTTACCCAGTGCGCTGTTAAGGGAGATATAACGTCCCTGACCGTGCTTACTGGTCCACGTATCCGTAGTTAGGTGGACCTTAGCAGAGATGGTTTGCGCAGTGCAACACCTGATTTTGTCCCCCCTTGTGTTGTGCAGGGAAGGATAAGCTCGCCTGGAAAAGTAGTGGCGGCTGGGCACGACGTACTGTGGGACAGCCAATGCCATCAGGCATTTAAAACTCTGCGTCTCCACAGACGGAATGACAGCAATTTCAAAGGCCAGTAATTTTGAAATGCTGCATTCAGGGCCAGGGCTCGGAGGTGGGTAGAGGGGTACTTCCTCTTATGCTCCAGTGTTTGGGAGATGGAGAGCTGAATGCTTCCATGGGACATTGTGGAGATGTTTGGTGACCCAGGTGGTAGTGTTGCCTGCCGGTCCCCTAATTGAGGGGTGGCAGGTGGCACTGTCACTACGGAGGTGGATGAAGAGGCAGAGAGGCCCGAGACTGATGCAGAAGAGGAAGCAGGAAGAGCCAGAGACCTTTCTTGGTTTTTGCGGTGTCTACTCCACTGCAGCTCGTGCTTTGCACTTAGATGCCTGGTCATGCAGGTTGTGCTCAGGTTGAGAACGTTTATGCCTCGCTTCAGGCTCTGATTGCACAACGTGCAAACCACGCGTGTCTTGTCATCAGCACATTGTGTGAAGAACTGCCACGCTAGGGAACTCCTTGAACCTGCCTTTGGTGTGCTCGTTCCCTTGCTGGGTTGGGCAGTAGCAGGCGTACTGTCTAGGGGACGGACGCTCTGCTTTGCACCCTGCCCCTCTTCTCCTGTGCTGGTGGCTCTGTGCGACCACCGCCTCTTCCCCGACTACATGGTCACCTGCACGACTTGATTCCATGTCGGGTCGAGGACCTCATCGTCCTGCACATCATCTTCCACCCAGTCTTCACCACTGCCCTCCTTGCCCTCCTTGTCGCTCTGCACAATTGCAAAAGCACCAGTGTTTCATCATCATCATGCAAGACGTGCTGTGATGGTCCCCCCATGAACTCATCCTGAAATAGAAGTGGTTGGGCATCAGTGCACTCAATATCTTCCCCTTCTGGGCCTGGGCTAGTTGGATGGCCCTGGGAACACATGCTAACAGACTCATCAAAAAGAAGAAGAGACTGCTGCATGCTTGGGGCTCAGACTGCTTGGCTGATTTGCAAGGGGGGTGAGGTGAAAGACTGATGGTGGACATCGGCTGCAGGCGCCAACTCTGAGCTTTCAGCACAAGACTGGTTGGAAAACAATGTGAAGGAACTGGAGGCACTGTCAGCAACCCAATCTACTACCCGCTGCTCTGCTCCTGCCCTCAACATTCGTAGAGCTGGATTAGGCCCCACCAAATACCGCTGCAGGCTCTGTCGGCTACTCGCACCTGAGAAAGGTGTTTCACTTGTGCTTGTAGCTGGCACAGATCGACCACGTCCTCTCCCTCTAACAGGAGCTCCACCAGCAGCACCACGCCCGCGGCCACCTCCCTTATTTGACGGTTTCCTCAATTTCTCAAATTTAGGGTCTTGCCCTAATTTTGAGAAATTTTAAATACAAAAAAATGTAAGCTGGTGAAATAGGTAGAGATTCAAATATATATTCTCCACCTATAGCAAGAACAGGAAGCCAGCACTAAACAATGTACTGCACAGACAGTATATCACAGGGGACAGGTGCAGTGCTGTTTAAATATACAGAGTCACCTATAGAGTGCTGGTGCCCCTATAGAAAAAATTAGTTCAGAAACCTGTGCCTGCCTGACTATGTACTTGACAGAAACTCAGTATATGACAGGTGAACAGTCACCTATACAGTAATGACTGCCCCCACAACACAGAAATTATTTTTTTGTTTCTGAAAATCTCACGGAGTATGGAACTGTTTACTTGACAGAAACTCAGTATATGACAGGTGAACAGTCACCTATACAGTAATGACTGCCCCACCCCACAGAATTTTTTTTTTTTCTGAAAAATCTCACTGAGTATGGAACTGTTACTTGACAGAAACTCAGTAATATGACAGGTGAACAGTCACCTATACAGTAATGACTGCCCCCACCCCACAGAAATTTTTTTTTTTTTCTGAAAAATCTCACTGAGTATGGAACTGTTACTTGACAGAAACTCAGTATATGACAGGTGAACAGTTTCTGTGGCAGGTCTGGTGTTATTGTAATGTGCAGCCAGTTAGCTATAGATTGCAAACAGCCACCTATAGATGAAGCAAATGCCTGAAGTATATAGCAGCACAGCAGATGTCAGAGGAATACAGTGCTTCTTGATATTTAAGAAACAAACTAAGACCTACAACTGTCCCTATGAGAATCAGCAGCAAGCAACCATCCCTCACATAACTGAAGCAGCCAGATACGATAAAGTGATGCAGATCTCAAATGAATAAAGTGTTCCTCTTGAAATTTCTGGAGCAGTAATTAATCACAGCACACACCTAACACTCTCCCTAAAGAACAATCACCTAACCAGATCACCTAACTTTCCCTAAGCAGCAGATTCCACCAGCCTTTCCCATAGTTGCCAACATTTGAAAAAAAAATTCCAGGGACACTTTGCAGCACAACTATTAATTAATTACCACACTAACTTCCCCGAAGCTCCACCCACTCTGCATAATCTTCGCCTACTTATTAGATTATAGCAGGAGTCTCAAACTCAAATTACCTGAGGGCCACAAGAAAAGTTTTCATATGCCATGGGGGCCGCATGCAAACTTTCAAACTTCAAAAACAACAGTACTGGTGTCAGCGAACACATTATTAACCCCCAGCACTGCTGTAAGTGGACGCATTTTTACCCCCAACACTGGTGTCAGTGGATGCATTATTAACCCTGACCACTACACTGCACACCGACCACTGCACACTGACCACTGCACTACACGATGACCACTACACTGCACACTGACCACTACACACTGACCACTCACCATCAGGGCACAGCACATTAGGTCACAGAGCCCAGCACATTAGGGTACAGAGCCCGGCACATCAGGGTACAGAGCCCGGCACATCAGGGTACATGGGGCACATCAGAGCACAATCGGGGCACATAAGGGTACATGGGGCGCATCAGAGCACATGGGGCGCATCGGAGCACATCAGGGTACATGGGGCACATTCAGGGTACAAACAGGGTACATGAGGGCAGGTACATGGGGCACATCGGGGGACAATCGGGGTACATGGGGGCACAATCGGGGTACAATCAGGGTACATGGGGCACATTAAGGCACATGGGGAACATGAGGTCACAATCGGGGTACATGGGGAACAAACAGAGCACATGGGGCACAATCAGTGTACATGTCAGCGTTTACTTGTTTTTCTTTTTTCTTCACATGCAAAGTAGCGCAGGAAGCGTTTGTCATATGTTCGATTCTCTGTCTCACGCTGCAGCTGCTCCCTGCCCCCCGGCGGCCCCCCCTCTCTTCTCGTCCATCCCAGGTGATATCACAAGCAAATAGGGATGGACGAGAAGAGAGAGGGGGGGGCGCCAGGGGGCGGGGAGCAGCTGCAGCGTGAGACAGAGAAGTGACCTTATGACAGAGACGCTTCCTGCGCTACTCTGCATGTGAAGGAAATCTACTCCCCCCACTTCCGCCCTGCCTGCGGGCCATTTATAACTGGTCGGCGGGCCGCAAATGGCCCGCGGGCCGGTACTTTGAGACCACTGGATTATAGGGTCTACTCAATAAAGAGAGAATTACAGAAATTGATACAACCTCTGTGGATTGTGTAAGAGGGGAGAGGAAGTCCTTAGGGTAAGGGAAGGTCCAATATAAAGGACTACAAGTATCAGCACGCCTCCTGCCTTGTACACCTATGACTCACTGCCTGTGATTAGCACAGTGCTGACTTCCTGGTGGGCTCTGCACATGGGCTGTGTGAAAACGCTGGAACTCATCCTTAGTCAGAGACATGGTATAGGAGATGGTCAGAGAGTGTGCGGACATAATTGGGCTGAAATTGCACAGAACGCACAGCGTGTTCCTGTGTTTTTCAGTGTGAACCTGGACCTGTGACCTGGAACCCACACTTTGCTAACTTGCCTGGAAAGGGGGCATTAGTATGGGCACCTGGAGCAATTTGCCACATCTCTTCTGGGATGCCAAGGGCCACCCCCTCTGTGGCAGACAGCAGCTTTAATTTGGGGGAAAGAATATGTGCTAAGGGGGTGGATTTCATATCCAAGCCCCCTTGCAGCATACATCATAAAGTGCCCCCTAGAACATATCCTTTCCCCCAAAATTACTCACAGTAAACTGTAACCCGTAGGCATGACCCCCTCCCTCCCCCTCTGGAAGGCTCACTTACTTTGCATTAGGACATGTGTCATTTTGTCAGACGAGCAGCTTTTCTCGGCAGCAGCGTGGTGAGCCTTCTTCTCCTCCCCCTCCTCCTCTGTGTACACAGGAAACATCACACAGCAGGAAAAGGAGGAGGGGGCGGGCTCAGTTCACTCCGTCTCACTGTGCACTGTGTGTGTGTCAGGAGTCAGGACCAGGCAGCCGGGGACTGCAGGGAGATATATAAACATACTGCCGCACCTGCCTTCCCCACTAGCCGGGACAAGTCCCGGCAGGCTAAATTAGCCGGACTAGGTCCTATTTGACGGGACTGTCCCTTTAAAAAAACGGGACAGTTGGCAAGTATGCTTTCCCTATCTAGAGTAAAGCAGAGTGACGATCTGTGCTGTGTGCCTGTATCTAATATAGAAGCATGTCACATGATGGGTCACATGCTGCACTGGCCAATCACAGCCATGCCATAAGTAGGCATGGCTGTGATCAGATTACAGTCACAGTTGTAAAAAGAAAGGCGATTGGCTGCCGTGCCGCGCACCAAATATACCCGAACCCCGAACCCGAACTTTTTCCAAGTATTCGGGTTCGGGTCCGGGTTCGGGGAAAACCCCAAAGTTCGTATCGAACCCGAACTTTACAGTTCGGGTTCGCTCAACCCTAGTCCTGATCATCCTTTTCTGAAGTCCCCCAGCGGCTCTCGCTGCTCCTCCCCGTATCAGATAACCTCCTAGGAGGAGCGCTCTCCCAGGGGGTTAGCTTGCAGGTGCACTCCTAAGTCCAGCATTCGACATCCATAGCCACTGAATGCAGACTGAGCCCTGCCCCCCGGCGCCCATGTCATTGGATTTGATTCACAACAGTGGGAGCCAATGGCTGAGCTGCTATCAATCTATACAATCAAGAGACAAGAACCCCCGGCAGAGAGATGGTGCATCCTCAGTGTGGGATATTCCAGGGCTCAGGTAAGTAAAACAGGGGTTGGTGGACGGTAACTGACAGAAGTTTTTTCACCTTAATGCATGGGATGTATTAAGATGAAAAAACAGGAGGGTTTACAACCCCTTTAAGGAATGTCCCATGCAGATATACTGTATACAGGTACATGATTTCATGCAGTGGGTCTGGGGCACGCGTGCACCTAGCCAGTGACCCACTCCCACTGTGATTGGACAAACCGAGAGCTGAACAGTGGGTTTGCCTTTCCTGTGAATGATCAGGGTGCCGGAAGCCATCGTGGCTGCTGGCACCCTGTGATCATTCACAGGAGAGGCAAAACGGCGGTCTGCCTATGTAAACAAAGCTGACCGCTGTTTTGTGAGGGCGGAAGATGTAGAATTTGTGTTTCTGTTAAGCAGAAACACGAATCTCTGTGTTCCTCCATTCACTGCATTCCTCCCACAGTTAGAAAGCACTCCCTAGGAGCACACTTATCCCTTTGATCGCCCCTGATGTTAACCCCTTTTCCTGTCAGTGCCATTAGTACAGTTACAGTGCATATTATTTAGCCAGTCAGTCAGGTGTCCGATTTGTCTGCTGCAATGTTGCAGTCCTGCTAAAAATCACAACAATATTAGTAAAAATAAATAAATAAAAATTCCATTAAACGATATCCTAGTTTGTAGACGCTATAACTTGTGCGCAAACCAATCAATATACACTTATTGTGATTTTTGTTACCAAAACTATGGAGCAGAGTACATATTGGCCTAATCTGATGAAGAAATTCAATTTTTTTTTTTTATTGGATATGTTTTAAAGCATTTTTTTTTCAAAATTGTCTGTCTTTTTTTGTTTATAGCGCAAAAAATAAAAACTGGTGATCAAATACCAGCAGAAGAAAGCTCTATTTTTTGGGGGGGAAAAGGACATACATTTTCGTTGTGTACAGTGTTAAATATCAGTTAAAGTAACGCAGTGTTGTATCACAAAAAATTGCCTGGTCATGAATGTGGGGTAAACCTACCAGGGCTGAAGTGGTTAAAATCCATTTGTTGGGATTGTAAAAAAGGACTTGGATATTCTAGTTTTTTTGGTGAATAAACAAGGCATAATTTTCCTTGCTATGCATATAAAACTTGTGAAAGAGCAGATGGGACAGATATTATAAAACATATCTCTGAGATTAACACTGATCTAAGAAATATTCTTTAACAACATTATTCAGGTATATGCATATTATTCCACAGTCATTTTCAAAACTATCAATCTAAGTGTTGTCAATTTAAAAAGCACATGCAAGTGCATTTCCTGCATTATATGCTTATGCCAACAACATGCTCCAACCACCTAAAGCCAGGTACACACACTAAAGCCCTGTACACACGATCGGTTTGTCTGATGAAAACAGACCGATGGACTATTTTCATCGGACAAACCGATCGTGTGTGGGCCCCATCATTTTGATTTCCATCGGTTAAAAAAAATAGAACATGTTTTAAATTTTTCCTATGGATAAAAAAACGACAAAAAAATCATCTGTATGGAACTCCATCGGTCAATGCTTGGAAGCATTGAACTTCATTTCAATGTCACCGCATTTGGACACGATCGGATTTTTGACTGATGGTTAGTAGGCAAGACTGATGAAAGTCAGCTTCATTAGATACCCGAAGAAAAAATACATCGGATTAGATTCCATCAGATATCCGATCGTGTGTACGAGGCTTTACAGTTTTTTTCATGGAATCAAAAAACTGACAGCTCCAGTCAAAGCAGCTGTAATAACCATGCAAGGTTAGTTCAGTGATTTCCCCCTCTGAGCTATTGTGTTCTGACAGAGGGATGGACCCCCCTTGTCAGAACACTATGATCAGCACTTTCTGTCATTGGCTGAGTAGTGATCGGGAGTCGGTTAACTGCTGGTTTTCCAGCATGCACATATGACATAAGCCAGCCAAACAGCTTTGGAACATTCAGCCCATGTGTGTAAAAGCCCTACAGGTCATTCGTTTAGAGTTAACCGTGAATAATGGCTTACCATAGAATTAAATTATGTGTTGCACAATCAACATTTTTAAACATAGGTGCCCTCATTGTGTGAGTTTACGTTTGGATGGCCACATACATTTTGAGGGGTTTTTAGTGTTTGGTGAAAATTTATATAATACACATTGCTTTTGGGTTCTTACTAGGTAGAGGAATTCAGATAACATATAGGAGGGGGTGTGAATGTATTGGGTTACATGTAAGCGATTGGGTTTTACAGCAAAAGGGTTAAATTACCTCGGACATAACAACCAGTAAACACAGCTGATTGATAATAAATGGCTTCGGCCAAACACTATCCATGAGTGAAAGAAATGTTTTTGTGTTGATATTGATATTCCCTGAAAAATGGCCAAGAAATCATAAATTCTGCCAGGGTATGTAAACTAATGAGCACAATTGTAGAACCAATGCTGGATCTGAAGACACGTAAGAACATTCCATCTATTTGATATCTATATATACTCACAAATTGAGAGAGTCTGACTTTTTGCGGTTCTTAGCAAACTGCTTTCTGGACTATGAATTTTTTCTTAGGTTATTCCATATACTGCAGGTCTAACTTTGCAATATTCACCAAATGTTGGTTCTATGATTTTTGCACTGTTCACCAAATATGGGTTCTATATACAGTACTTTGCACCACTTTCGCCACTTTTTTTATTGTATGAATGGGTTACAATATAGCTTAAAGGGTAACTCCACTTTCGTGGGAAAAAATTTGCGAATAAAGAAAAAATAATATAGCGTATACAGTTGCGATACAAGTCATATTGTAATTGAATGTTATTAAAAATTACCTTTCCTTTTCAATCTGCAGCCACTGTAATGTTCTATAAATGCTAAGCAATATGGCTACATGGAGTTGTTTTGTACACAGAATGTGTACTGACCACTCCCCAGAAACATAAATTCCTGCTTGTGTGATTGGCTCACTGATTTTCCCAGAAAACCCTAAGATACAAGTCAGATTTCAGACATCCCTGGCAATCATGAGATATTTCCAATAGGAGCATGTATAAAGGGATGCAGGCCCAGCAGCTTACCTCATTAGTGCTCTGCAGCTGCAACAATTGACTGATAATTATGAAACCACTCCCATTAGACTCACTCGACCCAGAGGCACAGACAAACACACATGGATTTTTTCAGAATAACAAAAGGTAGGAATCTGCAACAAAGGTTGTTATAATCCTTGCACTGTACATAGATCACCCAGAGGGAAATGTTTTTTTCTCAACAAAAGTGCAGTTACACTTTAAAGATTTATATGTTTTACAGTCATGTAATGTGTTAAATATTCATGATCAAATTAAAACACAACAATCTGCAAGAACAACCTGTAGTATTTGCTTTGTACTTTATTTATTCCACTGCATGAATAAACTACACTGCTGGTCAGAAGACTGATGTCAGGTCACCTGTGGCCAGGTGACAAGTGCACCCCGTTGGGGTCAGGGATGCACCACAGGGTAGTGAACTCTATAGCTGACTGCTGCAATCAGAGAGGAAGCGTGAACCCAAGATTCCCCAGGGCGCCGAGTCTAAGACCCAACATTGTGTTCACCAGAGCCTCTAGTGGTGAGGATGGCCTTCGCTGCAGCTGGATCCAGATCACGACCCCCGCAATCCCCTAAGTTACATTCCACAGGGAGAGAGGGGAAGCAGCAAACAAGACAAGCGATAGTGATGGGTAAGCCAAGGTCAGGGCAACAGGCAGACAAGGATAACTGAGGGACAAGCAAAAGGTCAGGGTCACAGGCAAACAGGAGAAGTCAGGGACGAGATAAAATCGATACACAGGAAGGTAAAAGTAGCACACTGCAGACAGGAACTTAAGCTAACAACAAGGTTGAACAGCAAGTTAATATAGACTTCCTGGGATGGCCTGGGGTGGGAGTTATTTTGGGAAAAGGTGTCTCTACTGATGTTTTATCATCAAGGCTTGTTTCCACAACAACCCACAATTTTAAAAATCCAATTGTGCCAGGGACAGAAGGTGAGGTGAAATCTTCTGAACAGGGGCACAGACAGCAAAACAAATGTTACAGGGGTGATGATAACCCTTCCCTATGCTATCCAAAAAGCTTAAAAATATTTTTTTGGGCTGAAGCTACACTTATAGGCCCGGATTCACAAAGCACTTACGCCAACAAATCTCGAGATACGCAGCGTAAGTGCAAATATGTGCTGTCGTATCGATGCGCCGTGGCCAAAAAATGAGATACGCCTGAAAATAGGCTTCATCCGACCGACGTAACTTTTCTACGCCGGCGTAGAGTGGGCGCATATTTACGCTGGACATATTTGGCGCACCCATGGATTTTCTATTCATATATGCAAATGAGGGAGATACGCCGATTCACGAACGTACGTCCGCCAGACGCAGTGCGCGTAAAGTCATACATCCGGCGTAAAGTTATGCCCCATAAAGCAGGTGTAACTCAGCAGCATCCATGCAAATGGCTGCACCAGGGAACACAAGCCGACGTATTTTACGTAGTTTACATAGGACGTGAATATGACTAGGCGTAGGTTACGTTCACGCCGTAGGCAGTAATCCGGCATATCTTAGGGAGTAGTTCCGACGTGATTCTGAGCATGCGCACTGGGTTGCGTCCACAGAACGGCACATGCCCCGTTGATTATACGTATCTGTGTGAGACTCAGCCCATCATTTGCATGGGGTCACGCCTCATTTGAATGACTCACGCCCACTTCCACATACGCTGGCTTACGCCTAGGAAACCCAGCGCAGATTTGGCAGCACTGGCTTTAAGAATCCAGTGCTTGCCTCTCTGTGCTGTGTCGGCGTAGCGTAAAGGAGATACGCTACGGCGGCATAAATATGCGCCGATGTATGTGAATCCGGGCCAAAAAGTGTACCTGTTCCGACTTACAAACAGATTCAAATTAAGAACAAACCTACAGACCCTATCATGTTTGTAACCTGGGGACCCCCTGTACTGATAATGAGAACAGAGCAATACCCATTCTAAACATTTCTATGAGTGATCAGGTCTGTATGATTCAACTGTATGAAACTTTTTGTATCATCTTAAATAAGCTTTTAGTTCATACATGAGGTACAATTGGGACCAACTATGAACAACAAATTAAATTATGTATATCTCTGGTCCTAGTACTAGCAAAAGGTGGCTACTTTGAAGAACCTAGAATATGAAATATATTTTCAGTTGTTTTACACTTTTTTGTTATGTATAATTCCACATGTGTTAATTCATAGTTTTGATGCCTTCAGTGTGAATCTACAATTTTCATAGTCATGAAAATAAAGAAAACTCTTTGAATGAGAAGGTGTGTCCAAACTTTTGGTCTGTACTGTATATATATATATGGAAAAAAAATCTTTATTAGACAGAAACAACTAGATGCATGAATAAAGATCAAGGTTATAATAATTAAGGGTCTTTGCAATTACAGTGGAAAATAAAGAAAACTCTTTGAATGAGAAGGTGTGTCCAAACTTTTGGTCTGTATTGTATATACTGTATATATATATATATATATATATATATATATATATATATATTAACATTAGTGGCTCCATATGTAATACACTTACTTGAAGATCTTCAATGTTGACTTTTCTTCTAGTTTTCAGTTGAGTTTTTGGTTTCACCTAGAGTTCTTCCATATAATTAAATTAGAACTAATCTAAATAAAATTCACCAGCAATATCCATCAAAAACAGATAAACACAAGTATTCTTTGTTCTTTCAAAATCGAATGGGACCCAAAAGAATAATGAAGCAATAGCACAGTCTCTTTGATTGGTGAATAAATTAAGAGGAGGCTATGTTAATTACATCCCTTCTTCAGGTACAGCTTTTAATTACCATAATTGCTTATTTACCAACAGGTAATATTTACCAAGCAGACAAGGCAAGTAGTTTCATGTTGCAGATTGTAGCCTTTAATAAAAAGGTAAATTATTTTGTTGTTGTTTTTCACCCTGGAGGCCCATAGGGACAGGACAGAGATCACATTTAATAGCTTTATTTCTTACATGTCAGTGCAAGTGACATTGTTAGCGGATGCCAGTGACTTTCAGATAATTACTGCAAGATAATCCTAAAAGCTAATGCTAGGCATAATGAGATGAAAATCGTTCATGCAGCAAGGAATGGATAGGAAACTTTTCTTTTACAGAAAGCAATGTGAGAATCCCATGTTCCCACAATATATGATTGCATATATTGCATATGATTGGATGATAGAAATCAACAGAGCTTTCCCTCATTTCAGAGCTTCCCCTCAAATCTAGAGCAACTGCAACTTGCAGTGCACTTCTAGTGCACAGTATATTTTTCTTTAGTAAATCAACCTCCCGGGCTCCCAAGGAGAGATATGGTGCACATGCTATCCAGACTGCAGGCTGTAGGCGTGGTCAGATTGGGCCTAAATGTCTGGAGGTTTAAATAGGCATGGTTAAATAAACCTGTGCTTTTAACTGAATGCACACATATGCTGCAGTCCTTTTATCCACAAAATATGCATTGATTAATAAGTCACAAGTGGGAGTCTAATAGACACCATATTTTAAAATGTAAACTCTTCTGTTACATATGCCTTTTAGCACACAGAAAATAGAAAGAAACCCAACACTTGGTCTGAACCTACCTAAAGAAGCTCTTTAAACTTTTCACTGACTACTTAGCAACTAGGAATTCGAGGGTCACAAGTATTTAATGCATAGAGCATAGGGCCATGAGTGTGTAATTGCACAAGTGCAGAAGTCATGTGTCTGCAATGCACAGAACGCAGGGGTACGAAGTCTTTACCACACAGAATGTAAGGCCTTGTACACACGACCAAGGAACTTGGCGGGCGAAACATATAATTTTCCTCGTCGAGTTCTTGTTAGGCTTGTCGAGGAACTACACGAGCCAATTTTCTCCATACCCATCGAGAAAAAAGAGAACATGCTCTTTTTTTGGCTCGACGAGTTCCTCGACAGTTTCCTCGATGAAAAATGTACACACGACCGGTTTCCTCTGCAAAAAATCTCTCCCACCAAGTTTATTGATGGATTCTGCTGAGGAAAATGGTCGTGTGTACGAGGCCTCAGGGCCACGAGTCTCGAGTCTGCAACACACAGAATGCAAGGTATAGGACCTGAAATGCACAGAGTGTAGCGGCCAGGGGTCTGTAATGCACAGAGTTCAAAAGTCAGGGTGCATAATGCAAACACAGAGGTGAGGTGTTTGTAACATATACATTACAATGGTCAGAGGTGTGCAATGTTAAAAATTGTGTGTGTATAAATTATATGTTTTATCATCTATCCAGCCATGATAGGAATTTCAAAAACAAACTGGAGTTCTTTTGATGAAATTATGTACACACTTGTGATTTTAAATAACATTTTAATTGTTTTTTTTTTCTTTCATTTTAAATTAACTTTCCCCTGACAGAGCCCTTCTTCAGAAAACTCTGCATCCTTGCTTCCTTCATGTTTTTTTTCTGCCCTCCATGCTTTCCTTCTGTAATTCTGGCTTTTCTTTTCAATGCCTTGAATAACTGTCTCAGGACAATTATACAGATAAGGGCCTGGATTCACGTAACACTTACGCCAACGTATTTCGAGATACGCCGCGTAAGTGTAAATGTGCGCTGTCGTATCTATGCGCCGTGCCCATAGAACTAGATACGCCTGAAAATAGGCTTCCTCCGACCAACGTAAGTTTCCTACGCCGTCGTATCTTGGGCGCATATTTACGCTGGCCGCAAGGGGCGCTCCCATTGATTTACGCGTCGAATATGAAAATGACTGAGATACGCTGATTCACGAACGTATTTGCGGCCGTCACAGTAATATACGCTGTTTACGTAAGGCGTACATCCGGCGTGAAGTTATTCCACATATAGGAGGCGCAACCCATGCAAAGGTATGGACCACGGAACAGCCGTCGTATTTTGCGTTGTTTACGTAGTACTACGTGAATATGGCTGGGCGTAGGTTATGTTCAGTGATTCTACGTATCTTAGGCGTTCGTTCCGTCGTGATTCTGAGCATGCGCACTGGGAAGCGTCTACGGGACGGCGCATGCGCCATTCGTTTGGCCCATCATTTGCATGGGGTCACGGTTCATTTAAATGTATCACGCCCACTTCCACCTACTTTGAATTAGGCTGGCTTATGCCTAGGAATTTATGTTACACCGGTGCAACCTTGGGAGCAAGTGCTTTGTGAATACTGTGCTTGACTCTCTGTGTTACGTCGGCGTAGCGCATATAAGATGCGCTACGCCGGCATAAAGATGCGCTCAGGTATGTGAATCCCGTCCAAGGACTTTAAACTATTTTCCCAGACTTTCCTGAACTACATACAGGCTGTGGATCATGGGATTGTAGTGTAGTTTAGCAGCCAGATTAATTACCCAGGCTAAAAGCATCTCTCGAAGGAAACCAGCATTGATAGCACCCTGTTTATAAATTATCTTTGATTGCACATTTCATGTTTAAATGTTTTGGTTTAAAATATTAAAAGATATGTTAAAATAAAGACTATGGGCCAGATTCTCATAGAATCGGCGGCGGCGTAGTGTAAGCCATTTACACCACGCCACCGCAACTTACTGGAGCCAGTGCCGTATTCTCCAAGCACTTGCTCCGTAATTTGCGGCGGCGTAGTGTAAATGGCCCGGCGTATGGCCGTGTAATTCAAAGGGGGCGGCTTGTATTCAAATTAAGCACGCCCCCGCGCCGATCGAACTGCGCATGCGCCGGGCAGAAAAATAGCCCAGTGCGCATGCTCTAGCTCGCGACGGAAAAGGTCAATGACGCCGACGTGAGCGTCATTGACTTAAAGTCGTATTCGCGGACGACTTAGTAAAACGACATAACCGACGGAAAAAGACGACGCTGACCCGACGCCATACTTAACACGGCATACGGCGGACTGGCGTAAGGTTACCCCTCATATAGCAGGGGTAACCTAACGCTTACGGAAACAACGTAAACGACGACGATGACGAACAAACGAACTTTACACTTTTAAATACATATTTATGATGCTAACTTGATCTTATGATAATTGAGAAAAAGAGGGGGGGGAGGAAGTTAGGACTTTATATGAGGCAATGAGTGGGTAGGTTCATCTGCCTCCATCTCCGGTAATGTATCAATGTTACATAATTAAATATGAATCTCTGTATATGGATGAGGAATCATTAAACATGTTTTTTCTTCCTTACTTTGCAGTTATGCTTCATATAAAGTCCCACAAACCCTTGCTATTTTTATATCTTATGATAGTTGCATCTGTCACCTGACCATTTGTTAAAGGTCTCATGTAAAATGTATCAGTGCAGATAATTAAAAAAATAAGTCGACTTGCTGTTTCTCTTGTGACATGGACATGTTAGCTTAATTTTTAAGGTTTTCTGTTTAATAATTTGTTGGTGTCATAAACAAAATAATGCGGCTTTTGTGCATTTTTTTTAATCTTGTGTATATTTCTTCTTTATTTCCAGACTTGAATCTCCAACAAGATCTCTAACCATGGAGGCACCAAAAGGTGTACAAATAAATGCTGTTGCAGGAGAATTCAAAGCCAGCTGCAGAAAAGAGTTACAGTTACAGTCCACAGATGGGGAGGTATTTATGAACAGCTTTTTATATTCTTTTATACAGTAAATGTTTTCCTTGGTTTCACCTATTTTTATTTTGGCATGTTAAACTAAAGTACACAAATTAAAACAATGATTGGCGTTAGGGTGAGGTTACCAGAAAGAATTAAAAAGCCATTCTTTGCAGCTAAATTAATCAACAGCTTACAATTATCATTCTCTACACTGTTGAAGCCAGGCCCCTTCTCTGATCAGAGCTAATAAGCTGAAACAGTATTATGGATGCCACAATAATAACCAAAATAATGCCAATGTGTGTAATGTATAAACACTCAAACCTAAAAATGTTACACTGTGACAATATAAAAGTGAAAAAAACAGGCAACAAAGTGTCCATTTAAATCAGCTACAAATGTTTTGCTGAACCAAAGGGGCAGAGATGCAAATTTTCGCATTATACTTCCACTTGGCAGGTATATAAAGAGGCTGCTTACCAGATAGTTGGATCTCTGTCACAGAGATCAAATGAGCTCAGCATGCAGGATCACTCCTGGTGTCAGCAATCATCCGGATCCTCTCCTCCACTAACCAGCTGGGGACTACTAACGGCCACCTTCAGGGTTTTGATGTGGATGGGCTCTCTAATAGAGCACAACGAGGAAACATATTTAAAAGAGGAAAGGAATACTTCATGGTGCAGTGGGTTTTACCCACGCATTGGCACTTTGTTTGCTTTGTTATGGTTGCGCATCTATTTTTATTTTTAACATATTTATTTAGCCGGCTATTCCAGCTACACATTAGTTGTAGCACTGTCACATATCTTTGGGTTTCAGATACCAGTTCCCTTTGAGGAAAAAGTATATTGTTTGCACTTTTGCACTTTGTCTGCCCTTTTGCTCATAGGGGGTAGCGCGGATCGTCCACGTTACACAAAATAAATAATTGGCATGTAGTTGTGGATGGTCCATCACAGGAGGATTGTGTTCTAAACCTGGCAATTCAAAATTATATTTTTTATTCCACCTGCTGGCATGCACTGTCTGGATGGACATGCTGCTATTGTAGTCTGACAGCCAGCACCCATGTCCAACAGAATGCAATTTTTTGACGCACTTCATTGATTTTCAGTCAAAAAATGGAAGGAGGGAGGATGGCAATAAAACCCTCCATAGAACAAATTTCTCCTAGTTCAACAGGATAGGAACTGACCTACGTTCCCATAGTGTGTGGCCTGCTTAAGTTACCAAGGTCACTGCCTGATATCTTTGTCTCCAAACATCACAGATTTATTTATTTATTTCTGTTGAAGATAGCTACAGTATTTGTGGCTCTTACATAATTTAGATAGTAAATAGTATATGATGGTAAGATACACTGATCATTTCACTATACAGTAGAACTGGGGGCAAGAGCAATTTATACAATTTGCTGAACTTTCATCAAACCCATAAATAATTATTTTCCTTTAACTGAAGCCCATAGCTACTGTTTAGTACAGGCATACCCCACTTTTAAGTACACAATAGGGTTTACTTACTAAAGCTGAAAAGTGCAAAATCAGGCTCACTTCTGCATAGAAACCAATGAGCTTCTAACCCCAGTTTGTTCAAATAAGCTTTGATAATAAAACCTGGAAGCTCATTGCCTGTACATAATGCATTAGTGACTAAATGTCATGTTATTAAACAACATTCGCATTAGCAAACAGTTGACAATTTGGCAGCAGACCCCCTCTAAAAAATTGAATTCCAGTGCTATATATCATAGTAAAACTGTTCCGATATTACCCATTTTAGCACCAGGCGTTATTTTAAAATGACATCGGGAGAACAGCTATTTTCTCAAGGGGAAAATTAAAATGGCTGTCGACATCAGTGGCTTATGCAGGTTCTAGTGGAGGTTAACACCTGAACTGCTGCCTGCCTGTGACTGCTGACATCCAGCCCAAAGCCCAGAAGCTAAAATGATCAGATCCTTATGACGCTATCACAGATAATTGATTTCCTGAAAACTCATTTATTCAGGGAAGCCTATTCCACACCCACCTAACAACTGTCCCTGAGCCACCCCCATCAAATCATTCTCTGCAGCTATTACCTTTTGTACCACCATCCCCCTTCCTTTAGAATGTAAGCTCTATGAGCAGGGCCCTCCTGTACCTTCTGTATTGAACTGTACTGTAATTGTGCTCTGTCCCCCCATACATTGTAAAGCGATGCGTAAACTGTTGGCGCTATATAAATTGTATATAATAATAATAATAATAATTGTGCTATGCAAACAAAAGTAAACACAGCACTTCTGCATTCTGTTTACCTTGGAAATGTGGCACCATTATGAATGATGTTACCACACTTCCTTTTACTACTAAATGTCAGGTAGAGTAATAGCCTTGTCTTGCCACTCCATGCAGCAGCAGATCACTGCCGTAGGTATGACTGCTGCTAGTAGTAGATGAACAATATCAGTGATCTGCTGCTGCAAAGCTGCATATGGGGTTCCGGATCCAATCTCCAGTGCTCAGATCCAGACTCTCATGAAGAAAAGTAAAGTGAATCTGTATATGAATACAGAAAAAACACACACATATACAGTGTGTATATATATATATATATATATATATATATATATATATATATATATATACACACACACACATTTGGGCAAATTTGGGTACTCATGAAGCACAGTCGCCCATAGAAATGAATAGTATTGCACGCACAGTATTCTCATTTGCTTTATAGGTATTAATGTCAGTACTGCCAAAAACCTGAGTACAGCCATCTACAGCCATTAATTTCTCAGGGAAAAACATTTACTCTATACAAGTGCTTACCAAAAGATTTGTAGTACACTGGCATACAGCGGAAAAGCTCCCAATTTTGACATGTGCGTGAGAATATTTCCTCCCCAGAATAATTCCCAAGTTGCAACAACGTCAGATATACTTGATGACATTCGCATTTAATGCACAAGCAGCAAGTGCTCATGTAAGTGAACGCATAATCAATTAAATATTTAACAATTGCAACATCACTGTCATAATAATTTATGACCTCTTCAGCATTACTTAAGGTTTTTTAATTGTGCACTAATAATTTCTGCAAATCATTGTCCCCTCTGTTCTTTGCATAAGGGGAACAAAGCTGTCCTAAAGTAAAAATGCATGTTCACTTTGAGCTTTATTATTCCACTTTTACATTAAATTCACATTAATGTGAAATCAGTAGACTTTGTTGATTGTATTATGGGGTAAATTTATGTGTGCAAAAAAATGTATAAATTGAATTGGAAAAAAATTACATCAAAATGCATTTTTGTTACATTTTTTACTAATATGCTTAGTACAACCCAAGGGAATCAAAATATATGTATCCAAATTTGCTACCAAATTAAAGAAAAAACAATGGATAAAGTAGCCAGAAGGGATTATGAAAAGCAGCCAGGTGGCATAGTGTGTAACAAGATGCAGATACTGAATAATATCTTGATTTATAAGGAGACTGTTCTCAACTCTTTTAGTAATCAGGCTCAGTGCCTCTTGCAATGAACATTATAGCAGAAATTATCAAAATTCTGTCTACCGTAGGGTAAAAAAAGTTGAATACTTCTTGCTCAAGGATACTTTTTGATTTATTGGGAAATTACCATGTTGCAGCATTCTTTGCTGTGATTAAAAAATGCCTTATAAATTAAAAGAGGGTGTTTCACTGTCCCTCTAAAAGAACCAAGTATGTACTTTTGTGTGAACTTAATAACAAGTGACACAAAAATAACACTATTCACAGAAATGTAAAATTAGTATTCAAGCAAGTGAAATAAAGTCCACTCCACAGATGCAGGTAGTGATTTTAACATCAAATGTGTTTCCTTTTTGTACCACAGAAGTGTTAAAAAGCAGCTTACCACAAAATTAGACCCCAATGACAAGGAGGTCTGAATATGCCAAATGCAGCCAATGAAGGTCCTATGTCCACTCAAGCGATATTGCATCTCCAAAGGCATATTGCACAAACTCCAATCCCATACTAATAAGCATTAGATGGAAACAGAGAGGAAACTCTATGGTGTATTACTGAAATATTAGCTTTTTTGTATCATATAGAATTGTACTCACAAAACGCAAAAACAAACAAAACAGTGCTTCAATCCAGCTGATAAACATCACAGCTATAGCTCCACCCAAAAAGAGATCCATTATTAAAATATTTAAATGAAATCATGTTATCCATAAATTTGAATGTCCAAACAATATACTCATAAAAATAGTGGGCCAGATTCATGTAGAATCGCGGCGGCGTAACGTATCGTAGATACGTTACACCGCCGCAAGTTTTCATCGCAAGTGCCTGATTCACATAGCACTTGCGATGAAAACTACGCCCGCGGCCTCCGGCGCAAGGCGGGCCAATTCAAATGGGCGTGTGCCATTTAAATTAGGCGCGCTCCCGTGCCGGACCTACTGCGCATGCTCCGTTTCCTAACTCCCGCCGTGCTTTGCGCGCTGTGACGTAATTTTTTTGAACGGCGACGCGCGTAACATACTTCCGTATTCCCGGACGTGTTACGCAAACGACGTTAAATTTGAAATTTCGACGCAGGAACGACGGCCATACTTTAGACAGCGATACGTTTGCTGACTAAAGTTAGGGCACCTAAAACGACGACTAACTTTGCGATGGGAAACTAGACTAGCAGCAACGTAGCGAACGCTAAAATCCGTCGGGGATCCGCCGTAACTCCTAATTTGCATACCCGACGCTGTTTTACGACGCAAACTCCCCCCAGTGGCGGCCGCGGTACTGCATCCTAAGATCCGACAGTGTAAAACTATTACACCTGTCGGATCTTAAGGATATCTATGCGTAACTGATTCGTATCCCTTTTGTGAATCTGGCCCAGTATGTATATATCGTACATTTGCCTTTTTTGATTTGATATAACTCATATGAAATGGGGCCAACAAAAGGTTACATATGAATTGCTTTTGTGAACCCTAGCATGTGATATTTTATGGGTATATGAAAATTCTTACAATATTTCTATTTTTTTACAGATATTTTTAGATGCAGATAATATCAGACTAGGAAATTTACCACAAGGTTCCTTTACATCATCATCACCAAACTCAGTAGGACCTCGACAAACTGTCTATGAGCTTTGCGTTTGCCCAAATGGCAAACTGTACCTTTCTCCAGCAGGATCTAGTTCCACATGTCAATCCAGTAGCAACATTTGTCTGTGGAGCTGAAGGAACTCCATGATTTATCACACCAGAATAGCCTTTTGCTACTATCTCTTTGCTTCACGATTCTACTCAGATTCCCATGTGGTTTGTTGAATGCTTAATGGTCTTCAGGGTTTCTTCCAGCATAGAAGAGGATATAATACTGCCTGGAAGTTTTAATTCAACATTGGAAGCAATCCTGCATTGAGATGGGGGTGAAAAATTCTGACATGCATACCTGAACTGCTGAATGTTAGTCTAAAAGGATTCAAAGGGTGCCTTGGCTATGTGGAGTGAAGCACATCTCTGTTTTGCAGGAATTTGGAGAAATGGAACAACACACTAATTTACGAGTGTACTTACTGGACATCTATTTGGAAAACAATAAAATCCTGTTTGGAAAAGAAAAAGACTGTACTGTTTTAAAGCACAATTTTCCATTTAATATTTTTGGATGTATACTTTTATCCCACAAATGAAATAAATATTAAGGTATTATGTGATATTGCCTTTATTAAACAATTAAATTGGAAATATTGTTTTTAAAAAATTTCTTCCTTGGGCTCCTTGCTTTGATTTTTAAATATATTTTATTTTATACACCAAAAAAGTATCTAGTTTATACACTAAAAAAGTATAATAGTGGCAAATAAACTTTAAGATAAATTAGATTTCCTCTTTAATTTGCACGTTCTTGCCTATTTTAAAAAATAATATAGAAATGTTTGTGCACTACAAACAATTATAAAACAAAGCTTAGTATAAAAATAATATTATTATTTCTTTTTTTGTAGGTAACGTTTCTTATTTAATCAAGTTCTTTTCTCGATTTACATTTCATTGGTAACAACATCAATTACCTAACATTTAAATAGGTTTTCAGTTAATTTAAATACTTGTATTTGTATATTTTTATATTGTTGTTCCTTTAATGCTAATTTAAATGCATTGTTAGCCCCAAGTAGTTGTCATTATATTAGAAATTTATTTTCAAATTTCATCTTACACAAAACATAAACTTTTCCATAAAACAAAGTGTGTTATAGTGCAAAGAGCATGTGGAATTTAAATCCAGCCATATAACAACAAAACCAACAGTTCAGTAATAAGAATTAAGGAAAGAATTAAAGATTGTAACAAGAAATGTATACAACACTAAAAAAGTTCACTAGGCATAACATGGCCTAATATTAATCAGAAAAAAACAGGTGTTCACAGTTGTTCTTATTGTCCTACAGATGTTTTTTTCTTTTTCAAGATGTTTTTCAAATATTTTTTTTTAAATAAATCACATAAAACAAAAAAGGTTTCTGTATTTGTTTTTTTATATTATTTACTAATAGCCATTTGCCTTGCCAACAATTAATGCAAATTTACCACATCTAGGTAGATTTTTTTACTCATCTAAATAGGAATACTATGATAAATCCTATAAACTGCCCTTGAAGATACAGTTAATTATATACTAAGAAAAAAAATAAAGTTTTGCTACATAAATATAATTCTGGAACTGTGGGATACCGTTATCTGGCTGATTAAATTTTTTACTACAAGTCTAATTATGTAAATTAATTTTCACAGAAATGTTCAAGGGAATGCAACTAGAGGAAATGTATTTTTGATTTCCCTCACTGTGATTTTCAAAAAAAATACAACATAAACGAGTATGCAACTGCAGTAAAAATGTGTTTAAAAGTAATTTTGGCTATCTTTGTCAACCTTTTACCATGTTAACATGAATCACAATGTGAACTGGTCTGTATGGTCATAAAGTAATAAGTTCTTATTCCCAAATCTGATTGTGTTGAAAAACAAGTCAACATATAACAAAATGTAATTCAGCACAGAAAGAGGAAATCACAAGACAACAATTTATTCAGGCTTATAAGCCTTAAAGGGATCAAGAATTCGCTGCAACACTTCACCTTTATTGATCCTTCACACAAAAGACATCACAGACAATGCGGGGTACAGTAAAAGTTAATGCGTTCCACTCTATGGCTAGCGCTTACTCATATGAGTATGCAGTTATGATTAAGCACTAGCCACAACGTGAAACGTGTCAACATTTACTGTACCCCGCACTGTCTTTGATGTCTTTTGCATAAACAATCAAAAAAAAGTAAAGTGTTTCAGAGAATTCTGCATTTCTTTTGATTGTGTATTTGCAGGCAAGCTGTGCTAGCACCTTCAACTAAACCCTGGCTATGTTGTGTATGGGTGGTTAATATGCTTACCAGGAGCTCTTTGGTTTGGAAGCCTTAGAAGAGACAGTTTATCGGCGTATAACACACACAGGAGTATAACACGCACCCTAACTTTAAGAGGGAAGTTTCAGGAAGAAAACATTCCACAGCCCCCTGCATAGACAACGCAGGCACAGTTTACCCTCTATTTTCAGGGTAAAAAAGTGAGTGTTATATGCCAATAAATACAGTCTGGCCCGGATTCACATACATCGGCGCATATTTATGCCGCCGTAGCGTATCTCTTTTACGCTACGCCGGCGAAGCGCACAGAGGCAAGCACTGGATTCACAAAGCACTTGCTCCCACTCGCTCTTAAAGATACGCTGGGTTTCCTCGGCCTAAGCCAGCGTAGGTGGAAGTGGGTGTGAGCCATGCTAATGAGGCGTGACCCCATGCAAATGATGGGCCAAGCGCCATAGAAGTACTTAAAATGAACGGCACATGCACCGTCCCGTGGCCGCATCCCAGTGCGCATGCTCAGAATCACGTAACCTACGCCTAGTCATATTCACGTACAACGTAAACGACAAAAGATATGACGGCTTGTGTTCCCTGGTCCATACCTTTGCATGAGTTGCGCCTCCTATATGGGGAATAACTTTACGCCGGATGTATGTCTTAGGCAAATCGCGTATATAATGCGCCGGGCGCAACTACGTTTGTGAATCGGCGTATCTCCCTCATTTGCATATGGGAGCGGAAAATGCGCCCAGCGTAAATATGCGCCCATGATACGACGGCATAGGCAAGTTACGTCGGTCGAAGGAAGCCTATTTTTAGGCGTATCTCAGATTTTGGGCACGGCACACAGATACGATGATGCATAGTTACACTTACGCTGCGTATCTCGAGATACGTCGGCAGAAGTGCTTTGTGAATCTGGGCCCCTATATTTTTTTTATGTTTCTTAGCTATGCATGTGAAAGAGATCAACTTAAGAAAATCTATCTTATCAATGTGTTATCAATATATAAAAAAAATGTATTGTTTTCAATTACTATTTTAAATTGAAGTCAACCCTTTTAACCCTTCTCTTATCTCATGATTGAAAAAAACTGACTGTTAGATGAAATGACTGGTACTCCGAGACTATGTAACCTAGGTACCTACCTAAAATAATAATGCCTTATTTCTGTTTTTAGTGTTTTCCTTGTTCAAATATTTAAATGAACAACAATTATAAAAAGTACAAATTGCTACAAAAGTAGTAAATGACATGCATTAAAACATTGCATTTAGAGATGGAGTATGTAAATAGGGTAGGTAACTAGAAAGTACAAAGTGCAAGACAATCACAGGAGGAGCAGGGTATCGACTGTACCATAAATGAAAACCTAGTGGTCGAAGCTGCGAGCATACATGAAAGTACATCCAGGTTTTAAAAGAAATTGTATAACAGTATAAATGTAGACACCTAAATCCCCCTATATAAGCATGTAGCAAGGTGGCAGAGAGATCACAGTAAGAGGACAGTGGGTCTCAGACCAATAAGAAATGCATCACAGCCCAGCTGACGACTGCCCGTAAAAAAGTAAAAGGGAAAAGAGAAAAGAGAGGAAACTAAAATAAAAAAAAAAGATAAGGAAACAGGGTTAAAGGAAGGAAGGGGGAGGGGGAAAGGAAAAAAGAAGAGGAAAAAGAAAGAGGATCAGACAGAAGCGGGAGGGGAAGAAGAGGGTAGGGAACCCCAGGGGTCGACAGGAGAGAGAGAGAGATACTACATCAAAAGTTAAATGTGGATGAGTTGCATATCAAGGGAGCAACAAAGACTCATCAAAGTTTGGAGGTAAATAATAGATCACTCATATTTTCTCACTCTATCTGATAGAACAGCCTCTGTTTTCACATGGATCATAGCCTGTGTGATTCTATGTTAAACTGCAAGGATGCAAGGATGCATAGGGTTGGAGATTTCCAGGCTTTCACAATGGTTTGATTGGCTGCCTTGGTGATCTTCAGGAGTAGTTTGAACTGGCAATGAGTTAAAAGAGAAGTATGGGTTTTTGTTCTTTTTTTTTTATTCATACTTACCTAGGTGGTTGCAGCATTGGTCTGAGGCTGCATCTGTCCCCGGACACCTTTACACTGAGAGCCAAGCAATTAAACACTGTTGGTTGCTCGGTTCTCACAGCTCTTCGAGCAGAGAGCTGTTGACTTTCAGGCTCAGCTCTCTGCTCTGCCCCCCCTGCTCACTGGAGTGCTGAGCTGTGGAGGGGGTGGAAGCAGCGGGCTCAGGCTCCCAGCGGCTTGTTAAGAGGCTAAGACGGGTGTTTTTCCAGGGATTTAGGCAGATCTTGACTACATGATCATGATTACACAGAGACTGGGCTGACTCAGGCATGCAGAGCGAACTGCACTCCAGTGATACACAGGAGAAGTACAACCAAACAAGCTTTGGCTGTACTTCTCCTTTAAGTCAAGAGGTTTTTTGTTCAGGAGCGCCACAGTAGGGTCTGAATATATCGGGGTGCCGAAAAGTGTAGCAAGAATGCCAAATAATGTCAGACCAAAAGGCCTGGTCAATGGGGCTGTCCCTCCAAATATGTAGGCAATGTTCGATTCGAACATGAGTTCAACTCGAACTCGAAGCTCATCCCTACTTGAGATCAAACATTTCCTCACGCCTCTAATTCCAACTGACCCTTCGCTCCCTTAGAGTGTTTTGTTGAAAGTACCTGTAAAAGCAATATGTATGGAAGGGCCTAATTTCTACCTTATACTCCCGAACTGCTGGAGTCTACAAATTGTACTGCTCTTTCCTATGTCAGTAAGTGGGAGAGACACACTGGTTGATTGGGTCCACATCTGGAAGGCCATGAAATCCTTCTCACTGAATATTGTAGCATTGGAAACCAATTACAAAGTCCTTATACGTTGACACTTATTGCCCACAAGGATTGCAAAATACATACCACAATATTTCCCCATTGCTTCTGTGGCTGTACTGCTGCAAGTACACACCTACATATTTAGGGAAAAAATAATTTCCTTTACAACCCCTTTAAGTTGCATGGACATAGCAAGTAAAGGAGAATTTGAATGAAGATACGACATTCTTATTTCTGTAAAAAAAATATATAGTTATAGGCACAAAGAAATATTGCAACAGAAAAAAACAACTATGCATACTGTATAAAATGTGAATGATACAACTTATGATCAGCAGGATAACATATGTGTAATTTGCTTTACAAAAGTGTGTGAGTCTTTTAGATAAGCAACTTTCTTTCAGCTGCAATTGTTTTCTAATTGTATTTTGCAATTATTGTTTTAGAACTGCAATAAACACTGCAAGTATAGATTTACAGGTGTTGGCTAATGCTGAACTCAAGTGGTTGAATTGCTTCAGAATCTTCACAGGGACTAATGGACTGCAGAATGCAACAGCTGCCATTCCTGATTAATACATTCATCATCAATGAGGATTCCATACTTTCCAAAATACCAGCAACATTATTTTTTGTATTTAGGATTCAATAAACTGAAAAGGCTGTTCTATGAAACAATTTTTACACCACAATATAATTTTATGTGTTCATTTTAGAATTTATAGGATGGAAATTATCTGATTACAGTACCAATTTAATGAGCAGAGATAAGAAGACTTTACAAGATCAAATGCTACATTAATTTAACTTGTATTAATGAAGCAAAAACAAAGCCATAAAATACGAACAAAAGACATAAAGGGAATATTATTTAACTTTATATAGTTACCTACACTATATTGAAATGTTATGGAAATTAAAATATGTACTTTTTAACGTGGTCAGTGGAAAAAAAGCTTCAAAGATGTGCCTATCACGATGATTTTTTTATTTAAATAAAGGGAACCCATCCTAAAGCCGTAGAAATGTCAGATGTAAGGAAAAGTTTCCCATACTTCATACAGCCTCATACTATTTCCAGGTTTCCAGTTTTCCAGTTGAGTTACCCATTTACCTTAACTTCACCTGGGAGTCCAAAACAGTATTTGCAGTTAAATACTTTTTGCAGAAGTAATGTGCCATAAAACATATTTACTTTAATACCCACTTTATGCTCAACATATATTTTGAAGCATATTTAATAACACCCACAGATGAAACAAAAACACAAATACGTTTGAAGAGATTAGAACATACTAGATAGCAAGGAGAAAAAATTCCAGTATACAGCTGAAATTCTGTCCAAAAACACCATATACAAAACATAATTTGCTAGTTACAAATATTAGCATTTATTTGATTCTTATACCTGAGCTATCATTTAAATTTCAGGTATGAGCATTCATATGTGTATAATTATAAATGTTATTAGTACCTACAGTACATAAAGCTTATATTTCATTGTTTTGTTTTGTGTAGGGTGTTCAATGAAAATTAATATGATTTAAAAAAAAGACATAAAAATGTATTTTTCCAGGGATTTCGACAAATAAAGGCTAACAATAATTTATTAGAATCAACCCTGCCTTTTGTATCATATATAGTATGTTTTATTTGTTAGATTATGCCTTTTACACTTGATTGATTCCTACTTTCTATATTTACAAATTATTATTGAAGATATCTAAGTCTAAAGACCTTATTTTTTCAACAACGTCTGTATTTTGAGAGATTTTCACCTCATACAATGTATATATATCTATATATATATATATATATATATATATATATATATATATATATATATATATATATATATATTTCCAAAGATGTGACTGTGACTGACAAAGAAGCATGTTTGAATGTATAAAAACAGACCTTCTTTGGCTATGCAGACAGAAGGGACAAAAGATGGAGTACAGGAAAAGAAGGTCATCATATACGAAGTGCAAACAATAGCTTTATGAGACAAACATGTATATTACAAGACACATGACCAGCAGGAAATAGATGTCCAATGTTCTGTTGCTGTCTGCTAGTAATGCAGAGATTAAATAGTTCAAATGTACTAAATGAAATATATTCCACAAAAGCCCTAAAATTGGGTTTCTTAATAAAAGATCAGCTCTAAATGAATAGTAGGGAATCCCTTTCGCCTGATGTCAGAAATAACAGTGTAGGAAAGACTGTGGATTCCCTGACTCTGGTTCAAAAATATTCTACCACTAAATCTATTAATTTCAGGTAAAGCATACTGCTGCTGATCAGGGCCCCTGTTAGAAATCATGGGGCCCCTTACAGCCTACCTGATGGGGCCCTCTTCAACCACGTCCTTGACACCTCCCCTGACCCTGGCTTGAAACGAAATTCCGTTTACATATGCTTGCGGAGCCAGCGCATGCATTTGCAATTAATAAGCATGAAGCAGCGGGGCAGTTTAAATTTCTTTTAAATTGTATTTTATTTATTTTATTACAAATAAAAAAAACATCCCTTGTGATAGCATGGGCCATGACAGGTCCTCTTTATGGAGATTGGGATTTTTTACCCCATATCTGTCCTCTGGCCTCCCAAATATTTGATTAAACTGAGATCAGTTTGATCAGATACTTGTTAAAGCTGGTAATGGCTTCTTTACACAAGCCCGAAACCGGAAGTGATAAAATCCTCATCACTTCTGTCTGGTTTCTGAAGTTACACGGTGGGAGGAACGATATCCATCCCTCTCACTGTGTCCCAGTGTGTCTACTGGTCACATCTTAAGAGCAGTAAAGTTTTAACTGCCTGTAAAAGTAATCCAGTGGCTTCTTAGCCAGTAGGATTACTTTTACTTTGTGCAGAATCACTGGGGCTAAAAAAATGATATCTTTATCATTGCTGTAGTGATGACTGAGATATCACCCTTCCAATCCAGTGACGTACTGGATGGGAAGTAGTTAAAGGGGATTGGTTTGGGGGGCAGTAAAAATGTTGCTCCCTCAAATGAAGTGTAAAGTAGCATCTCACCGTTTCTTATGATCGTTAACATTACAACAATCACACAGGCAGCACAGTAAGCAGGTACACTATCATGGCTCTGTGTCACATGGCTGTTGGGTGCTGGTGTTGTTAACTTATGGCTGTGCTGTATGTAACGGGCTATAACACAGTACAGTCATAGCAAAGTCATCACCCAAATGTAGCGTGACATATAGCGATAATAGAGTACCTGATTACTGGGCTGCCTGTGTGATAATTGTAATGATGATAACCTGCTGTGCTGGGAGATACATAAAAGGACACAGTGCTCTATTCCCCACTCTGGTCCAGTGCAGCCACACTCTTCTCCTACTCTTCCTTGTCAGCCGCTCAACTTCTTCACATTTCATGGTACTGCAGCCGGGAGCTGAACGCAGAACCACCACCTGGGACTAATAGAATAATGGGGCGGCTTGATGTACATGATGGGACCCAAGAAAATTATATAACCCCCCTCTGTAAACAAGTAGGAGCTGGGGAGAAGTTTAGAAAACATTTTTTTTTTAAATGCTGTAACGAACTGTAATGATGCCCAGGCCCCACTGTGTAGCTGATGGGGGTGGGCCCGGTACAACTGGGCTGGTTGTACTGCCCTATCAGCGGCCTTGCTGATGATAAAAGCTTTGTATTCAGAGAAACATATTCTTTGTTTCTTTGAGAAGAAACAGGACAGTTTGACATTTTGGCTGAACCATTTTTCTCATTATATATATATTTTGTTTAAATATGTCCTTATTCCCCACAAGATGGCAGTATACAAATGTGAATATTTTTTCTCTCAAATTGTTCTCTTTTTCTGGCCACTACATGGTAGTGATATTTTTTCAAAAATGGCTCCCTATGTTTTGCTCCCTGCTATTCCTTGTTTGTCCACAAGATGGCAGGATTTTAGAATATTTGTCTAGATTTTTTCATTTTCAGTCTTTTTCAGACACAAAGTGGCTGCAAAGAGGCCGCAGGAGCTCAACGGTGCTTCTGAAATTCTTAATAATTCAGCGAGTATCTCTTTGACTTTAAGGTCTTCTATAGATTTGGTATGTTTTTGCAATACTTTATTGAGTAGTATGAAAGGATTGATCTGGATTGGACATCCCCTAACAGGCGGACTTGTATAAAAGTGGACCTAACGTTCATGATCACAAGACCCCTGAAGACGTTGATGTGCACCAATGAAACCGGTAGGGTGCTTGATCGTGATACGTAATTTCTGACGTTTTTTAAGTGCAGGTGGAACGGACATGCTGATGAAGAAGGCGAGGCTGTGCCTTTGAAACGCGTTCTGATTGGCCAGACAGCGTGTGGGCGGCTCCCCAGTTTGCAGCCCTGGACCACTCCCACCCAGAGACACACAGCCGACATCTCCATGAGGCTTATCGAGGCTGCAGCTGCACACGGTGCTCGTGTATCCCTCAATAGAGACTTTCCAGCAGCCCTCCTGTGCCCCTATGACACTGCATGTGGAAGTTCCTACCCGCTCTAGCACTCTGCAAGTGCTCCAACATTTTTCACACAAGTTTTTAGTGTTGTTTTATACTTACATACTGAATAAATTCCTAAGCTGTTTAAAGGATTGGCTTGGTGCTTCTCTCTCCTCCCTTAGACAGTTCCAGTACCTGATAAAATGGAAAGGCTACCCCCAAACATAATTCTTGGGAACCTTCAGGTAACTTGCATGCCCCACATTTTATCCAAGCCTTCCACAAGAAACACTCTGAATTATTGACCAAATTGGGCGTCCAGAGGCCGCCCCTTAGGGGGGGACTCTCAGGGAAGAAATAGGAACCAGCCTTGTCAGTATTGCCACTTTCCCGCGCGCATGTGCAGCATAGGTGTGTGCAACTCAACGGATCGGCGCATGCGCACTGGTGCACGCATAGCGTGAGTTCCCTTGCCGGCCTATAAAAGGCTGCTCAGCGCCATGTTCAATTTCTGGGTTTATTTCTCAGCTTCTTGTGTTTCTTGCCTCTGTATCCTGCCTTGTGTTTACCCGTTGTGACCCGGATTGACCTTGACCTGCTCTGATCTTCTCCTGCACCTGACCCTCAGCTTGCCTTTGTCAGTACTAGGATCACTTTAGGACCCGGCACAACTCACCTGACACAGCCTTTGCCTGGGAAACAACAGTGATTGGCCAGCTCACCTTTAAATCACCTGTATCATCATCCAATCAGTGCTCGTGATAGAGATACCTTTGTGTGCCACTGTTTGAATCAGCCTGACATTCTGCTCTGTGTATTTCGTGTATGACCCGGCTTGTTTGACCCTGTTTGTTTGCTTCTAAATCTGTACTGTTTGAACTCTGATCTACCTGTGTATGACCCAGCTTGCCTAGACTACGCTTTGCCTGATTCTACTGTAGTACATCCATCTGCAGCAGTGAACTACAAGCACCAGCCAACATCCATCTGCAGCAATGAACTACAAGCACCAGCTAACGTCCACCTTCATCTGCAGCGGTGAACTACAAGGTCCAGCCAATTTTTACCCTTATCTGCAGCGGTGAACTACAAGTCCCAGCTGACGTGCTCATCTCAGACCTGCTCATGGTATGTGCTCTTGTTCTTGAACTGTTTACATAGTTAGCACACCTGAACTATTATCTACTCATAGCCTGACAGCCTTCGGACCTTTGCTACCAGTCTTCTGTTCTTGACCCTCAGCCTGTTTACGGACTTTGCCAGCAGTCTCCTGTGCTTGACCCTTAGCCTTTTTACGGACTTTTCTACCAGTCTTCTCTGCTTGACCCTCAGCCTGTTTACAGACTTTGCTACCAGTCTCCTGTGCTTGACCCTCAGCCTGCTTACGGACTTTGCTACTAGTCTCCTGTACTTAACCCCTAGACTGTTTACTGACTTGTTACCAGTCGTCTGTGTGTGACCCTTAGCCCGTTTTGGACTTGCTACCAGTCACCTCTGTTTGACCCTCGGCCTGCTATTGGACTCTGCTTTTCATCTACCCTATTGGGCTCCAGTGTCTACCAGTTCCTGCACAGCTATCAGCTCCTCAGTGACCTTCACGCAAGACCTGCCCAGCCTTCTGTTGGCTTGTGCCTCTTTGTGCCCTTCACCCTCTGTACCACCACCAGGGGTGAAGTGTACTTAGTTGCAAGAGAGAACCGCTCTCAGCATCTCGGCCTCGGTGAGTACCTCTCTGATACCTGAACTCTACCTTGCCCCTGCTAGTCTGACCCTGAGTATTTGAGGTGGCCTGCCCTCAGTCAACCCTTCTGATGGGATTGGTCAAGGCAGGGAGGCAGGGAGATGTTGCCGGAGAAGCTGCTGCTGAGTCATCCAGTCTACCTGAGTCACTCACCCAGCCCAGAAAAAAAACACACAGGCTTGGCTGCCAGCCAAGCCTGAAAATTTACCTCCACTATCACAAAAACATCCTATTATAGCACTCTAGCAATGCTAGGGGGTGCTACAGATGTATAGGCAAATAAGAGGCAGATACAGTGATACCTCGGTTCACGAACTTAATTCGTGAACTGACTCTGGTCGCGAACCGAATTGGTCGCGAACCGAGGCACATTTTCCCATAGGGTTCAATGTAAATCCGGTTAATCCGTGCTGACCTTTTTTTGGGGGTTTTTGAAGCACAAAAATTACAATACACATTAGTACAGTATAGTAATGTATAAAGAGAGGACACTAACCTTGCTTGTGATGACTTCTGGCATGGAGGAAGGCAGGTGGGAGGCAGGTGGGAGGCAGTTATTGTTTGGAGGGAGAGTCCCCCTCCATAAGGACATCAGGGGGATCTCCTTCAGGGGTTTCCTCTCTCCTTTGTCTCCTAGCTGCAGGCTCAGTTTTGCTGAAAAATCTGTCCAATGTCACTTGTCTCTTCCTGCGCTGCATAACCCTCCGGAAATGAGAGACCACATTATCATTCATGAGATTTAACACTCTGTCCACGACAGTTATGTTGGGGTGGTGCTTTTCAAAAAAATCATGGCACTCATTCCATTTTTGCATAATGGATTTTATGGCATCACTGCTAACCTCCTCCCTTTCTTCCTCTTCCTCAGTGGAATGCTCCTCAAGAAGTGCCTTCTGCTGCTCACTGTGGAGTTCAGAAAGTTCTTCCGTGGTCAGCTCCTCCCTATGTTCCTCAACAAGCTCTTCCACATCAGCACCATCAACGTCCAGACCCATACTCTTGCCCATGGACACAATTTCCTCCACTACCTCAGCATCAGGCACTTCAATGTCATGTTCACGTTCAGCGACACATTCTGGCCACAGTTTCCTCCAGGCTGAATTTAGGGTTCGGGGAGTGACCTCTTCCCAGGCTTTGTCAATGAGGTTAATGCAGTGGGCAACATTGAAATGTTTCTTCCAGAAGTCTTTCAAAGTCAAGGACGTCTCTTCAGTGACATTAAAACACCTAGTGAAGAGCGCCTTTGTGTACAGCTTCTTGAAGTTGCAAATGACTTGCTGGTCCATAGGCTGCAGAAGTGGTGTTGTGTTGGGGGGGAGGAACTTTACCTTGATGAAGTCATACTCAGCATCCATATCATCCACCAAGGCTGGAGGGTGTGCCGGGGCATTGTCCATCAGAAGAAGGCACCTTTCAGGCAGCTGGTTATCAGAAAGATATTTTCTGACGGTCGGTGCAAACACCTCGTGCAGCCATTCCATAAACAATTGCCTTGTGACCCAAGCTTTGGCATTGGCTCTCCACATGACGGGCAGTCTGGCCTTGTTCACATTTTGTTCCCTAAATGCACGAGGGGTCTGAGAATGGTACACCAGTAGTGGTTTAATTTTCAGATCGGCGCTTGCGTTGGCACACAGCAAAAGGGTCAATCTGTCCTTCATGGGCTTGTGCCCTGGTAGTGCCTTTTCCTCCTGCGTGATATAGGTTCTGTTCGGCATTTTTTTCCAGAAGAGCCCTGTTTCATCACAGTTGAACACTTGTTGAGGGACGTATCCTTCTGTCTTCATGAATTCCGCAAAGTCTAACTTGTAGGCTTCTGCTGCGGCCTTGTCAGAACTGGAAGCCTCACCATGTCTAATCACACTGTGGATGCCACTTCTCCTGCGGAATTTTTCAAACCACCCCCTACTGGCTTTAAATTCGTCACTTGCTGCAGTTGTAGAGGGGCTTCTTTGCAGTAAATCACTGTGCAATTTCCTGGCTTTCTCACAGATCATAGCTTCACTAACGCTATCACCTGCCAGCTGTTTCTCATTCAACCACACAAGCAAAAGTTTTTCCACCTCTTCCAGCACTTGCGTCCTCTGCTTGGTTAACATTGTTACTCCTTTTGCAACATCAGCTCCTTTGATGGCGGCTTTGTTTTTCAGAATAGTCGAGATTGTTGACTTTGCCATCTTGTACTCCGAGGCCAGATCAGTCACACGAATACCACGGTCATGCTTTTCTATAATTTCCTTCTTCAGCTCAATGGTTATTTTCTTCACAACCTTGCTGTCACCTTTACTACTGCTCTGCACTTTCTTTTTGCCCCCATGCTTGCGCTGCACATTCTTGTCACCTGCATTTCCCCTTTGCACATTGTCACTTGCATTTCCACTTTGCACATTGTCACTTGCATTTCCACTTTGCACATTGTCACTTGCATTTCCACTTTGCACATTGTCACTTGCATTTCCCCTTTGCACATTGTCACTTGCATTTCCCCTTTGCACATTGTCACTTGCATTTCCACTTTGCACATTGTCACCTGCATTGCTGTTCTTGTCACCTTCATTGCTGCTCTGCACTTTATTCTTTTCCACTATGCTTCTTGGGAGCCATATTGGGTGTCCAGTGAACTGTACAATACAGCAAGAACAGTACTGTAGTACAGTACAGTACTGTATGTGCTAAAAAGCACACCAAAAATAAAAAAATACCTTGAAATGTATGCACAGTACTCGCAGTACACTTCTTTCTGTGTGTCTTCTTCTCTCCACGATCTTCCTACAGGAAGTCACGACCATGTGACAGCCTGGAAATAGCATTAAAATGGCCGCGGCTCCTGTTCGTGAACCGAGGCGGAGTTCGTGAACCGGAGCATATTTATATGAACTTTTCTGTTCGTGAACCGAGTTGTTCGTGAACAGAAGCGTTCGTGAACCGAGGTATCACTGTACTAGTCATAGGGGACTTGATTATTAGAAGTGCAGATATGGTAATCTGTGACACAGCGGCGATCACCAGTTTTCTGTTTATTGGGTGCTCTGCTTCGACACATTACAGGTCGGCTTTACAGATTGTTGGATGGAGCTGAGGAAGACACAGATATAATAGTACACATTGGCAAGAATTCCAAAATTAGATTTTAGAGGCTTAGGTAAAAATTTTGGAAAATAACCTACAAGGTAGTATTTTTAGAAATATCATCTATGCGACAAGCCACATCATTGAAGCAACAGGAGCTTAGGGAGTTGAACAAGTACCTGAGAAACTAGTGTTAAAAGGAGGGCTTCATGCTCCTGGAGAACTGGGCTAACTTTTCAGTCAGTTACTGACTCTAGCATGGGAACAAATTGCATCTAAATGGGGAGTGTGTAGCTCAGGTGGGGGATTTTTTTTTTAGAGTCGTGGAAGAGCTCCTAAACTAGTTTCTAATTTGGTAGGGAACAGAAAAAAAATATGCCATATGAAACAGGATATAGGGGGGGGGTGAATAATGGGGGGAGTGGGACTTAAACAACAGAGAAATGTCATCACCTACCTGTAAGTCCAATACAAAAAAGAGTAGTGGCATTATGATATAGCTCAAAAATAAGTGTCAGGGGATGCCCACGCAGGCATCCGAGTACTGAGTAATAGGTCAATGGGCTGCACTAATGGAAACAGGCACCAAAATAGTGAAAAAATATATATGTTTATTAAGTAAAAGCACACGTGAAAAACAATCAATGAAAGCAAGCGTGACACAGCAACCAAAAACCACTAAGCAGGTAATGCAGGGATAAGACATAAGCAAGTCTGAGGTCCAAGCCAGGGGTCAAGGATAGGAGAGAGCAGCAAAGTCCAAAATACAAGCCGGGGTCAATAAGCGACAGGGTCCAGGGCAGGGAGCGAAGCAGGAACAGATGGGCAACAGCTAACAGGTCAGGCAGGGAACAGGCTGACAAGCAAAATACTGAAGCCCTGAACTCCAGTTTAGGGCGGGCTTAAATACCTGTGCAAATCTGTATTGGGCGACACCTGCTGGAGGCCACCAGAACTGCACCCCTGTTACTGAAGAGAACAGTGCCACCAGCAGGTGACCAGAGTCATGACACAGATCATGACAGTTCCCCCCCCCCCCCCCAAGGGGTGGCCTCTGGACACCCCATTCTGCCCTTGCCCTGGTAGTGCATGTGGATGCAGAAGAGTCCCAAATAGTCCTTTAACCCATTGGGAGACCAGCCCCCCAAGTCCGGAAACGGAACCTGCATCCTACCACCACCAGGGTCTGGAAGTTGGTATCTAGAGGTGGAAACAGGCCAGGCAGCGAATTTAGGGTCATTAGGCTGGGAAAGTGACACATCGAACTGAAAGTCAGGCACGTCAGGCTGGGAGCCCGTACCCAGGACGTCGGGGTGGACAACAGGAACCAGGCCGCCAGACTGGGCCGCAGATGGTGGCAGATCAGCAGACGGTGGCAAATCAGGCTGGGCAGTAGACAGGAACCCCTCCGGCTGGGCAGCAGACAGGAACCCCTCCGGCTGGGCAGCAGACAGGAACACCTCCGGCTGGGCAGCAGACAGGAACACCTCCGGCTGGGCAGCAGACAGGAACACCTCCGGCTGGGCAGCAGACAGGAACACCTCCGGCTGGGCAGCAGACAGGAACACCTCCGGCTGGGCTGCAGACAGGGGCTCAACAAGTTGGTATGTTGGCATTGCAACGTCAGGCTGGGCAACTGGCTTGTCAGGCTGGGCAACTGGCACAACAAACTTGGCAACTGGCACGTCAGGCTGGGCAACTGGCACGTCAGGTTGGGCAACTGGCACAACAAACTGGGCAACTGGTACTGGAACAGACTGAAGCAGGTTGGCTGAAGTGGATGCAGATTGGGTTAGTGGCAGGATCGAGTGGGTTGGAAAAAACGTTTTCTTCTTCTTCTTTGGTTTCACCACTGAGGGTTTGCATATGGGTATAGGGTTGGAGGTAATGGATACAGTTGGTAGGGGTGAAGAGCGGAGGGGTGGTGAAACAGAAGGTTCTAACCTTGAAGAGGATTTTGGTGGAACAAATGGAGGCAGTTGAGAAGCAGCAGAAGGGTTAAAGGCAGGGTAAGTGCAGCAGGAGGAAACAGAGGACTGGTACTTTGTTGTTAGCAGGGTGTATTGTTCAGCAAAAGTGGGAATTGGGGGTAAAGAAAAAGACATCCCAGCAGGTTGGTAACTAGAAATGGATGGTTGGAAGCTGGCAGGGGCTGAGTACAACAAACTGGACCAGGCTTGTAATAATGGCTGTACAAAATCAGATTTGCACACGGCTTGTCTGACCAGAGACTGCACAGAATTAATGCATGCTGCAATCACCTGTTGAGGACAAGCTGAGTACTGCTCATGAAAAAAGGCTGAATCATCCTCCAACAGCCACACCAAAGACTCTACCTGAGCTGCACTAAAAGGAGGTGTGTAATCATCACATCCATTAGCAGCATCAGACTGAGCCAACTCTGTGCAGATCCGAATCAATGGCTGCACATCATCAAACAAAACACTGCCATGATCAATAAAAACATGAGCCATACGGAGCCAATTTCCCAAGTGCAGCCGACCTGTTTATATGGCTTCAGTATTATGTCAGGGGATGCCCACGCAGGCATCCGAGTACTGAGTAACAGGTCAATGGGCTGCACTAATGGAAACAGGCACCAAGATAGTGAAAAAATATATATGTTTATTAAGTAAAAGCACACGTGAAAAACAATCAATGAAAGCAAGCGTGACACAGCAACCAAAAACCACTAAGCAGGTAATGCAGGGATAAGACATAAGCAAGTCTGAGGTCCAAGCCAGGGGTCAAGGATAGGAGAGAGCAGCAAAGTCCAAAATACAAGCCGGGGTCAATAAGCGACAGGGTCCAGGGCAGGGAGCGAAGCAGGAACAGATGGGCAACAGCTAACAGGTCAGGCAGGGAACAGGCTGACAAGCAAAATACTGAAGCCCTGAACTCCAGTTTAGGGCGGGCTTAAATACCTGTGCAAATCTGTATTGGGCGACACCTGCTGGAGGCCACCAGAACTGCACCCCTGTTACTGAAGAGAACAGTGCCACCAGCAGGTGACCAGAGTCATGACACAGATCATGACAATAAGTAATAATAGATTATTAAACACTAATACAGGATTAAAAGCTAGCAAAATACTGGCATTAAAAAAGGCATACATTCCACAGATAAATACATAATTCTACCCCTTTACAAAACATTGGTTCATCTTAAACATACAGCTCAGTTTTGGTTACCAATCCTCAGACAGGACATTAGGAAATAAAACTAATAAGGCAGATAGAGGACCTTATGTATGTGTATCAATTGCAGTTATTCACTCTGGACAAGAGGCGCTTAGGAGGCAATATATACCTTAAGCCTCGTACACACAACTGGTTTTCCCGGCAGGAAACTGCCAGGAGAGCATTTGGCCAGTAATCCTGCCCGTGTGTATGCTCCATAGCAGTTTTCCCGTCAGGATAACAGCCGAGAATCCCAACTGGAAAATAGAGAACCCTGCTCTCTATTTTCTCGTCGGGTTTTCCGGCAGAGTGTTTCCTGCCCATAGCGTCGGTGGTAAAAATAGCAGCGTTTTACCGCCGATGCTATGGGTGGCTCAGTGTGAAAGGGGTCTTAGACAGGGGCGGACTGACCATTCGGGCACTCGGACACTGCCCGAGAGCCCCATGCCACTAGGGGGCCCCATCAGGGTTGCCAGCCTCAGTAAAGCCAGGGACAGTATGTCAAAATCTGTGTGTTTTTTTCTTTTACATCTGTCCCTTACTGACATACTTTTGGTCTAAAAATCCCAAGATTATAGCTGCCCTACCTCCGAAGTACCTTCTCAGTGTGTGTGTATATATACTGTGTGTATACTGTGTATGCATACTGTATGTGTGTGTGTGTGTGTATACTGTGGGACCCCATAATCTATTGCCTGGGGGTCCCATAATCTCCTATTGCATGGGGGCCCCATAATCTCCTATTGCCCGGGGGCCCCATAATCTCCTATTGCCCGGGGACCCCATAATCTCCTATTGCCTGGGGGACTTATGATCTCCTATTGCTCGGGGATCCCATAATCTCCTATTGCCTGGGGGTCCAATAATCTTCTATTGCCTGGGGGTCCAATAATATCCTATTGCCCAGGGGTCCCATAATCTTCTATTGCCTGGGGGTCCCACAATCTCCTATAGCCGGGGGCCCCCTGGTTTGAGAGACATGGCTATTATTTACTGTTTAACTGTAGACTGAAGAACGGGTTTGTTAACTGTTAGAGCAATTCAAATCTGAACTCCCTCCTCCAGGAAGTGGTGCTAGCTGAAAATGTCAAAACCTTCAAAAAACTTTTAGATGTCTTCCTCGGGAAGTAGAATATACAGGGCTAGGGTATTGTTCGAAAAAAAAATAATCACACATGCATACACACACATTGAATATGTTGAACTTAAGAGGCCTGTGTCTTTTCTGAACCTTGTAAATAAACCTAGCTGGAAGCAATTGTGTTTTCTTAGCAATAAAATTGAGTTTCATTTTAAGTTTTATACTGTTAAAATTTTATAGTAAAACCATGTTTGGTCTACTTGGTATGTGAATAGTTACTGATGTTGTACATTAACAAGTGAAATAGTTTAAATGTTTGTGACGCAATGCATTCCAAAGGCAACATTCTGCAAGAACTCTTGATTAAAGAATAATTTCATTTACAATACAAAGTGTCAGTAATCTTGTCTAGTAACAGGTTCTGGGCATTTGAAATATCATTATAATGCAAAGCACCGAAATACATGCACTGTAAATCAGTTACTAACAGATGTGCAGGTATAGCCTACTGCGAAAAGAGTGTGAGGACACTGTTGAATCCAACTACACTTTGTGCATTACCAAAGTCTTAAAAATAACAATTCCAAATAAACAATATAAGCTTTGTGGAAAGACTACTGTATACAGGGTACATTACATTGCCTGTGAATGTAAGAGAATAAAAAAATACAAAAACATAACTGAAATGACAAGCTGTGAAAACACATAAATGGGGAAATAGGTTAAAGTAACAAATTACCCTTTAGAAAAAGCCTACATATACTGTATTTTTCTAGGTCATTTATTTGACTCAACATGTCCTTTTATTAAGAGAAACATCCAGACGTTTCCTTTTAGCATTTACATGTAAGCGTTATCATATAAAAAGCATTTTCTGACTGTGATGGCTGTGCAAGCTGTGAAGATTACTTTGCCTTTACTTCCATTTGACATTTGAGAAGATTGATACACAGAAAGCATATTTTGGACAATTTTTTGTTAAACCCTTTATTGCTTGTTTTATAGATAGCATTGATACCTGAAGGTCTCTGTCTTTTGTATAAGAGATGTTTGTGATATTTGTAGCACATTTTCTCATATTTACCTGCAGAGAAGAAGATAATAGCAATACTATGCTAGATAACTTTTCATCGTCATGACCAAAACAAAATAGTTTTACAACATTGCTGTCAGTTCTAGATGTAGTCTTGTTCTAATAATATTTTTCAATTTGACTGCAACATATACCAGGACCACTTAGCATTTAGGTATATAAAACATCAGGAGTTTTTTTTTTTTTTACAAACTGACTTCAAGCACTGACCAAAGAGTGCATATTACATCAGACAAGTTTTTATAAGCTATTTCATTTCAGACTATTGTAGCACTACCCCGCAGGTGCAACTGGTAAATAAGGGATCCCCCACACTATACAGCCAGGCACATTTTGTTTTCCACAGAACTCTGGAGTCAAAAAACAGTTCTTGCAAATTTTTTTTTTTTTTTAGGGTTACAGAACTTGGATGGGGATAGGGGTATTATGGGATTCCCACTTGAATTTTTCTGGTTGTCCCTCACCTGTACAGATGTCTTTCTCCCCTGTATACTCGGGGGAGGATTTTTGGTCTGGTGTGACGCTAAGCCCACGAGGGGCAGTTAATGGGTGGTCCTACTGACTGTACGTGATCACTGGTACGTGTATCTAACAATAGGGATAACACATATATATCTAAACTCATACTTTAGATGATTATATGGTAATATAAGATGTGACTAATGGTTATATCATCCTAGGTAAAATTTTCTGATCTTGATGTCTGGGTGCTGAGGAAGCCAAGTGTTTGGCGAAACGTTGACCTCACAAACATTTTTCTAATTCCCTATTTTGGGTTACATGTTGGTACCCCTTGGCATATGGGTTTACGATGTCTAGTTTTATGTAACTAGATATTTTACCTTTGTATAATAAAAATAACTTTTTATGATATCATTGCCTCAGCTATACAGGGAGTGCAGAATTATTAGGCAAGTTGTATTTTTGAGGATTAATTTTATTATTGAACAACAACCATGTTCTCAATGAACCCAAAAAACTCATTAATATCAAAGCTGAATATTTTTGGAAGTAGTTTTTAGTTTGTTTTTAGTTTTAGCTATTTTAGGGTGATATCTGTGTGTGCAGGTGACTATTACTGTGCATAATTATTAGGCAACTTAACAAAAAAAAATATATACCCATTTCAATTATTTATTTTTACCAGTGAAACCAATATAACATCTCAACATTCACAAATATACATTTCTGACATTCAAAAACAAAACAAAAACAAATCAGTGACCAATATAGCCACCTTTCTTTGCAAGGACACTCAAAAGCCTGCCATCCATGGATTATGTCAGTGTTTTGATCTGTTCACCATCAACATTGCGTGCAGCAGCAACCGCAGCCTCCCAGACACTGTTCAGAGAGGTGTACTGTTTTCCCTCCTTGTAAATCTCACATTTGATGATGGACCACAGGTTCTCAATGGGGTTCAGATCAGGTGAACAAGGAGGCCATGTCATTAGTTTTTCTTCTTTTATACCCTTTCTTGCCAGCCACGCTGTGGAGTACTTGGACGCGTGTGATGGAGCATTGTCCTGCATGAAAATCATGTTTTTCTTGAAGGATGCAGACTTCTTCCTGTACCACTACTTGAAGAAGGTGTCTTCCAGAAACTGGCAGTAGGACTGGGAGTTGAGCTTGACTCCATCCTCAACCCGAAAAGGCCCCACAAGCTCATCTTTGATGATACCAGCCCAAACCAGTACTCCACCTCCACCTTGCTGGCGTCTGAGTCGGACTGGAGCTCTCTGCCCTTTACCAATCCAGCCACGGGCCCACCCATCTGGCCCATCAAGACTCACTCTCATTTCAGCAGTCCATAAAACCTTAGAAAAATCAGTCTTGAGATATTTCTTGGCCCAGTCTTGACGTTTCAGCTTGTGTGTCTTGTTCAGTGGTGGTCGTCTTTCAGCCTTTCTTACCTTGGCCATGTCTCTGAGTATTGCACACCTTGTGCTTTTGGGCACTCCAGTGATGTTGCAGATCTGAAATATGGCCAAACTGGTGGCGAGTGGCATCTTGGCAGCTGCACGCTTGACTTTTCTCAGTTCATGGGCAGTTATTTTGCGCCTTGGTTTTTCCACACGCTTCTTGTGACCCTGTTGACTATTTTGAATGAAACGCTTGATTGTTCGATGATCACGCTTCAGAAGCTTTGCAATTTTAAGAGTGCTGCATCCCTCTGCAAGATATCTCACTATTTTTGACTTTTCTGAGCCTGTCAAGTCCTTCTTTTGGCCCATTTTGCCAAAGGAAAGGAAGTTGACTAATAATTATGCACACCTGATATAGGGTGTTGATGTCATTAGACCACATCCCTTCTCATTACAGAGATGTACATCACCTAATATGCTTAATTGGTAGTAGGCTTTCGAGCCTATACAGCTTGGAGTAAGACAACATGAATAAAGAGGATGATGTGGTCAAAATACTAATTTGCCTAATAATTCTGCACTCCCTGTAGTCCGACCATGTAGATACTGGAAACACGTTTTCCAGATAATTTCCTTTTGTTTTTCTTTGCTTGTTTGGATGGGGCATCAATTATCCTATCCTTTGCTTTTTGTAAATGTAGAGTAGCCTCATCTTCATCCACCTCACTGTAGTGGCTATATTCGTTTTCTTTTTTAAGCTTGCTTTCTCTCTGTTTTCACTGGTGATCTTGCCAGTAAGACAACTCCTGTATTAGAGTGCTCCCACTCTGTATGAATGAGCACAGGGGGGCACAGCAGACAGGAGAATTGTCAGTTTGGGGGAGAGGGTAGTGATAAATGGACTAACAGATTTAATACACTAACAAATTGAGGACAAACTCTAATGCCTTGTACACACGATTGGAATTTCAGATGAAAAAAGTCAGATGGAATTTTTTCATCGGATATTCCGACTGTGTGTGGGCCCCATCTGACTTTTTTTCCAATCCTCTGTGTGGAACTCCGACAGAGAAAAAACTATGCATGCTCAGAATCAAGGCGACACATCGGAAGCATTGAACTTCATGTTTCTCGGCTCGTCGTAGTCTTTTACGTCACCGTGTTTAGAACAGTCATTTTGGTCTGACAGTGTGTATGCAAGACAGCTTGAACTGAATTCCGACGGAAAATTCCATCAGATTTTATCCTATCGCAAATTCCGATCGTGTGTACAGGACATAAATTTATAATAAGTTACAGCAAACAGTTGATTTTCCTTTTTAGGTAAAGGTTTTACCTAAATAAATAAAAGCTGATGATTGTAAGCAGGACTACCAGTGTTAAATGGTTTGCGTTATCTCTGTAAACTGGGTACATAATACCATCTAGCCGCAACGGCTGTCAACTTCTCATAGAGTTTGACAGGCTGCCGACAACAGGGCTGAATGTAACAACTGTTTCCTTTGCCCATAGATAAACATCAGAACATAAACGCTGCAAAGGCAGTGGAGGGGAGAATGCATATGCCATTTTGCATCATGGCATGGCAAAAATTCTACATGCCGTCGTGTTCACTGGGCAGTACCACCAGCTGAACGTGACTCATTTATGGGAATGTCCCACATTCGCATGCAATTAATCCTCTTCAACTAAACTGTAATCAGATTAGACATAATATTTGAAATTCCAGGCCTTGGCGATCCTGACCTGCATATGTTTGTATATATACAGGTGTATCTCATAAAATTAGAATTTCATCAAAAAGTTTATTTATTTCAGTAATTCAATTCAAAAGTGAAGCGTGTATAATTTATAGATGTGATACACACAGAGTGATATATTTCAAGCATTTCTATATTTTAATTTTGATTATGGCTTACAGCTAGTGGAAACCCAAAATTCAGTATCTCTAAAAATGTGAATATTACATAAGACCAATAAAAAAGGCATTTTTAATATAGAAATGTTGGCTTACTGAAAAGTATGTACAGTATAGTATGCACTCAATACTTGGTCGGGGCTCCTTTTGCTTGAATTCCTGCATCAATGCGGTGTGGCATGGAGGTGATCGGCCTGTGGCACTGCTAAGGTGTTATAGAAGCCCAGGTTGCTTTGATTGTGGACTTCGGCTCATCTGCATAGTGGGGTCTGGTGTCTTTCATCTTCCTCTTGACAATACACCACAGAATCTCTATGGGGTTTAGGTCAGATGGGTTTGCTGGCCAATCAAGCACAGTGATAACATTATCATAAAAACAGGTATTGGTACTCTTGGCAGTGTGGGCAGGTGCCAAGTCCTGCTAGAAAATGAAATCAGCATCTCCATAAAGCTGATCGACAGAGGGAAGTGTGAAGTGCCCTAGAATTTCCTGGTAGAGGGCTGCTCTGACTTTGGACTTGATGAAACATAGTGGACCAACACTAGCAGATGACATGGCTCCCCAAATCCTCACAGATTGTGGAAAATGTTGCATTTCATTTGGAAATTAAGGTCCCAGAGTCTGGAGGAAGAGTGGAGAGGCACAGAATACAAGGTGCATGAGGTCCAGTGTGAAGTATCCACAGACATTGGGGGGCAATGTCATCTGCTGGTGTTGGTCCACTGTGTTTTATCAAAATAAAAAGTGGGGTTCTCATAGCTATTTAATTATTGTTAAATCTTTTCAGTGCCTTGATAGTTTGACAGGTACCCAGGGCCACTACATTATTGTGATTTGTAAAATGAACAACATGTTATGCACTTTGATTAATGTTTACTATCCCATTGTAGGACAGGTCAGATTTCTTAACAAAAGTAACCTTATTAACACCCACAGTCAAAGCCTACTATTTACAGGATTTGATTTAATTGCAATGTATAAACCAAATATTAACTCCATGTCACAGTACCAAAAACATGCCACGTTTCTGTCCTTCAGCATTTACTTCAAAACATTAATTACTGTTATGTGACCATAGGCTCTCCACGGGAAGGTTTCTCTTGTATAAATATACATTCTCATATCTATATTTCTGCTTTTTAACTCCTAGAAATAAGAAATACTGCTTGTTTATTAAACATTGTAGAAAATGTAGTGCAGTACTGCACTAAAGGAAAATACCCCATCTGTATATTATAAGTCTAAGCTTGCTGTCTCTCATCTTGTGTTTATGTATTACCAAACCAATACAAGAAATGCAACTATATTGCCACGTACACACGACCGTTTTTCGGGTTGTAAAAAATTAAGTTTTTTTTAATGTCATTAAAAACTATCGTGTGTGAGCTCCAGAGCATTTTTCACAATGTAAAAAATGGCCATTAAAAATTTAGAACATGATCTAATTTTTCATTACGTTTTTAATGTTTAAACGTTTTTAACGTCGTAAAAAATGGTCGTGTGTGGGCTTTAACGACGTGAAAAAAACACGCATGCTCAGAAGCAAGTTGTGAGATGGGAGCGCTCATTCTGGTAAAACTAGCGTTTGTAATGGAGATAGGACATTCATCACGCTGTAACAGACTGAAAAGCATGAATCGTCTTTTACTAACACGAAATCAGCAAAAGCAGCCCCAAGGGTGGCACCATCTGAATGGAACTTCCCCTTTATAGTGCCGTCGTACGTGTTGTATGTCACTGTGCTTTGCTAGAGCATTGTTTTTCATGATCTTGTGTAGGCAAGGCCATTTTAACGATCAGGTTTTTTCTAGACCATTAAAAACTTCATTTTTTACAACCCGAAAAACGGTCGTGTGTACGCGGCATATGAGTACGACATTTTTATATAACTGGTTTTCCTGTAATTTGGTCACCGTGTGGCCTCCAGTTTGTTACCTCATGTTTCTTCAAAAACAAGTTCAACCACTTTTTTTTATCTTTATACATAACAGATTCTACAGATTGACAAACAGTTTGACAAAAAGTTGTACTGCTAAATTTGTAGTTTGATTAGGTTATTCCAAAATGTATCTCCTTTTTAATTTGGTATTTCCAGTATGCATGTACAGTATATACAGTATAACTTGTGGATATACTATCTGCACAAACCCTGAGTCACAAAGAAGAATTATAGACCGCTTGAAGTGAACAATGCTAAGCAGCAAACCCACTGTGACTGTTTATGTCACTGAGGATGAAGTGACTAGAATTACTGACAGGCTGCTGCGGAGAACCCTGCAGTTTAATAAAAAGAACTGTGAGTTTGAGACTGATGCAAGGATGATGATGAGTGAAAGCAATCAGTCACCAGAGCAGAGTATGATGGTGACGTGATGTTCTGTGTTTGCTAAATGTATGGAGCAAGGCAAAGGAAAAAAATACAGCTTCAATGTACTCAGGAGATAGTGACAGCTGTGCTGCTTCGATGCTTTTATATGGAGTTTGTGTCTAATGATTGGGAGGGAGAAAGGGCAGAAAAGAACAAAGGGCCAGATTCTCGTAGAACTCCGGCGGCGTACCGTATCGTGTTTACGTTACACCGCCGCAAGTTTTCAGCGTAAGTGCCTGATTCACAAAACACTTACCTGTAAACTTGCGGCGGTGTATCCTAAAGACGTCCAGCGCAAGCCTGCCTAATTCAAATGGGGCGTGTATCATTTAAATTTGGCGCGCTCCCGCGCCGAACGTTCTGCACATGCTCCGTTCACAATTTTCCCGACGTGCTTTGCGCGAAATTACGGCGCCCCGACGTGTTTGTGAATGGCGACGTGCGTAACGTACTTACGCCGTACTTACGCCGATTTTTTTTTTTTAAAAAATTTAATTCGAAGCGGGAACGACGGCCATACTTTAACATGGCTGGTGTAAAGTTAAGCAATGAAAAAGATTGCTTAACTTTGCGATGGGAAAAAAACGACGTTACGCACACGAGTAGGTTCGTGGATCGCCGTAAATGCTAATTTGCATACCGGACGCTGGAAAACGACGCAAACTCCACCCAGCGGCGGCCGAAGTATTGCAGCCTAAGATCCGAAGGCGTACAAAGCCGTAAGCCTGTCGGATCTTAGCCAAAAGCTGTCGTATCTTGTTTGTGAATCACAAACTAAGATATGACGCTGCAAATTTGAAAATACGCCGGAGTATCAGTAGATACTTCGGCGTATTTGTTCTGTGAATCTGGCCCAAAGTTTCTAGCAACCAAAAATGACACAAACCTCTTTGAACTGTTCCATCAAATGTTCATGAATTGGTTGCAATCTAATCAAGGGGATTCCACTAGCAAACACAGGGAGGATTGGGAGTTAGCTCTCAAAAACACATTTCCAGATGATTAATGGCATAGGTGCAAGTTTATCAAACAGAGAAGAGCTGAGATCCTGATGATCACGGGTGATCTCTCATGTGTGCCAGTTTATGAAGCTGAGATGAGGAGTGGAGAACATGTTTTTCATCACAAGACACACCCTTCTGTCATTCACTTTTACACAGATGACCAGTTTATGAAGGTGAGATCTGAGGATCTCACTGGCTATCTCTGTAAAATATGCCCGTCCCAGATTCTCCAGCTCAGAGGTTGAGAATATGGGTGAGAAGCTGCTGTGATGTGAAGAAGGAGGTTTCTTTCCTCCTAATATCAGCAAAAGCAAGCTTAAAGATTGATATAAATAATAACTATATATGTTTAGTTATGTATATATATATATATATATATATATATATATATATATATATATATATATATATATATATATATACATATATATATATATATATATATATATATATATATATATATATATATATATATATATATATATATATATTACACGCACACATACACAGTATAGTTATAATGTATTTTCTTTTAGGACCCATTAACATCTGAGCAATGCAGAATTGTTGGCAGAATTGTGCAATTCTTTCCACAATTCCAAATTGCTCTAAAATTCTGTCAAAATATGCAATGCGTTTTTGGGTGCCATTCATTGTTAATGGCACCCCCAAATGCAGTTAGCAAACATGCATTTTGCCACACATTTTGTCATTTGACAAATACTCTAGCAACTTGCCAAAATGCACATTGAGAAAATGCACAATGCTCCATGCCCAAAATGTACATTTTGGTGCTTTTTTTAACATGTATTTTGGCTCATTTCTTTACCTGCGTTTTGGAGTGCGTTCCAGAAACACATGCAAAATGCATGATATGCTTGCGGTGTCATTAATTGTTAATAGCATCCCAAAAGTGGCTAGCAAATGTGTGGTTTGCCAAAATACGCATAAAAAGCAAATCAAAATGCACGTTAAAATGGTGTCAAACTATATGCTAAAAAAAGCGCCAAAGTGTGCATTACAAACCACACCAAAATGCATCTTAAAATAACCTGTGCCAAAATGTGTGCTAAAGGACCAAAATGTGTGTTTAAAAAAATGCACAATAAAAAAACCTACAGACAGATGTGTGTTAAAAAAATATGCCATGTTAAAACAAATGCCAAAATATGCATAAATAATGCCAAAATTATCAATTAAAAACACACATTTAAACAATGTGCCAAAATGTGTGTAAAAAAAACTGAGTTAAAAAAAGCGCTTATTATTTTCATGTAATAACACGGCCTTTTTAACTTTGGTTTCACTTTTAAAACTCAGCTGCTCTGTAATCACACAAGTTTCTCAGGAGATCACAGGCAGTCCCTCCCCCTTCTACTCAGATCTCAGGTGTTCTCAGAGGAAAAACTTCTCATTTATTCTCCTTCTGAGAACAAATGTTCTCCGCTTAATAAACAGGGTGCCAGAGGAGAAGATTTTTCTCTGAGAACTGCTGAGAACTGAAATGAGATAAATTATCACTGTTTGATAAACGTACACCTTAATGCCTGCATTCTAGCCCACAAATGTTCTATCAATTCCAACACCCAAGAAACTTCATACAAACTCATGACTATTTTACCCCGGCCAAGAGCCATACATGGTACCCAGATACACCAGAAACCTGCTGGTGCTGCGGCAATGACACAGGTACCATGTTGAACATATGGTGGGAATTCCCATCTTTGCACAATTTTTGGAATAATATCTGCTCACAGATTTATTCCATGACTGAGACGAAACTAAAACTCTGTACAAATAAATATTAGTGACTACACCCTCCAATAGAGTGTCAAAAAATATTTACAGTGCTGCAAGAATATATGTGTATTCTTCTAAGTGAAACAATAAATCAAATATATTCAAAGTGACTAATGAGATATCACAATAATACAAATTGATTGATATAACCTAAATGAACCTGTGAAAACTAAAAAAAATGTGAAAGCATAAAAAGTTCATATATATGAGCGATCCTATGATCTTCAGGGTCTTCCACCACACCACAAGTGTTCAATGATCCCGTCACTAGGGTTGAGCGAACCCGAACCCGAATAATTGGAAAAAGTTTGGGTCCGGGATCGGAGTTCAGGAAAAAAAAATGCGCGGAGGTCCCCGCAAATTCAATAACCAGATCCTTTAGGTCTGGTATGGATATTAAGGGGAGCCGTCAATTTAAAAAAAAAATGACGTGCGGTTTCCCCTAAATATTCATAACAAGACCGTTCAGGTCTGGTATGGATATTAAGGGGAACCCCGCCGTCAATTTAAAACAAAAATAACATGCGGTTCCCCCTAAATATCCATAACCAGACCCGTTATCCGAGCACGTTGACCTGGCCGGCCGCAGAAAAGAGGGGGGGACAGAGTGCGCCCCCCCTCTCCTGAACCGCACCAGGCCACATGCCCTCAACATGGGGAGGATGTCCCCATGTTGATGGGGACAAGGGTCTCATCCCCACAACCCTTACCCGGTGGTTGTGGGGGTATGCGGGCGGGAGGCTTATCAGAATCTGGAAGACCCCTTTAACAAAGGGTACCCCCAGATCCTGACCCCCCCTGTGTGAAATGGTAATGGGGTACACTGTACCCCTACCATTTCACGAAGGAAGTGTAAAGTCTTGTAAAAAAAAAACACACACACCGTAGAATAAAGTCCTTTATTAATAAAAAAAAAAAAAGAAAAAAACTCCAGCGGTGATAATCCACTCGTTCCCGGCTTCCTGCTCCAACGTTGTCCTGATCCTGCGACGGCTGCGGGTGATCTCCAGCGATGAGAAGATCCAGCGACGGGTGATCTCCGCTCCAGCGATGAGAAGATCCATTCATCCGGAGCGCAGCATCCCCGACCTCCTCTCACCGCTGGACACAGCCCAGCGAATGACGCGCTGAAGCTGTGACATTACTTATATAGAGGAGGCAGGGCCACCCGTCACGTGACCCTGCACCCTCTGACGTTCCCTCTGCTACGTCACTGGGGAAGCCCAGGAAGAGGGAAGACTCTGGGCTTCCCCAGTGACGTAGCAGAGGGTACGTCAGAAGGTGCGGGGTCACGTGACGGGTGGCCCTGCCTAATATTTTTTGAACGACCCGATCTCCAAAATTCGGGGCCCTTCGCTATATGAAGCGAGGCTGTTCAGGGAGCACCTCTCCTAAGTGCCTGTCTCTACTGAGGATATGCCAGTGGTTCCTAAAAATGGTTTCTATCTCTTTATACTGTGTGTGGAAGCCTGTTAGGAAACCCCATTGATGGTGGTTAATAGGCTGTTCAGTCTCCTTTTTCCTAAAGCATTGTTCTCTTGGTAATTCTGCCACTTGTTGAATAATAGTGTCCAGATTGGGTTCATCATATCCCTTCTGTACAAACCTACTCTTCAACTTTTCTGCTTGTTTGAGGTAGTCCCTATCTTCCGTGCAATTACGCCGTACTCGTAGAAATTGTCCTTTCGTTATGTTATTGATCCAAGCAGGGTGGTGACCACTTCTGATCGACAGATAACTATTTTGATCAGTGGCTTTAAAGAAAACTTTGGTTTTCAGTTTCCCTTCATATTGCTCTATTGTTACATCCAGGAAATTGACCGAACAGTTACTGATGACATAATCAAGTTTAATGTTGTTAACATCGTCATTCAGGTCTTCCAAAAAGAGTCTAATGTCTGTTTCTGGTCCTTCCCATATCAACAAAAGATCATCAATATATCTTCGGTAAAAGATCAATTGAGGTATTTGATTTCTGAAGATATGTTTGTCCTCCCACTCAGCCATGAACAGGTTGGCTAGGCTGGGAGCAAATTTAGCTCCCATAGCCACGCCAACCTGTTGGGAAAAAAAGAAACCATTGAACCAAAAGTAATTATGTGACATGCAGAACTCCAAGGCCTGACCCAGAAATTTCTTTTGTATGTGTGGGATATCATCTCTCTTGCTCAGCGCCCAATTCAATGCCAGTGCAGCATCCTCATGTTGTATTATTGTATACAGGGATGCTATATCCGCTGTTACCAAAAAAAAAACAGAATTCGGATTGATATTCACTTCTTCCAAAGATACCAATAAATCAGCCGTGTCCTTAAGATAAGCTTTTGTTTCACGTACACTTGGTTGGAGAAACTTATCCAAATACTCGCCCAATCTGGCAGTTACGGATCCAATTCCATTAACGATCGGTCGTGGAGGTGGCACTGTTGCATGTTTATGTATCTTTGGTAGCGTGTAGATCACTGGGATCTTACATACAGAAGGAGCAAAATAAGCTTTTTCTTTAGCATTGAGGCCATTGATCTGGAAACCCCAACTGATGAGAGAGTCGAGTTGTGATTTATAGGATTCAGTAGGATCTGATCCCAATCTCCTATAAGTGGTACGATCACCCAGTAGTGTGGTTAGCTGATTAAGATAAAAAGCTTTATCCATCACTACAACTCCTTCTCCCTTATCTGCTGGGCGAATAATTATGTCCTTCTTGTTTTCAAGGGACTTGATACCCTCCTTTATGTATTCTGGGTTGACTCTCTTTTTCTGAGGGAGTTCCTCTATGTCCTTCAACACCAATTGTTTGAACACCTCAATGTGGTGATTGTTGGAGTTCTGAGGGTTAAACAGAGATCTATTTTTAGACCACTGTTAATTGTGTTGGTTACAGTGCTGCTCCTCATTGTAGATTCAACAGGGTGACTTAGAAAATATTTTTTCATATTGAGTGACCTGATAAATGTGTGTGTATCAATATATATGTCAAATTGGTCATGGTCTTTCTTGGTGCACATTTTAAACCTTGGTGTCAGAAAGTGGTGATCTTCTCACTGATCTGAGCACAGAAGGAGTCACAGAGCACGCTGACATCGCTACAGCCATCCTGCAGTGTGCACGGCTCATCCCTGACTGTTATCGTTGATCTCCTCAGGAGCCTTCTGTCTTTCTTCCTGGGAATGACCTAAACTTCAGCAGCAACTCAGGGCCAGATTCTCAAAAGAGAAATGCCGGCGTATCGCCTGATACGCCGTCATATCTCTGAGTCTGCCCGTCGTATCTATGCGCCTGATTCATAGAATCAGTTACGCATAGATAAGCATTAGATCCGACAGGCTCAAGGCTCTTACGCTGTCGGATCTTAAATGCAATTTTTTTTTCGCCGCTAGGTGTCGCCGACGTCGTTTTTCCGATCGAGTATGCAAATTAGCAAAATACGCGGATTCCCGAACGTACGCCCGACCGACGCAGTGAAGTTACAACATTTACGTAAGATTTGCGACGCGTAAAGTTGCCCCTGGGTATATGAGGCGCAGTCAATGTTAAGTATGGCCGTCGTTCCCGCGTTGAAATTTGAAAATGTACGTCGTTTGCGTAAGTCGTCCGTGAATGTCGCTGGACGCCATTTACGTTAACGTCAAAACCAATGACGTCCTTGCGACATCATTTAGCACAATGCACGTCGGGAAATTTTGGGGACAGCGCATGCGCAGTATGTTCGGCACGGGAACGCGCCTAATTTAAATGATCCACGCCCCCTAGCCGGATCATTTGAATTAGGCGGGCTTGCGCCGGAGGATTTACGTTACGCCGCTGCAACTTTACAGACAAGTGCTTTGTAAATCAAGCACTTGCCCGTAAAACTTGCGGCGGCATAACGTAAATGTGATACGTTACGCCGCCGCAGATTTACGCGATTATACGTGAATCTGGCCCTTAGTGTATTGTACGACACTAATTTTAAATAAACCCCTACCTGATGGTACCTCACTATTGAGCCCTTATTCTTCCTGGGTGATCCTATGGGATACTGGAGTTTGGAGTGGTGAGAGCGCCTGGAGTGGAGAGGGGACTTCCAAACAGACTGGATGAGAGCCAGTGGAGGCAGCAAAGGATTTGATTGTTTATCCTGGTGGAGTGATGTGCTGGTTTAAAGGAGCTTTCTGGTAAGAGTTTAAACTTACTCCTCTCCCGGGTGTGCTGCAAGATTCCTCTTCTTGTTCATACAAGCTGGTGGTGGAATTTCTTTCATCCTCGTTTCTTCAATATTTCTTCCTCCCTGGAGTTTGTTCTATGAACTTGGACATTATTTATTAATATTTTTTGATTGATTTATTATTTTGTGAGGGTAATACACACTCATACCCCTGAGGAAAACAGAGGGAAGTGTCCATATTTATTGTATCTGGCTAACAATCAGGTCTGCTAGTCCTGGTCGGATCAGGATATATTTTTATATCCGTTCAATATTTTGTCCTTTTTGATTCAATTTTATATTCATATCGATATTTATCATGAACATTTGCACATTTCACTAGGTTGTGTTACTAGCGTAACCCTTCTCTTTGTTTTTTTGTTTGTTTCACATATATATCACGTGTTTTTTGGTGTTGCAGCTGGAGTTATTTATTTAACATAACATTTTCACTATTTATTTGTTTTCAAATTTATTTTACTTTCGTTAGCGCAAATATTTTTCTTGTTTTTGACATTTTAAACCTGTATTCAATATATTGAGTTCTTTCAGGCTCAATATTGCTTTACTCAGGTTGTAAATCCCTGTGTTTATGTTTTCCTCATTCTTTTCTTGGGATTGCTTGCGTCTTCCAGCCCTGCAGCCCCTTCTTCTCTTTGGGGATAATCTCCATTCTTGTTCGGGGGATATGGTGGGCCATTCCTGTCCCCCCCCCTGTTGTTCATTGTGTGGGGGGTCCTCTTCGGTGTGCCTCTTCTCCCTCCCCTCCCCCTCTGGCCTAAAAAAGGCTGTGACTGATGGTAATGCAGATTGGGTGGAGGGTGTTGGTACCATTGTTGGAATTCTTGCTGGGGGTAGTAATTAGGTCTAATGCCTCGTACACACAACCATTTTTCTTGGCAGGAAAAAAAACGAAGTTTCCCGAAGTGATTCCTCTCCAGCCTGAATTGCATACACACGTTCATGCAAAAAAAGTCTGACCAAAGCGCGATGACGTACAACACGTATGACGGGACTATTAAGCAGAAGTTCCTTTCAAATGGTGCCACCCTTTGGGCTGCTTTTGGGCTGCATACTTGATTCTGAGAGTGTGGGGGTATTGCAATACCCCCATACTGTGCAATACCCCCCATACTCTGCAATACCCCCCATATTGTGCAATACCCCCCATACTCCACAATACCCCAATACTCCACAATACCCCAATACTCCAATACCTTGCAATACGTCGCCTATGGGGATTTTTAAGTAGCGAAGTTTGGCGCAATTCCACAAGCGTGTGCAATTTTGAAGGGTGACATGTTAGGTATCTATTTACTCAGCGTAACTTCATCTTTCATAGTATGCAAAAACATTGGGCTAACTTTACTGTTTTTTTTTTTTTTTTAGCACAAAACAGTTGATCCCAAATCTAACTGCAATAATGGTAAAACCCAAACCGTATGTTTGGGTTCCATTGGCTTTGCTGCAGTTATCGCGCATGAGGCAGGAGACAATCTGTTAACCACTTTCCCACCGCGCCATAGCAAAAATACTGCTACAGCGCAGTGGAGTTATTCAGGGAGGACGTCCTTCACTCGCCCGCCCCCTGGGGCGCGTTCCCGGAATCATCTGTGAGCGCCGGGTCTAGAAGACCAGGCGCATCACAGATCGCGGTAAATTGCCACTGATAGCGGCCGTTTACCACGTGATCGCTCCGTCAAATGACGGAGTGATCACTTGTAAACAAACCGGCGTCATGTAATGACGCTGGTTCCTCCCTCTCCTCTCTGTACCGATCGGTACAGTGGTCAGCAGCAGCACTGTGGGCTGGATCTGTGACTATTGCAGTCACAGATCCAGCCATCCCTCCCTGCGCAATACTCTGCAATACCCCCATACTGTCTGCAATACCCCCTACACTCTGCAATACCCCCACACTCTGCAATACCCCCCCCACACTCTGCAATACCCCCCCCCCCCACACTCTGCAATACCCCCCCACACTCTGCAATACCCCCACACTCTGCAATACCCCCCCACACTCTGAAATACCCCCCCACACTCTGAAATACCCCCCCACACTCTGCAATACCCCCCACACTCTGCAATACCCCCCATACTCTGCAATACCCCCCATACTGTGCAATACCCCCCATACTATGCAATACCCCCCATACTCTGCAATACCCCCCATATTGTGCAATACCCCCCATACTCCACAATACCCCAATACTCCACAATACCCCAATACTCCAATACCTTGCAATACGTCGCCTATGGGGATTTTTAAGTAGCGAAGTTTGGCGCAATTCCACGAGCGTGTGCAATTTTGAAGGGTGACATGTTAGGTATCTATTTACTCAGTGTAACTTCATCTTTCATAGTATGCAAAAACATTGGGCTAACTTTACTGTTTTTTTTTTTTTTAGCACAAAACTGTTTTTTTTTTTTTTAAAACACAGGTTCAAAAAATTGCCTGCGAAAATACCGCGCAAGATAAAAAGTTGCAACAACCGCCATTGTATTCTCTAGGGTCTTTGAAAAAAAAAAGCATATATAATGTTTTGGGGTTCTATGTTATTTTTTAGCAAATAAATTATGATTTTTACATGTAGGAGAGAAATGTCAGAATTGGCCTGGGTGCTCCAGAACGCCTGATGGTGTTCCCTGCATGTTGGGCCTCTCTATGTGGCCACGCTGTGTAAAAGTCTCACATGTGTGGTATCGCCATACTCAGGAGGAATAGCAGAATGTGTTTTGGGGTGTAATTTGTAGTATGCATATGCTGTGTGTGAGAAATAACTTGCTAATATGACAGAAACTAGATTTTTTTTTTTTTTTACAGAATTTTCAGTATTTTTTCTTTTATAGTGCAAAAAATAAAAACCGCAGAGGTAATCAAATACCATCAAAAGAAAGCTCTATTTGTGTGAAAAAAAGGACAAAAATTTCAGACAGGTACAATGTTGTATGACTGAGTAATTGTCATTCAAATTGTGAGAGCACCGAAAGCTGAAAATTGGTCTGATTAGAAAGGGGGTTTAGGTGCCCAGTGGTCAAGAGGTTAAGGAATAAATAGGCACACAGTGCAAAGTAGCATATATATCAAACCATATTAGAGTAATTACTTTTTGCTGACTATTCTGTGGCCGATAAACAGTCCCAGGTTTCATAATATATGTAAGCTACTTCCAACCATGCTCTGTCCCACTTTACATGGTCTTTGTATGATGGTGGATCTCTGGTGTCATATATTGCCGGACAATCACAGACAAGCTGGATAATTTCTTCATTATCATGAAGTTCTTGCTTTCTTTTGCTGAGCCGGATAATTCCTGCTGTCTGCACATAACTTTATACTGGACCTTGGGAAGTGAGGTTTTTGGGAGGAGCAGGGATGGGCTTGTCAGTACAGAGCAGAAAAAAAATGCACTGCACATCCTGCAAAGTTGAACCAAGTCGTGGTGATTTACATATAGATGTGACTTCAGTGCGACTTACATTACAGTCAATGGGACACGAATCATACTGAAGTCACACAAATTAGAACTGGGACCATTGAAATACATCGATTTTGACTTTAGATTTTGACTTATGGTAGCTGAAGTGAAGAGACCTTGGGCCGGATTCATGTAGATCAGCGGATCTTTAGATCCGGTAGATCTACCTGGTTTACGATCCGCCGGTGCAATTTAGCGAGGCAAGTGCATGATTCATAAAGCACTTACCTCGGAAACTGCACCGTTGGATCGTAACTCCCCCCGGCGGAATGCAAATTCCGCGGCTAGGGGGAGTGTACAATTTAAATCAGGCGTGTTCCCGCGCCGATTTAACTGCGCATGCGCCGCTGCGAAAAAGCCCAGTGCTCATGCTCCAAATGACGTCGCTAGGACGTCATTGTTTGCGGCGGGTACGTCGATTGCGGCCATCGGTATTCCCGATCGCGTTACGCAAACGACGTAAAAAATTTAAATCTCGGCGCGGGAACGTCGGCCATACTTAACATTAGCTACCCCTCATAGAAGCAGGGGTAGCTATCCGACCAGAAAAAGCCGAACGCAAACGACATAGAAAACGAGCGACGGGCGGGCGTACGGACGTGAATCGGCGGTTTTCCTCATTTGCATATGCGACGGGTAAAAAATAGCGACGACACCTAGCGGCCGGCGGGAGATTACAGGCTAAGATTCGACTGGTGTAAGTCACTTACACCAGTCGGATCTAAGGGAGATCTATGCGGAACTGATTCTTATGAATCAGTCGCATAGATCCGACCGTGGGATCTCACAGATCCGACCGTCGGGTCTCACAGATACGACGGCGGATCAGGAGATCTGCCGGCATATCTATTGATGAATCTTATCTTTAAGTTACTAATACCAATGATTACTCTTTGTACTGAGATATTAAATAAAACTTTAAGTGATTAATGCAGATTCTATCTGCTTCTTTAAGGTGACATACAACATTTTATGGTATACATGGCGATTTTTCAGGCTCTCATTGATGTGTGCATGTGTAATGTTATGCTTTCATTTGATTTATTATGGTGGGCCAGTTTGTAAGTTCCATAAATGTGCATTATTCGTCTATTTTTTATTGTGTAGAAATATGTGAAAGTTAAATGTACTGTATATACAGAATGTAAAAAAAACACATATCTAGTTTTCTGCAAATACCTCAATTCCTAATAAAGTTCACAACATCTATTGCAACTTTGAACTTTCACATGTTGCAAAGTTAAATGTAGTATTAAACTTGTGTTATAAAATTTAAATGTGACCCAGTAAATAAGGAAATGTGTGTTTTATAGGTATACTAATGTTTCCAGTAAATAAGTGACTAAGATCAGATCATGATAGCGTGAATGTCATCGTTTGCATTACATTATACAACATACCTCTTCTCAGCTAATAAAAGGAAATGTAGCAGTAGTTAGACTGAATGGATTTTATGCATCCACATTCATCTGTCTGCAACACAAATCTCCTTGATGTAGAGCAAGGGAAAGACTGGATTTTTAATGTAAATCACCAGAAACAGCCATCTGGTGAATTTCAGAAGTTCAAATCTTCTGCTCCCTGAAAAAGGTGCCAGGCAGGATGATGTAATGTGGAAGCTGTCAATTCTACACTTTAAATAATGTACTTCAGTGGACACTGTCAGATGCTATCTCAATCAGCACAGGTGGAGATGTCTACAGCAGTTGAGGAACATATTCTCCAGATTTTAAACCGTAACCTTTTTCAAGCATGATATAAAATGCAGTAACTTATGGAAAGCAGCATAGAAAAACAATAGAAAAGTGCAAAAGTAATAATACACTGTAATCATTTATTCTTGCATACCTACAGTATTTTGCGTGGCAGCTAGAGATAAGTAAACCAGCGAGCATGCATTCAGATTTGCCACTAGATTTGAGGTAGGTAATGGATATTTATACTTATTAACATGGTTGCCAGCTTCTGAGATAATCAAGAACCTAATATGTTGACCTCAACATTAGATTATGAGATTCTTGTTTTTCACAGTAATCCTGTGTACAGTATGTGACTCTAAGGCCCCATACTCACGACCAAACATGTCTGCTGAAACTGGTCCGCGGGCCAGTTTCAGCAGACATGTTCGGTCGTGTGTGGGCGCGAGCGGGCCGAATTCCAGCAAACATTTGCCCGCCGGGCCTTTTCCCAGCAGACAAATATTCCTGGACGTGTTTTAAAACCGTCCGCTGGAATCCTGCCCGCTCGGACATGTACGGTCGTCAGTACAGACCTACCGTACATGTCCAGGCGCCCGCCGTCCCTCGCATGCGTCGAATGACTTCGACGCATGCGTGGAAGCATTTTAAAGGCGGGCCGCCCACGTCGCTGCATCATTGTCGCGGCGACACCGCGGACACGCCCCGTGTATTGTTTACGCGCGGACTTCTGTACGATGGTGTGTACAACCATCGTACAGAAGCCCTCTGGCAGACATGTATGGTGAAAACGGTCCGACGGACCGCTTTCACCATACATGTTTGTTTGTGTGTACCCGGCCTAAGGGCCTGTGCTGACCCAGGTTTTGAGTTTGTGTTGATGGTTGCAGTTTGACATCTATTTGAGACACTCCTAAGATAATTTAAAAATCACTAATGAATTTGAACTGAAGTTGACCTCCTTCAGACATAGATTTGACCTGCCTTGACATCCCTTTAACCACTTAAGGACCAAGCCTCTTTCTGAGATTTGGTGTTTACAAGTTAAAAACTTACTTAGAACTTACTTACTTAAAACCCCAAACATTATATTTATTATTTCTAAAACCCTAGAGAATTAAATGGAATGAGGAAGGGAATGGGGCGCTTACTATGTCTCCAAAATTAAATAAATAAATCACTAACAAATAAACAACGTATAAAATAATCCTGTGCAAATAAGTAAAAGTGGTAGCAATAAAGGTGCAAGAAAACAAAAGAATGTGCAAAATGGCAAAAAAGGTGCCCAAATTTTCTGTGCAAAAGATGCAAAATTAAATCAATGTGCAAATGTGCAGATAAATAAATAAACACTGATTGTGCAAACAAGAAATAGTGCAAATGATGTGCAATTCACAGTTCCAAGTTTCCAGACATAGGATTTGTGCAAAAATATCCTCTGTGCCAAAAAAATGTGTAAATAACAATTCTGAGTTTCCAAGCAAACATTGTGCAAAAAAATCTCTGTGCTGGGTAAGTGTTCTGCATCAAGTATTAAAAAACAATTCTGTATAATGTCCATACAGTCCAAGTGCAAGCACTGAATCCAATTTCATCAGATGCAAAGTGCATGTGCCTCCATCCAGTGCGGGTGCCCACGTTTCCCCCAGCCTCTCACCTCATATGGCTCATAAATAAATCCACACTGGCCAAGCGATCCCTGACCGATCGATCCCCTGCTCGTTCAACTACGATCAGATTTTCCTAATATTTATGCTCAGTAACATAAAAAGGAAGAGGGGGGCTCCATGGTGCAGTAAGTTTGATAAATAACTGTAGTCATAATAATAAAATTCACTTACAATTAGGTAGTAAACACACAGCATAAATGAAAGCTTCCGATCTCTGCCGCGACCGGAAGTGACATCACTACGGCTCTGTCTCCCTGACGTGTTGCGTCACTGTCCACGTGACTTTCTCAAAGAGAATAAAACATTTTTTGTCACACCGTATTTGCGCAGCGGTTTTACAAGCGCACTTTTGTTGGAAAAAATACACTTTTTTGAATTAAAGGGGGAGTTCCAGGCTTTTTTATGTTTATTAAAAGTCAGCAGCTACAAAAAGTGTAGTTGCTGGCTTTTAATAAACAGACACTCACCTGCTCCACGGTCCAGCAACGCGCCGCCCGGAGCTCCGCTCCTCTCCCCCCTCTCCTTCTTCATGGCCGGGCACTCACTGCGCATGCGCGATTGGCGCTGCGAGTGGCGCTGCCCTCTGTGAGTGGTCAGACAATCGCCTGGGACCTGGCACGTGTCCCAGGCGTTCGCCTACAGGGAGGGGACGCGTTGGCAATATGATGTATTGCCTAAACGGTCCTTGGGCGGAAGGAGGAAGTGGGACAGGAAGTCCCACTCCTACTCTGCTTTAAAAATAAGACAACAGTAAAATGTGCCTAATTTTTGTTATATTGTGAAAGATAATGTTACGCCAAGTAAATTGATACCCAACATGTCACGCTTCAAAATTGTGCCCACTCGTGGAATGGCGACAAACTTTTACCCTCAAAAATCTCCATAGGCGACATTTAAAAATATCTACAGGTTGCATGTTTTTAATGAAGGTCTGGGGCTAGAATTATTGCTCTCACTCTAACGATCATGGTGATACCATGTGTGGTTTTAACATCATTTTCATATGCAGGCGCTGCTCACATATGCGGTTCTGCTTGTGAGCTCGGCTGGAAGGGACACGTTTTTTTTTTTTTTTTCTTATTTATTTTACCTTTATTTATTTTTTACACTGTTCTTTTAAAAAAATAAAAGAATTGTGACACTTGTATTTCTATTACAAGGAATGTAATCATCCCTTGCAATATAAAAAGAAAAATTAATATGCATTAAAAAAAAAATACATTTAAATGTAATTTAAAAAAAATAAAAAATAAAATATATATATATATATATATATATATATATATATATATATATATATATATATATATATATATATATATATATATATATATATATATATATATATATATATATATATATCTTTAAGAGCATTGGGTGGAAGTGAAGTTTTGATGTCACTTCCGCCCTGCAATGATATGGAGATGGGTGGGCTCCATCTGCCCCTCACTCATCTCCATACCAACCCAGCAAGAAGACGTGATCACCTCCGCCACTACCGACGGCTCCGATAAGCAACGGAAGGCCTCTCTCCCGCCACTGATAAAAGAGATCTTGTATTGATATCTGCTGTAGAGACCACTTATATCGGAATAGCGGCCAGCCCGCTGAAGAAGAGGATACCGGGGTTGTAACAATAGTTCCAGGATCGGAGCTTTTCCCGCCAGCTCTCAATTATTACTAAAGACTGGGAGTTTTTGGTTTAGTGGGACGGAAGCAAAGCCAAGGGATCAGCAGTTTTTAGAACAGTATCATCTCTCAGACACTGGGAGTTGTCTATGACAGCACAGTCACTGTGCTGAGAGCACACAGTGAGTGGGCTTTCAGCACATAAACCTCAGCCACCCATGGACCCATACATGTGGGTGTGGAAGTGCACCCTCTTTGCTGCTGCACATACCTGTATGTGTTTCCTGGGTGGTAAGAGATTATAGTCTTTTTTTTGCTTTACCATAAACTTTTGTGAGAGAGAAATTAATAAAATGACATGATTGAAGTCATAAACACTTGTAATGATTTACTAATTATTAAAATGTACTGTAATATCATTGAAAATATGGTAAATGATTTCTACTTTAAGCATCACTCCATAGCTAGGCGCATTATGTGGATAGTGTTTTATTAAAGCTAATACCTCACTAAGAGTTTTTGCGAATATTTAATTGAATTTCACCCAAGTGGCAGCCACCTACCAAAATAATTCTCTTCAGACTGCCACTGTCCTTTGCTGCTTTGCTGTTTTCTTGTATTCACTAACATTAGTGTAACCTGCCATCTTTACTGCTTCAATACCAGGCACTTGCATGGTCATGCAACACAGTACCAATATGAAACTTGTATAATTTCTATTCAAACAAATAGAGCTTTTTGGTATTTATTTACCACTGGGGTTTTTTCTGTTAAATAAATGAAAAAGTTTGAAAAGTAAATGTGTTTTTCTTCATTTCTGTTATAACATTAGGCAAATTAACAATCTTTCTTCATAAATTTAGGTCAAAATGTATTCTGCTACAAAATAACCAAAATGTGTGTATATTATCTAGTCTGCAGCTAAATTAGTCCACAAACTATGGTGTATTGATCATGGGATTGTAGATCGCACTTATCTCTATCTATAAAACCCAGTAAATAACAGGCAAGACAAATAAAATGGTGTTTTAAACGGCCGCGGCACCTTTATTGGTATTTAATAAATAAATAAATCTTTATTCAAATATCAATCATTGAAAATATAAATAAATATATAATTAAAACTTTTCAAACAAATTCTAAACTGGCTCAGTCATAGGACTCGAGCTATAATGAATAAATTGATAAACCAAAGTCCCCCCTTGATCCAAGGGTGACATAACCACATAATGGTGCCAGCGACAGGGTGGGAGGGAAGGGGAGCTCCGATTCTAATTGCCTCAGGGGCTGCTGTGAGGAATCCTGTCACACAGGTGGCTTATATAACCTCCAGCCACCTGTGCCCTCACGTTGTTCCCGCTCAAAGCCCTGTGACAATAACTCTTTTTTTTATTATTTAATATTGACAAAATTAAGAACACAAACTTTATAAACCCTCTGGCGATCACACTCCCATGTTGCGGGCTCCTTATTGTGCCCACTGCTCATGGGATTGTAGATCGCACTTATCTCTATCTATAAAACCCAGTAAATAACAGGCAAGACAAATAAATTGGTGTTTTAAACGGCCGCGGCATCTTTATTGGTATTTAATAAATAAATAAATCTTTATTCAAATATCAATCATTGAAAATATAAATAAATATAAAATTAAACCTTTTCAAACTAATTCTAAACCGGCTCAGTCATAGGACTCGAGCTATAATGAATAAATTGATAAACCAAGGTCCCCCCACCAAGCCGGATTTGTTGCAAACAAAAACGGCTACCCCAGCACCGCGGCCTGTTCAATACAAGTCTGGATACCTAAATTAAAAATGTCCAAACCAACATCTGAAAGATGAACCCCATCCTGTCTATAGAGACCCGGGAAGCCCCCTTCCAAGTCAATGTGACGGAAAGAGACTCCCCCAATCAACGGTAAGAACTTTTCAATGGAGTGATTAATCCTTCTTCTTATTTTTTCAAGAGGTGTTTTACCATCCACATATAACCAGGATAAACGGGCAACCATTCAGAGAGAATAATATGTGTGTCAGGAAAAACTAGTCTTAAACCCTGAAAATCTTGTCTCATTAAGAACATTAGGTCCAAAGTTTTCAATCTACCCAAATCGTTACCTCCCAGATGAAGGATTAAAATAGATGGATCAGGCCAAGAATTAAATAAAAAAGAAAGGTGAAAGAAAAGCTCAGTTCATTGCATACCACGAATACCTTTCCACAAAATATGAAATGTATCTGATGGTAACGATAGGTTGGCACCGTAGCAGCGCTGAGAAGCTCTCTTATGAGCCAAATAAACATAGGAATGACCCACAATCCATATGCACGCTTTTTTACCTATAAATCAAAGAGATAAATTAGGGCGGACATAACTCTTAAATCTGCTTGAATCCCATCTACCCAATTTCATAATAACCGAACCAGACAAACCCAGCCTGGCAGCTTCAGTGGCGGCTCCAATCCTGAACGAATGGGAGGAAAATTTTAAACTGGAGAGGCCAAGATGAGAGAAACATCGTTTCAAGACTGATGACTAATTAAACTTAAATTTAGTCATCGGAGAAGAATCCAAATGGATTAAAAATTTATGACCAAAGGCTGGCCTGACGGAAATTAATTATTTGAGAGTTAACACGAGACAAAGATCGCAATCACCACAAGCAAACAGACTGACCCACCTGCCTTTGCCCGCCTGATCTGTTTTTGATCTTCTAACAAAAATATTAACCCTATCTTCTAACATAAAAACTTCTAAGAAAAGTAAACCTTCCAGGCTATGCTTGTTGTTCGGTAGCATTTCGGAAACCCGGAAAGATGCAAAAAACATTAAAATAAAAGAAACGTGGAATAAAAAGGCTTCGTACTCCGAAATGCAAACAAACTTGGTAGCCAAACACAGCTTGGATAGGACATCCAAAGTGATTGGTCTGCGAGCATCTGGAATCAACTTTTCTTTCCTCAAACCTTTTAGCGCCTGCTTGACTGAAAAATAATTATTGCAAGTCGGGAAATTGTAAAGTTTAAAATAAAAGGAAATACCTGCCAGTGTCTTATTGATATGGTTAAAGGAGAAATTCAACTGCATTAAAGAACAAAGAAAAGCTAAGATCAAGCTCTCAGTAGGAGGCACATCAGAGCAGCCCAACTCTGCAAGAAAAGACAGCCATTTACTCCATGCAACTGAATATTCAGTCAATGTTCTTGTAGCGATTGAATTTTTAATGGCCAGGAAAACTGGATTCAAATCAGATCCCACAGATGACTTGGGCATTGGTACCCAACCTGATCTGCCTGAGGCATCAGCTGCCAGAAACGTGCCATCTGGAATCGAGATAAAGTGTCAGCGGTAGTTATTTTATTACTGGAATGGATTTTGATGACAAGCAGTTTACCGCAAATAAAACACCCTTATTATCAGTGTTAATGACAATCCTTCTGTTTGCAAGATGGCAGCCCCAAATTTCCAGAGCGACCACTACTGGAAAAAGACAGCACAATGGGCCAAATTCTCAAAAAAGCTGCCTAACTTAACTTTCAGCAGTTAAGTTACACTGACTTAAAATCTCTACCTAAGTGCCCAATCTTCAAAGCACTTACCTAGAAATTTCAGGCCGTGTAACTTAAGTGCCGCCGTCGCAAGGCGGTCCTCCTCTCCTGGGGGCGTTTAAAATTTAAATGAGGCGCGCTCCCGCACCGGCCATACTGCGCATGCGTGTGACGTCATTTTCCCGACGTGCAGCGCGCGAACGTAATTAACGCCGGGCGGCTTTGAGAATTTCGACGGGACACTAAAGTTGCGACGGGTGAAAAAAAAAAAGACGCGCCGGGAAACAAATAATTTTAAAAAAAAATGACAGCGTCGCTCAGCATGCATTCCTGAGAGGGAGAACTCCATGCCAATTTTCAAAGAAAAAACCGGCATGGGTTCCCCCCCCAGGAGCATACCAGGCCCTTAGGTCTGGTATGGGTTGTAAGGAGACCCCCCCACGCCGAAAAATCGACATAGGGGGTCCCCCTACAATCCATACCAGACCCGTATCCAAAGCACGCTACCCGGCCGGTCAGGAAGGGAGTGGGGATGAGCGAGCGCCCCCCCCCCTCCTGAGCCGTGCCAGGCCGCATGCCCTCAACATGGGGGGGTTGGGTGCTCTGGGGCAGGGGGGCGCACTGCGGGCCCCCCCACCCCAGAGCACCCTGTCCCCATGTTGATGAGGACAGGACCTCTTCCCGACAACCCTTGCCGTTGGTTGTCGGGGTCTGCGGGCGGGGGCTTATCGGAATCTGGGAGTCCCCTTTAATAAGGGGGCCCCCAGATACCGGCCCCCACCCTAAGTGAATGGATATGGGGTACATCGTACCCCTATCCATTCACCTGGAGGCAAAAAGTAAAAGTTAGTAAACACACAACACAAGGGTTTTTAAAATAATTTATTATTCTGCTCCGGATGCCCCCCCTGTCTTCTTTATTAGCTCTATTACCAGGGGGGGCTTCTTCTTCCACTCTCCGGGGGGTCTTCTTCCACTCTCCGGGGGTCTTCTTCCACTCTCCGGGGGGGTTTCTTCTTCCGCTCTCCGGGGGGGGCTTCTCCGCTCTCCGGGGGTCTTCTTCCATCTTCTCCCCTCTTCCGCTGTTGACTCGGCGAACCCCGGTTCTTCTGCAGATGTCCGGTGCCTTCTTCTTCAGCGCTGGCTGCCTGCTATCTTTGTGTGTTAGCTCAATTAGTAACAGGCAGCCGGCGCGGTCTTCTGTGACGTCACCTTCTTTTCTTCTGTTCTTCTCCCCTCTTCCGATGTTGCCTCGTCGCCTCTTGTCGCTGTAATGATGGAAGCACGCCTTGCATCCCATTTATATAGGCATCACCGTCCCATCATGCTCCGGTAGGTACCCACGTGGTGGGTGCACGTGGGTAGGCACCCACCACGTGGGTACCTGCCGGAGCATGATGGGACGGTGATGCCTATATAAATGGGATGCAAGGCGCGCTTCCATCATTACAGCGACAAGAGGCGACGAGGCAACATCGGAAGAGGGGAGAAGAACAGAAGAGAAGACCCTGACGTCACAGAAGGACCGCGCCGGCTGCCTGTTAGAAATTGAGCTAACACACAAAGATAGCAGGCAGCCAGCGCTGAAGAAGAAGGCACCGGACATCTGCAGAGGAACCGGGGTTCGCCGAGTCAACAGCGGAAGAGGGGAGAAGATGGAAGAAGACCCCCGGAGAGCGGAGAAGCCCCCCCCGGAGAGCGGAAGAAGAAACCCCCCCGGAGAGTGGAAGAAGACCCCCGGAGAGTGGAAGAAGACCCCCGGAGAGTGGAGAAGAAGCCCCCTGGTAATAGAGCTAATAAGAAGACAGGGGGGGCATCCAGAGCAGAATAATAAATTATTTTAAAAAGCCTTGGGTTGTGTGTTTACTAACTTACTTTTTGCCTCCAGGTGAATGGGTAGGGGTACGATGTACCCCATATCCATTCACTTAGGGTGGGGGGCCGGTATCTGGGGGCCCCCTTATTAAAGGGGACTCCCAGATTCCGATAAGCCCGCCGCAGACCCCGACAACCAACGGCAAGGGTTGTCGGGAAGAGGTCCTGTCCTCATTAACATGGGGATAGGGTGCTCTGGGGTGGGGGGGCCCGCAGTGCGCCCCCCTGCCCCAGAGCACCCAACCCCCCATGTTGAGGGCATGCGGCCTGGCACGGCTCAGGAGGGGGGCGCTCGCTCGTCCCCACTCCCTTCCTGACCGGCCGGGTAGCGTGCTTTGGATACGGGTCTGGTATGGATTGTAGGGGGACCCCCTACGTTGATTTTTCGGCGTAGGGGGGGTCTCCTTACAACCCATACCAGACTAGGGCTGGGTATGCTCCTGGGGGGGGAACCATGCCGGTTTTTAATTTTAAAAATTGCCGTGGAGTTCTCCCTCAGGAATGCATACCAAATGCCTTCGCTTGAATGGGCCTTTACAAGGTGTGACTAACTTTCCACCATTGTAAAACCAGCCCTAGTTTTGCGCATGCAAATCGGAGACTTACGCAGAAATCACAAATGATGAAGAAATGCTTTGCAGAATCTGCTTAAATCCTCATTTGCATACGCAAAGCTGCATTTCAATGAGAAATGCCCCCAGTGGCGGATGCGGTACTGCATCCTAAGATCTGACCGTGTAAGTGTCTTACACATGTCAGATTTTCTGCCTAACTTTGGAAAAAGCCTTTTGAGAATCGTTTCCAAAGTTAGGCACAGACTGAACAGCAGTTAAGTCTGCGTATCTCTTTTGAGAATCAGGCCCAATGTTTTTAGTAAAACTGTTGGAAATTAACATAGGTGGCCATGAACCCCGCACAGCAATGAGAACGAAATATAGCCGCAAAGCCCAGAGAGCCAGCAGCATCTGTAGATAACTCTAAGTCGGCTGCGAATATAAAATCGTCCTGAAAAATTGATCTGCCATTAAAATCCTGCAAAAATAAGGACCATACCAACAAATCATCCTTAAAATCACTGGTCATCCTAATGTGGGAAAAAGGGGATTTAAAACCAGACATCGCCAGTGATAGCCGTCTGGAAAAATCCTGCCCATTGGCATGATGCGAGTAGCAAAGGCCAGGAGACCTAAAAAGGATTGAAGTTCTTTAAGCAAAATCTTTTTCCCGCACAGAAAAAAGGCAATAAGGGCTTGAAGCCTGCAGATTTTCAACGCCGGAAGCTCAAATTGAAAAGATAATGTGTCGATCTTAATGCCCAAAAATTCTATAACTGAAGATGAAAAATCAGTTTTCAATTGCCAGCAGAATGCCAAAATAATTAGACACAAGAAAAAACAACTCTAGGGTTAAAGAACAAATTGAAGAATTTGGTGGACCAATGAAGAGGAAGTCATCCAAATAGTGAATTATTCCGGAATGACCCGACTCCATTGAAATTACCCATTGAATAAAAGAGGCAAAAATCTCAAAATAATAGCATGGCAATGAGCAACCCATTGGTAAGCATTTGTCATAGAATTTTTTTTTCTTCAAAGCAAAAACCTAGGGAACTATAAGACTTAGGAGCTATGGGCAATAGTCTGAAGGCTGATTGGATATCAGCCTTAGCCAACAAAGCACCATAACCAAAGGTTTTTATAATCTTTATTGCATCATTAAAAGTTGTGTATTTCACGGTAGCAGATGATGGATCAATCTGATCATTCAAAGAATTGCCTACCAGAAATGAGAGATGATGGATAAGGCGGTATGAATTAGGTTCTTTTTTGGGAACTAGTCCTAAAGGAGAGATTCGAAAGTTCTCAAAAGGTGGGGAGATGAAAGGTCCAGCAATTCTCTTCGCTGAGATTTCTTTCATTAGTTTCTCCCTGACTATATCTGCATGTAGAAACACTGATTTCAAATTTTTAGATAGCTGGCAACCTGATCCTACAAAAATTGGGAGTTCAAAACCTGAAGAAAAAACATTGATTATTAACTGAGCTTTCTCCTTGTCGGGGTATACTACTAGCCAAAGCAGCATTGCGGACAGCCTCACTGGTGTGCAGGCTTTTTGGCTGATCTCTTTGAAAATGGGAGTTGGACGTTCTTTTAATGCATTTCGACACTGGGTGTGTGCCAAAACAAAAAGAACATTCATGTCGGTAACGACAGGATTTAAGCCACTTACATTGCGCTTCATTAAAAGCGTAACATGTACCCCTTTTGTAAGCTGAAACAGATGAAGATGCACTAGAAACAGGCTGAGATTGGGGCCTAGTAAAAACTGTATTTTTGCGGGCTAATTAGATTCAACCATAATCCCACATCTTTATTTCCCCATTTGAGATTAGGATAAATGGCAATCTTTTGACGGAAAGACTCGTCGTAACTAAACCAGCCCATCCCTCCAAAATTCTTATAAGCTTCAAGCACATGCTCTAGGTGCTGAAAAAGCCCAGTGCACTGCTCTGGATGTTTCTCAACTAAGACTGAAGAAAATATGCAGAAAGCCTGCAATCAGTTAAAAAATGATCTATTCACAGGACGGCGTCTTTCATCAGAGCCGTCCTCTGATTTTTTCTCTAACCTACTGAATTCCTTAGCAATGGGTAACAAGGATAAAAGCTCAACAAATTCACCCTTCCATATTTTCTCTTTTGTAGACAAAGGAAGGTGAAAACCTAAAGAAGACATTTCACAAGGAAGGACCTCTTTAAAACATGTCTCAGAAATAGCAGGAGTACCTGAAGGAATAAACATATTAACCGTCTCAGTACTAACTGGGTTACCTGACCAGACATTTGCTGGGGTGGGAACTGGTGTTGAATTGAAATTAGATACATTATCATTGAATTTGTTCAAAGAAAGAAGCAATTGATTGATTAGCATATTTTGAGATGACTCACCCGTCTGACAGGGCATATTAAGACTGGACAAAAGCCTTGCGTCCATAACTGGCTGACATCCGGACCTGTATGGGAAGAAGGAGACAAAGTGACCCTCACCGCATCCAGCCTAGACGGCCTGGATACTGAAGATGCCATATTAGTGACCCGAAGGCTATGCCCAGGATGAATCCCTGCAGCATCATTGTCTAAAGCTCCCTGGACATAGCCAGGTTAGCACCGCGGGAGGCAGCAGGTGCCTCAGCTAGTCTAGGAGAAGATGCATTTCTTCTTCCAGGATTGCTGTCAAGAGCCGAGGGGGGCGACCCCGGCCCCTGCCTGCTTTGAGATGGGGGAGATGGAGACAGCACCCGCTTGCTCTTCTTCTCACGCTTGCTTGTCCTAGGAGATGCTGGCACCTGTTCTTCTGGTTCTCCTGTGGAGCAAGACCTCCTGCTACTCACCGCCATCTCCTCAGTCCTCTATCTTTCTGGCGGAGAGCTCCTCTGCAAGCCGCGACCTGGGGAGCGCTGAATAGTTGTGCTGGTGCCTGAAGGAGAACTGCTAATTGCTAATAGTTGTTCCGCTGAAAATGCAGCCTGAGCCTGGTCCTCTCCCCCCATGTCCAAGCAGTGCCGCAGCCACTCACTACCACCTTCCGCCTCAGCCCTCTCAAGCACCCTGCGAACTAAGGACTTCATGACAGGGGAGCTCCGATCCTAATAGCTGCTGTGAGCTCCGATTCTAATTGCCTCAGGGGCTGCTGTGAGGAATCCTGTCACACAGGTGGCTTATATAACCTCCAGACACCTGTGCCCTCACGTTGTTCCCGCTCAAAGCCCTGTGACAATAACTCTTTTTTTTTTATTGTTTAATATTGACAAAATTCATAACAAAAACTTTATGAACTGTATGGCGATCACAATCCCATGTTGCGGGCTCCTTATTGTGCCCACTGCTCAGTCCTGATGTACTAAGAGCCTATCTCATTTCTTGAGGCTCTAAACATGGCAGGGCATTACAAATACCCCCAAATTACCCCTTTTTGGAAATTAGATAGTACAAGGTATTTACTAAGAGGCATGGCAATTTTTTTTAATGTTGTAATTTTTTAGAACATTAAGAAATTAAAAAAAATGTATTTTACAATTTTTTTTTACATACTGTCACCAGTGCAGTACAGCGTTATCATATAACAGGCTGGCGGTGATCAGGGACACTGGCTGGTGACATAGTAACACTATACTACTCTGGGGAAGTGATCAGCATTTTTTTACACATTATGATTGTTTGTACTATAGAATTTCACTGGTATAAGCAAGAAATTGTTTATTCAGTGTCTTTTGTTGGGATTGGATGGGATTGGCCAAAGCTAATCATATGGTACAGATGGACTGTGATTGACCCTGTCTGTACCATGTGATCACTGTGACCAATCACAGCTAGCAACACAATTGTATACAGGCATACCCCACTTTTAAGTACATAATGGTGTTTATTTACTATCTCTAGATAGTCCAAAATCAGGCTCACTTCTGCATAGAAACCAATGCGCTTCTAACCCCAGCTTGTTCAATTAAGTCTGGTAATAAAACCTGGAAGCTCATTGGTTTCTATGCAGAAGTGAGCCTGATTTTGCACTTTCCAGCGATAGTAAAAAAAACTCAATTGTGTACTTAAAAGTGGGGATATGCCTGTACAATGGATGGCATGAAAGGAAGCCTTCCGGTTTTTTTTTACAACTGTCATGTGATCTGCTGTGATTGGTCACACCGATCACTAAGTACTGGCAGCAGACTAGTTCAGTGATCAGTTATTGGCTGTACACATGGACACAGCTGGTAACAGATCAAGCTGCTGCACAGCTCCATGGCCACACATAAGGCACATTCTAGGAAGACAACATATGACATGGTCCCAAAACAACAGTTCTCCCGCCTGGCCATCATTTTACTATATGCCAGATGGGAAAGGGTTAAACTTTTCAAGCAGTAAATCCCAGTGCAGTATTTTTTTATATCTGCTTACCTGAGTCAGTTTAGGCACAGTCAGAACTCTTAAGTTGTCTAATGAGATATTGCAGCCTCTAATGTCTGTATGTAAGATATTATTTTTGAGTCTGATTTTTTATTAAAATCAGCTATTATGTACAAATGGCCTTGATGAAGAGGGAGTATGTTTGACCCCTGAAATGCATTGGTTCTATTTGGCTATGAATTAATTATATCATTACCTTACACTCTGTGGCCCGGATTCACGTATGTGCGGGCGTCACGTATCGTATTTAAGTTTCGCCTCCGCAACTGTGAGAGGCAAGTGCAGTATTCTCAAAGCAAAGTTGCGGCGGCGTAGCGTAAATAGGCCAGCGTAAGCCCGCCTAATTCAAATATAGAACATGTGGGCGTGTTTTATGTTAATGTATTGTGACCCACGTAAATGACGCTTTCTCCGAGCCGGCGACATGCGCGCGTCCCGTGAAAGTATCCCATGCTCCTAAGTAACCGCAAAAAGCCAATGCCTTTTGACGTTGAACGTAAATTACGCACAGCCCTATTCGCAAATGACTTATGCAAATGACGTAATCGAGGGAAAATTTGACGCTGGCCCGACATCCATACTTAACATTGGTACGCCTCATATAGCAGGGGTAACTTTACGCCGGGGGAAAAGCCTAACGTAACAGCGTATCTGTACTGCGACGGCCTGGCGTACGTTCGTAGAATTGGCGTATCTAGCTGATTTACATATTTCTAGGCGTAAATCGGCGTACACACCCCTAGCAGCCAGCGTAAATATGCAGTTAAGATACGACAGCGTAGGAGACGTACGCTGGTCATATCTTATACAAATTCTGGCGTATCTGATTCTTTGAATCAGGCGCCAAGATACGACGGCCTCAGAGTTCAGAGATACGCCGTTCGTATCTCCTATGTGAAATCGGGCTGTGTTTCTGTTTTGTGCTCTCATTGGATTGTATGTTTGACGATCTTCACTGTGTCACCCTGCCTGGCACCTCACAACTTTTGCAGAAAAAGTCCATGCAACGTAGAGCTTCAATTGCAAATGCATGTCACCCACCCCATGTTTTCCATTTACTAGAGCTGCACTGGTCCTGACAGCTGGGGTCCACCAAGAATACGGAACAGTCATAGAAATGAATGGGAAGGTTGCAAAGGTTATGAGACACTGGGCAGAGTCTCAGGCCCCGTACACACGTCCGAGGAACTCGACGTGCCAAACACATCGAGTTCCTCGTCGAGTTCAGTGTTGAAGCCGCCGAGGATCTCGGCGGGCTGACTTTCCTCATTGAACAGCGAGAAAATAGAGAACATGTTCTCTATTCGGCCCGATGAGTTCCTCGTCGGCTTCCTCGCTGAAAAGTGTACACACGACAGAGTTTCTCGGCAGAATCCAGCTCCGATCGAGTTTCTGGCTGAATTCTGCCGAGAAACTCGGTCGGGTGTACGGGGCCTCACAGAGAAGTTACCTGAAGCAAACACAAAGGTAAATAATTTGGTGGGTGACTTCCACTCAGGGGTTGGAAAGAACATTTGAAAGGACAATGCCACTAAAGGTAAAGTTTGGCTTTAAAGAAAAATTGTACTGAGAATGGTTACATTGAAAAAAGACACAAGTCCATCAAGTCCAACCTATGTGTGATTATATGTCAGTGGTACATTGTATATCCCTGTATGTTGTGGTCGTTCAGGTATCTAATAGTTTTTTCAAACTATCGATGCTCCCCACTGATACCACTGCCTGTTGAAAGGAATTCCACATCCTTGGCACTCTTACAGTAAAGAACACTCTACGTAGTTTAAGTATGAATCTATTTTCCTCTAATTTTAATGAGTGGCCACATGTCTTGTTAAAGTCTCTTCTGCAAAAAAAGTTTTGGTTTTGTCCAAAAAATGTATTAATTCAGTTACTCCCAAAATTCGTTTTTATTTATTTTTTTTCATTAAAAAATGCATTCGTCCGAAAATCCAAATTAAGGTTTAATCTGTCAATTGAAGGCTTATAATGTCTGTCGAATGTTCTAAGAAGATTCAACGAAGCATCTAAACTGTACGACGTCTCAATCATAAATTTTCGGTCGAATGCATCTACCCACAAGTTATAGTAGAATTCTAATGTTGTATGACACTAGTAATAATTATATTTATTAATTATTTTTACTAGTCAACCAACATTAGAATTCTTCTATAGCCTATGGGCGAGCATTTGACCATAAATGTCCGCTAGCGGCGATCGTATGTTTTTGTTTGCTTTGCCGATCTTCATGTCTCTATAATGTTGAATCTTTTCTCTCTATGTCGAATTATCTTGGCCTAATAGAGTTAGGTTAGACACATTCGACTGCAGAGTCTATAGACACAGATCACTATTGTCACCGTCATGTCGAATCTTCTATCTATATCGAACTGTTGTCGCAACGAAATGAAAATAAAGCATTTTTTATGTCGGATTTCAGATTCTGCACGTTCATTATCGTTTGTTTAAAAGAACACTAAAATCCCTGAAATTCGGACAAAAATGCATTCAGACGAAAACAAATGCACATGTCTACCCTTCATTAGCTTTGTTGCCCTTCTTTGTACTCGCTCCATTTCTAGTACATCTTTCTGGAGGACTGGTTCCCAGAACTGGACAGCATACTCTAGGTGCGACCAGACCAGAGTCTTGTAGATTTATCTCTGGAGTTAATCCCCTTTTTAATGCATGCCAATATTCTGTTTGCTTTAATAGCAGCAGCTTGGCATTGCATGCCATTGCTGAGCCTATCATCTACTAAGACCCCAAGGTCCTTTTACATTCTAGATTCCCAGATTTACAGCTAAACTCTCCCTTAAAAATGCCACTCTGTCATGTTGATCCACAGGCTTCATAGAAATACATATACATTTCTGACTTCCAGGTTCAGAGAGACTATGAAGACCTGCATTCTCTGAATGATAAATTGAGAACACAGTTGACATGACCTCCTAAAAGTGCAAACTCTGCAAAGAATATTCTAGACCAGTGGTTCCTAACCTTTCTAGTGCCGTGACCCCTTGATACCATTTCCCAAGTTGTGGGGACCCCTAACAGTAAAAAAAAATTTGTATGAGTTGTGAATCAGCGTATCTTGCTCATTTACATATTCAAAGTGTAAATCAATGTAAACACCCTAGCGGCCAGCGTAAATATGCACATAAGATACGACGACGTAGGAGACTTAGGTCGGTCATATCTTGGCAGCAGTGAGGCGTATCTCATTTAAGATGCGCGCAAAGATACAACGGCGCTCATTCTGACTTATGACGGCGTATCTACTGATACGCCGTCGTAAGTCTCTCTGAATCTGGCTATTGATGTCTATCAGAGAAAAGTGTTTTATTTTAGACTGATAGATGATGACACACAGTAGAACATTGTTATCTCATTTAGTGTATTCAAGCATCCTTTCAAGGTTTTGTTTTGCCTGCTGTATGAGATATTTGCTGCAACTGCAGCTCATGCTTTATTCAATTTCTTGCCAAAAGCGACAAAAAAATAAATTCAATACAGATGCTAAACTGTATCAAGCGCAATATTCTGTTGTTCCAACAGATGCTAAATTGTCAAAAAATGAAACATAAATAGTATTATTTGAATGTAAATAATTAACTGCAATGAGCACTTTTGCTTACAATGTGTTAACAAAAGCGACAGAACAACTTTGTGAAAACAGTATCAATTATATTGTTTATTGGTGATAGGAACCAAGCATCTATAAAATGTATGTATGCAGTATTCTACAAATAGAGACAAGAATAGTTAAAAGAAAAACCCTATTTTGTTTTATAAGGTTTTTTAGAATACAATAGTCATTTGTTTATCTAGACATGAGCGTTGGACAATCTGTACTCACATGGCAAGTATGATGCACTTTAAGACTACATGCATTCTCCCATGCAGCACAAATACACTGTATATTTCTGGTGTGCCAAATGTCCTAGAGCTTTGTACAGTCCCCCATAGATATAAATTGGTGAAGTCAGCTGTATGCAGACATTTTTAGTGTCCTTACGCTGCATTGACAAATGGGCCCATGTGCATGTAAATTTAAGAAGAATTCCAGGAAAAAAAAATCCTCCATGCAGTGTTCCTGCACTGCAAAGGTTAACTACTTGTTTTTGTCTAGGAATGAGGAGAGAAGATATATACTTATCTAGTCTGCCAATCCTCCAAGTGCAAGACCTGTTCCTGCTGCTGCTGCCTCCAGCACACTAGTGGTTTTGTGCATGGACTGTTCTGATGTCAAACACACCATAGACCGTCTCTGGATGTGAGAAAGGCAGGAATAGTCCACCTCCGGATGTGGGGGGAGCACTTTTTTCTGGAGGATCAGGTAAGTATAGACCTTTCTGTGCACCCCTGGACAAATCAAAAAGGGGACTTCCAGATACTGATAAGCCCTGCCTCAGACCCCCACAACCACCAGCCAAGGTGTGGGGGAATGAGGGCTCGTTGTCCCCATCAACATGGGGACAAGGGTGCTTTGGGGGACCCCAAAGCACCCTCCCCATGATGAGGGCAAGCGGCCTTGTTTGGTTCAGGAGGGGGGGGGCACTCGCTCGCCACTTGATGGCTTGACAGTTTCGTTGAGAGCATAAGCACATGTGACAGTTATCATTCACAGCATGCCTTATCTAGAACTGTTTTGGGAACATTGGGGAAATGGGGATACAGAGGATATAGACACATTCTAATAATTTTATGGTAACAGTCTAGCTGAGGGGATTACACTCTTCAAAAAGGTTCCCGTTTGGTGATCGATCAGTACAAAGGGTGGTTTTAACAGATTAAAGCGCAGGTCCACACAAAAATGGAACCTCCACTTTTCTGAACCCTCCCCCCTCCGGTGTCACATTTGGCACCTTTCAGGGGGAGGGGGGTGCAGATATCTACATAATACAGGTATTTGCACCCACTTTGGGGCATAGACCCCCGCGGGGGTTACACCACTCCCCCTGCTGTCTTCTGGGAAACACACAGGTCCCAGAAGACAGCAGGGACCAGTGAGGACACGCATGCGCAGTAGGGATCTGGAAAATTAAGCTGCAACACTTCACTTCCTGATTCCCTCACCGAGGATGGCGGTGGGGGCAGCCGAGAGCCGAGCAATTGATCGGTTTTGGCTGCCGACATCTCGGGCACCCTGGACAGGTATGTGCACCATGCCCATCAACACAGGGGCAAGGTGCTTTGGGGTGGGGGCGCCGAGCCACCCTGCCCCAAAGCACCCCTCCCCATGTTGAGGGCATGTGGCCTGGTACAGTTCCGGAGGGGGGGTGCTCTCTCATCCCCCCTCTTTTCCTTTGGCCTGTCAGGTTGCATGCTCGGATATGGATTTTGGGGGGACCCCTACACCATATTTTTTATTTTGGCACAGGGTTCCCCTTAAAATACATACCAGACCTGAAGGGTCTGGTATGGATTTTGGGGGGCCCTACGCCATTTTTTTTTCATTTGACGCAGGGCTCCCCTTAATATCCATATCAGACCTGAAGGGCCTGGTATGAATTTTGGGGGGACCCCCACGCAATTTTTTTTAAATGTTTGGTTCGGAGCTCCCCTTAATACTCATACCAGACACAAAGAGCCTGGTAATGGACTGGGCGGGAACCCATGCCGTTTTTTTCAATGAGTTGTATGTATAGTGCCGAGACCCGACAATTCATTACAGACGCTATCAGTTTTAAATGATTGTTTTCCTTTAGAAATGTCATTTTGCTGCAGGACTGTTCTAAACACTGGAAAAATGCGCCACTTTACAGGCATACTATAGACATCCCCAGGCATGAAATTTCTAGGAATATTTCATCTTTATTGTTTCACTTTAGCATGATTAAAATCACTGCTCCTGAAAAAACTGCCGTTTTTAAAACATTTTCATTGATATATGTCCCCTGGTGCAGGACCCAGGTCCCCAAACACTTTTTATGACAACAACTTGCATATAACCCTTTAAAAGGTGGTGTTCGGCTCAACTTTAGCCAACATACTGCAGCAGGTCAGCTCCTTCTGCAAATTGCTGTAGCTGTATGTTGGCCTTTTAAACAGCTATAGCAGGCATGCTGGTGTGCCCGGTGTGCATGGCGGAGGACCTGATGTGCTTGGCCGGCAGTCACGATGACCACCGGCCACACTCAAATCACGGGCATGAGAGCTAGAACGGTAAACACACACATCCCTGTTCTGACAGGAGAGACAGATCATCAGTTCCTACTAATCAGGAACAGCTATATGTCTCCTCCTCTAGGCAGTCACCTCCCCCCAGTTAGAAGCACACACACGAGGGAACACATTTAACCCCTTGATCGCTCCCTAGTGTTGACCCCTTCCCTACCTGTGAGATTTACACAGTAATGCATTTTTATAGCACTGAGTGCTGTATAAATGTAAATGGTCCCAAAAATTTTGAAAAGTGTCTGATCTGTCCACTGCAATGTCACAGTCCTGCTAAAAATTGCAGATCGCTGCCATTACTAGTACAAACAAAATGCCATACAAATGACATAAATCTATTCCCGAAACCCGAAAATAAAAATGTGCTACATTGCAATATTAAGATCTGATGACTGAATTTTTTTTTTTTTGCTTTTATTCTGGTAATTCTGCCAGTAACACACCTCTTGTCCTATGGTGACAATGCCCATTCACTATTCTGTATCTGTAGAGTAACATTTCCAACCTTACTGCTACCATGACCCCCACCCCCACAACACCAGAAGAAAATATTAATCTGTGTCATTATTTACATATCTCTATATGTTATTTTTAAACTTTAAACAGTCTTTCATGCTGGAATTTTTTGTAGAACTTTATCTAAATTAAAAAATGTATAGCTTAATATTTTGTATTCTGAAATACAGTTGTTTATGGTAAGACAGACAGTTGTTTATGGTAAGAACTTACAGGCATAATATATCTAAATAAGTCAGAAAATGGAAAAAAAATGACAATTATTCTTTCAATCAATGTCTACATTTATTTCAAAACCCAAAGGGCAAAACAAAATATCTCGAGGTTCAGACTGTTTAACTTGTAGTTTGGAACAATGTCAAGTACAGTACTACATTATTATGCTGTCAGATTGCCTGTAACAACAGCTGAATATAAAGTTCAAACATTAAAACCACATCTACATGTCTAGGGAGCACTTTGTAACGTAGAATTCTAATGTTATGCTTTCCAAATTTAATTTCATTTTGTACCCTCCAGGTTTCTCATAAAATCAAGGTTTGCTCTGTGGAAAACAGGAAATAAATCTGCGGGCATTGGAAAGCTCGATAGCACTACTATATGTGTGCCATGGAAAGAAAAAAAAAAAGGTCATTCTGATTCCATGCAGTGCAGGACCATGGAAGACATATTTAATCTTAATTTGTGAGCATATCATTAGGTTATATAGTGATGTATAGTCCATCATGGCTATATCAGCTAAGAAGGTGTCATTTGCCACAGTGTTCAGTTAGCCTCAAAGTGTATGTTAAAAGTGAATTACAATCCAGATGAACATATTTCTTAAATCCTGCATGTACACCCTCTGTATTCCTGACATGGTTGCCAGTTGCCAGTTCTTCAGTGGGACACATTAACACATACAATTTTCTTCTGCAAGGATCCATAATTGGAGGTGTACCAAGGAACAACAATATTCAATGAACAGTAATCCATTTGTACATACAGTACTCCATTACAAGTGATTGGTTGATCACTGATCACTAGTGTTGTCACATACCTGATCAGGAGCCTGAAATGATAAGCATAGCCTCTCTTGCACCTCCTATCACTGATAGTGGTAAGAGGTAGCACAATAGACCAGAGTGCTCCTCAGTGTGACTGTGATTTTTTGGAGTTTGAGAGAACTTGTGAGGATGGAAGTACAGTTACTGACAGCACAGCCAGCGCTACCACTAGGAAAACTAGACAACCGCCTAGGGTGCACTGCTGCTTAGGGCGCAGCCACGGCCACTGGTTCCCATATTCTCAATGTGTGACATTAGTAGTCCTTTCAGGGTCCTGCTGCCGACATCTTACCCATCCTGGGATGTCATGCCCTGACCGAGGGCACACCGAACATCCCTGATAACAGACCACCTGTGACCTCACATACACACGGCACTGATGATATGATGCCATCTACTGTCCCTTGTCATCTCACCAGGCTCTCATCTTCCCCCGTTCCTGGCATCCCACCATGCTACCTCTGAGTCCCTGTGAATAGAAAATGTAGCGCCCGTCGGGCGCTACATTTCTTTCACATTTTTCACCCTTCATCATTGGAATGTTGGCAGCCTGTATCTACGCTAAATATTTGGTTTGCGCATCATTATATATACACTTTTTCATACCTCTGAGTCCTGTCATCATACTTTTTATCATCATCAATATGCATCCCCTTGTCATCATCATCATCCCCCTTGTACCCCCTGTCATATTCCTCTCCCTGTCATCTTCATCCCCCTTAACCCCCTGTCATATGCATCCCCTGTCATCATCATCCCCCATGTACCTCCCTGTCGTATGCATCCCCTGTCATTATCATCTCCCTTGTACCTCACTGTCAGCTTCCTACCACCCCACCCCTGTCATCTCCATCCCCCCTGTACCATTTTACCAGCTTCCTACCACCCCACCCCTGTCATCTTAACCCCCCTGTACCCCACTGTCAGCTTCCTACCACCCCACTCCCTGTCATCATCATCCCCCTTGTACCCCACTGTCAACTTCCTACCACCCCACCCCTGTCATCTTATTCCCCCAGTACCCCACTGTCAGATTCCCACCACCCCACTCCCTGTCATCTTCACCCCCCTGTACTTCACTGTCAGCTTCCTACCACCCCACCCCCTGTCATCTGCACCCCCATACCCTCCTGCCAGCATCCTACCACCCCACCCCTGTCATCTTCATCCCCCTGTATGTTGATGCCAGCTTCCTACCACCCCACCCCCTGTTATTATTATCACCATCCTCATCATAATCCCCCTGTGCCTGGAATTCTACCACCACACACCTGAAATCTTCTTTCCCCTGTACCCCACTGTCAGCTTCCTACCAACATTTCATATTTATCCCACCTGTACTCCACTGCCAACTTTCTACCACCCCACTCCCTTAAATCTACTGGTGCATGTCACATATGATTGACGCAGGGACAATTTTTTTCTTCCAGTGAAACCATCAATGGGCGGGGACTTTTTTCTTTTAGTGACACCAAGTCCCTGCTCACCCATATTGCAGTTACCTGTGTTTAAAAAAATAATAATTTGGAGAAGCGAGGGGATGAGGGGGCACACATAGCTGGTATTCCCTGCAAAATAGCCTAGCACTGGCCCTGACTGACAGCAGAATATAAAGAACAAGCCAGGTTAGCACCTAGTAAACAGCAGAGTATACAATAAGCAGGCAGGTGCTTTGTTTAGGTTTCATCCAGGATCAGCAACTGGTAGTCAATGTAGTATCCACCAAAAGTGTAGTTAAAAGCAGGAGTCTGGGGTTCTTTCAATAAAGCTTGTTCTTTAAGTAGGTAGGCATACTTCCACTCTACCTCATCCAAACATCTCTTTTCTGTCCCTCCACAGGTATGCATCTGCTTTTCATATCCACCTAAAACTAAAAACTGACTGATTGTTCTCATTGTGTCTATGGTCTATGTGTCTATTGTATGCTGTTGCTTTTCACAATCTGTAGCACTGTCCACATTATTGTGATGTTTATGTTGTTCTTACCTAAATGATGGGCTCATATTAATCTTTACAACTCTGCTCTGTGAGCCACGTGTCCTCGTAGACAGTGCTGATGCCTTGTACACACAACCAGTTTTCCCTATGGGAAACACTGCAGTGGAGCATACACACGGCCGGGTTTCCCCGCCAAAGCTCTCATGGCAGTTTTCCTGCCCGGAAAACCGGCCGTGTAGGCGGAAAAAGCTGCCGAGCCGGTTCTCGGCTTTCCCCTTGGGTTTCCCGGCGATATAAAGTCAGCCGGGAAACCCATATGTGTGTACGAGGCATCACAGGGGAATCCTGCTGAGCAATTGTCTGCTCCCATTGGGATGGGGAGGGACGGGCAGGGAAGCCATCCCAGCCAGGAGAAGACAATGATTATCATTAGCGGCTGCTATAATTGCAAGAGAACCCGGCAGGCTGGTTGTACCCAAGTTAATTGATCAATCAACTTGGTTCATTCAGCCTGCTCATTATTGAATCTCCGCTGGTTCCTGCTGAACAGGCTGAGATTCTTCTGATTAATTAATTCACAAAATAACACCCCCACCCATAAGAGTATAAATCTGGACAACTTTATGGGGGAGACACATGACTGGTAGGCACATGGCTGGGGTTCTCTCAATAAAGTGGATTCTTTAATAAAGTGGGCCTACTTGGCACTATGTACTTTAGCGATTGCATGCAGACAAAATCAACAGCAAACTACTAAACACCAAACAGACTGCAGGTGACCTTGTCTCCCTATTCAGCTCTCCTTCCTCTCAGTAACATGCGTGCTCTACCTCTTCCCTCACACCTCTCACAGTTTTTGCTCTCTCCGTAATCTCTTCTCCACCCAGTGGCGGAACTACCGCCATAGCGACCCACGCGGGCGCTATGGGGCCCGCAGCTGGGTGAGGATCAGGGGGGCCCGGGCCGGACCTGGCAGGTGGTGGCTGGTGCGGTGCGGAGTGTAGTGTAGTGGGAAACGGCTCCCGCAGCTCCATCTGGCTGGCTCCCCCAGAGAGTGACCATGTCAATGTCCAGCAGCTGTGGGTGTTAGCTCTCTGCCCGCCCCGCCTCCCTCCCTGGGTGATGTGCAGGCGTGCAGCCATTGGAGGAGCGGGATGAGGGACATTGTGCACAGAGACACCCGGATGGACTAGCCATAGGACACACGCTGGGTCCTGCAGCCTGCCCTGCTTTCCCAGCCTCTCCGCGGTCGTCTGCCGAAGCCCGGGGGTGGAACCAACAGATCAGCTGATCGGACGGGGGACAAGCTGGAGGAGGTCTCCCTGCATGAGCTGTGACTCACAGCCTGTAAGAGACCTCATCTGCTAATCCTGGGACTTGTGACACCGACTGCTGCCCGCTGCCATGTGGAGGGAGCTGATCTGAAGAGAAGTGTACAAGGTAAGAGGTGGTCGGGGAAGCGCTGGGGGTGAAGGATTCCAAGTTCTAGTCAGACCTTATCACTGATCTGTGACTCCCTCCACCTGGCTCCACCCCCTCCTATCCACCTGGCTCCACCCCCTCTTATACACCTGGCTGCAGCCCCTCTTATCCACCTGGCTACACCCCCCCTCTTATACACCTGGCTGCAGCCCCTCCTATCCACCTGGCTACACCCCCCCTCTTATACACCTGGCTGCAGCCCCTCCTATCCACCTGGCTACACCCCCCCCTCTTATACACCTGGCTGCAGCCCCTCCTATCCACCTGGCTACACCCCCCTCATACACCTGGCTGCAGCCCCTCCTATCCACCTGGCTACACCCCCCCTTTTATACACCTGGCTGCAGCCCCTCCTATCCACCTGGCTCTCCATTCCTTTCGTCTGGCTCCACCCCCTCCTATCCACCTGCTACACCCCCTCTTATACACCTGGCTCCATCCCTCCACCTGGCTGCACCCCCCTCTTATCCACCTGGCTCCATCCCTTTCGCCTGGCTACACCCCCCTCCTATCCACCTGGCTCCATCCCTTTCGCCTGGCTACACCCCCCTCCTATCCACCTTGCTCCATCCCTTTCGCCTGGCTACACCCCACTCCTATCCACCTGGCTCCATCCCTCCACCTGGCTACACCCCCTCTTATCCACCTGTCTCCATCTCTCCACCTGGCTACACCCCCTCCTATCCACCTGGCTCCCTCCCTCCATCTGACTACACATCCCTCTCCTGTACACCTGGCTCCATCCCTCCACCTGGCTACACCCCCTCCTTTCCACCTGGCTCCATCCCTCCACCTGGCTACATCCCCCTCCTATCCACCTGGCTCCATCCCTCCACCTGGCTACACCCCCTCCTATCCACCTGGCTCCATCCCTCCACCTGGCTACACCCCCTCCTATCCACCTGGCTACACCCCCTCTTATCCACCTGGCTCCATCCCTTTTGCTTGGCTACACCCCCCTCCTATCCACCTGTCTCCATCCCTCCACCTGGCTACACCCCCTCTTATCCACCTGGCTCCATCTCTCCACCTGGCTACACCCCCCTCCTATCCACCTGGCTCCATCCCTCCATCTGGCTACACATCCCTCTCCTGTCCACCTGGCTCCATCCCCTTACCTGGCTGACCCCCCCTCTCTTGTCCACCTGGCTCCATCCTCCCTCCAACTTGCTGCACTCCTGTCCACCTGTTTCCATCCTTCCACCAGGAGTTCTGGTGCTAAAATTATTGAATTAATGTTGATTATTAATTTTTTTAAAGGGGGGGGGGGCGCGCAGGTAGCTGGTCTCGCCTTGGGTGCAAAATAGTTTTGCACCAGCCATGCTTGCCGTTGTAGTTTAGTGTCTTAATTTAGTGACTAAATACTATGGGCCAGATTCACAGAAGAGATACGCCGTCGTATATCTCTGTGATCCGCCCGTCCTAACAATGCGATTGATTCATAGAATCAGTTACGCATAGATAGCCCGAAGATCTGTCAGGTGTAATTGACTTACACCGTCGGATCTTAGGATGCAATTCTAGGCCGGCCACTAGGTGGCGATTCCATAGCGGTCGGCGTAGAATATGCAAATGACTAGTTACGGCGATCCAAGAAGATCCGCGCGTTCGTCGCAATCTCGTACGTCGACGCTAGTCGTTTTTTCCCGTCGCAAAGTTACACCTGCTTTAACATGGCTTATCTTTAGATCAGCCATGTTAAAGTATGGCCGTCGTTCCCGCGTCGAATTTCGTTTTTTTTTTGCGTAAGACGTCCGGGAATACGAAACGCCGCAACGCACGTCGCCGTTCAAAAAAAACATTGGGGCGCCGTAATTTCGCGCAAAGCACGTCGGGAAATTTTAACACGGAGCATGCGCAGAACGTTCGGCGCGGGAACTTGCCAGTAAATTTCACTTGGGGGGGTTGGCAACACTGGGCCCGGTGAGGATAAGAGCATCGCCGGCATGGTCTCCCAGCCAGGGGAAGAGAGAGGAGAGGAAGAGGCGAGCTGTCCGTATCAGCAGAGAGCGGAATTGCCCGCTGTAAAAGCTTTCATTAGAACTTCCAGTGTTCCCGGGGCTCATGTCACATAGCTCCACCTCTTGGTCCGGCACCTTTGATCGACAGAACGCCGGTCCAGTGTCGGACATGTGACGTCATCAAAGGCGCTGAGCTAAGAGGTGGGGCTATGTGACGATGAGCCCCGGGAAGACGGGAAATTCAAATGAAAGCTATTACAGCAGGCAATCCCGCTCTCTGCTGATCCGGCCGGCTTGCCTCTTCCTCTGCACAAGTGAGGCTGTATTGGGCACAGGCAGGCCAGGCTGTATTGGGCACAGGCAATGCTGTATTGGGCACAGGCAGTTCAGACTGTACTGGGCACAGGCAGGCCAGGCTGTATTGGGCACAGGCAACGCTGTATTGGGCACAGGTCATGCCGCATTGGGCACAGGCAATGCTGTATTGGGCACAGGCAATACTGTATTGGGCACAGGCCAGGCTGTATTGGGCACAGGCAGGCCAGGCTGTATTGGGCACAGGCAGGCCAGGCTGTATTGGGCACAGGCAGGCCAGGCTGTATGGGGCACGGGCCACGCTGTATGGGGCACAGGTCACGCTGTATGGGGCACAGGTCACGCTGTATGGGGCACAGGTCACGCTGTATGGGGCACAGGTCACGCTGCATTGGGCACAGGTCACGCTGCATTGGGCACAGGTCACGCTGCATGGGGCACAGGTCGCGCTGTATGTGGCACAGGTCGCGCTGTATGGGGCACAGGTCACGCTGTATGGGGCACAGGTCACGCTGTATGGGGCACAGGTCACGCTGTATGGGGCACAGGTCACGCTGCATTGACACTAGGGCAGCTCTGGGGGGCCCCATACAACATTTTGCTATGGGGCCCTGTGATTTCTAGTTACGCCCCTGTCTCCACCCCACAGCATATAAATATCACCCTCACTTCTGTTCTTTCCCTATTACTGTACTCACCAACTCCTGGTAATTCTAAACTCACATGCTCATAAAACCTCCCCCATTCTATGAAAATCCCTACCCCAATCTCTTCAACTATCTCCTACCCTGTCCACTTTCAGATCCTTGAAAACCCTTCTAGTCAGAGAAGCCTATCCAGCTTCCACCTAACAACTGTACTTTTATTTAATCCATCAGCTCGCCTCCTAGTTATTACCTTTTGTTTACGTAAACCTCCCTTTTAGATTGTAAGCACTAAAAAGCAGGGCCCTCTGATTCCTCTTGTATTGAATCGTATTGTAACTCTACTGTCTGCCCTCATGTTGTAAAGTGTTGCACAAACTGTTGATGCCATATAAATCCTAAATAATAATAAGAGCAGGTCGTAAGAGAAGTCAGGTTGGTTATTGCAAGGCAGTTAAAGTTACAGACTGAGGCACAGGGTCCTGCTGAAGACCATGTCTATGCAGGTAAATCTGGTTCAGCACCAATACCAGCAGTGTGAATGCCTGCACAAGCTTTGAAATGTGAAAGAGAACATATGAGCCATTGCACACTGACTTGCAACTGGCAATAAATAACCTTGTGTGGAGGGCAATACCATTTTTTTTTATATATTTGTGATTTATTTTGGATGTGTGTATTATTTTTAGATTAGTTCAATTCCTAAAAATATATACAACACAAGCTCTAATTTTAAGTGACACCAGTCATCTTAAATTTATCTTGGCAAGGCAAAAATATTCTGCGACATTTTTAAGTCATGCATTTTGTCTAACAGCTGTGTATGTATTCTATTTCTGTATAGTTCTGTTGAACTATAGATCACATTTTTTTGCATTCAATGTGACAAATTTGAAATAAATGAACACAAAACAACCATTCAAACTGTAATAAAACTCAAAAATGAAAACAAATGCTATTGGAAAAAATGTAACAATTTCCTGGAGGTCCTTTCCAGCATACGCAGTATGCTGTACTAGGGATGAAAGAACATTTTACACAGACATCAACAAAACCAGCTTGTGCTGAAATATTCAGCTTTCATTCGGAAATTTCCCCTGCTGTATTTTTTCTAGCACTATAAATTATCAGTTCTGAATAGGAGTTAAGGAGGAGGTAGTTTCTGAATTTCCAATTTTTGCTCACTGTATATTCGGGAATCTTTACTTTACCTTGTTATGCTAGATAATTTATTTTCCTATCAGCATGCTTCTTTTCGATACACAAATTGATCGGTTCCTTGTACTCAGAGGCGTAACTAGAACCTTCAGGGCCTCGGTGAAAGAAACCACTAGAACCTTACCTCTGGCCAGGGCCCTTCCCACTGATCCCGGGAACAGCAAGACCTGGATTGGAGGGGTGGCATATGAAGGAACAAATCCCCATCATTTTCCTTCTGCAGCCACTAAATGTCTATCGGAGGGAGAGGAGGAGAAGAAGAATTTTAGCGACTGCAGGAGAAAAATGGGGGGATGGGATGAGTGACAGCAGTGAGGGGGGAATGGGGTCAGTGGCAAGGGTGGTGGTTGGGGGGAATGGGATGAGTGGTAGTGGAAGGGGGTATTGGATGGGATGAGTGGCAGCGGTGGGGGGCATTGGAAGAAACAAGTGACAGCAGTGGTGGGAGGATGGGATCAGTGGCGAGGGCGGTGGTTGGGGGGGGTGGGATGAGTGGTAGTGGAAGGGGGGATTGGAACGGGATGAGTGGCAGCAGTGGGGGACACTGGATGGTGGCAGCAGTGGTGGTGTGGGGGGAATTGGGGGCAGTAGTGGTGGTGTGGGGGAAATCTGTGGCAGCAGTGGCGGTGTGGGGTGGAATCAGTGGCAGCAGTGGTGGTGTGGGGGGGAATCGGTGGCAGTAGTGGTGGTGTGGGGGGAATCGTGGCAGTAGTGGTGATGTGGGGGGAATCGGTGGCAGTAGTGGTGGTGTGGGGGGAAAGCCTGTGAGTACCCGTGACTGCAGGCGGGGACTGTGCCCGTAAGTGTGAGCGGGGAGGATGGGCGGAGCAAGCAGGCATTGTGTAGTGTGCCCGTGAATGAGGGCGGGGAGGATGGGTGGAGCAAGTGGAGAGGATGGGCGGAGTGGGCGGGGACTGTGCAGTGTGCCTGTGAGTGAGGGTGGGGAGGAGAGGTGGAGCGTACTGGGACTGCATGTGAATGATCAGTGTACTATCTCCTGGGCGGCGGCGGGCCCCCCTACAGTGGCTGAAATCCAGGGCCCAGTTGCAAGTGTGACTGCTGCGACCCTGGTAATTCGGGGGCGGGGACTGTGCAGTGTTCCAGTGAGTGTGTACGGGGAGGATGGGTGGAGCGAGCAGAAAGGATGGGCGGAGCAGGCAGGGACTGTGCAGTGTGTCCGTGAGTGAAGGCGGAGAGGATGGGCAGAGCGGGCGGGGACTGTGCAGTGTGCCTGTAAGTGAGGTCGGGGAGGATGGGTGGAGCGAGCAGAGAGAATAGGCGGAGCGGATGGGGACTGTGCAGTGTGCCCGTGAGTGAGGGCAGGGAGAAGGGACGGAGTGTACGGGGACTGCATGTGAATGATCAGTGAACTATCTCCCGGGCGGTGGCGGGCCCCCTACAGTGGCTGAACTATAGGGCACAGTTGCAAGTGTGACTGCTGCGACCCTGGTAATTCTGCCACTGCTTGTACTGCTTCTTCATCTTATTTTCCATCTCTGCTGTACACAAATCACAAGAGGCTGATACCATATCTGGGACTAGTGTAGGGTAGGGGCACAAGAGTGCCCAGTGTAGTTTCTTAGGACTGTCATAAGTGGTGATAATGTGGAAAGAATGGTGTTTCGATTAGTTATTTTACTGCAATGATCAGAGAGCAATTTTGATCATGATTGAAACTGGATTAAAATGCTGGATTAAAAAAAAAGGGATACTATATATGCCCTACTCATTCATGTGGAGAGTTGATATCTGGGGCTTTCATATCTTAACCTCTTCCATACCGGGCAGTTATACACACTTCCATACCAGGCCTATTCTGGCACTTCTCTCCTACATGTACAAATCATAATTTTTTTGCTAGAAAATTACGCAGAACCCCCAAACATTATATATGTTTTTTTAGCAGACACCCTAGGGAATAAAACGACGGTCATTGAAACCTTTTATCTTGCACGGTATTTGCGCAATAATTTTTCAAACGCCTTTTTTTGGGAAAAAAATTGTTTCATGAATTAAAAAAATTTAAAAACAGTAAAGTTAGCCCAATTTTTCTGTAAAATATGAAATATGATGTTACACCGAGTAAATAGATACCTAACATGTCACGCTTTAAAATTGCGCACACTCATGGAATGGCGCCAAACTTCGGTACTTAAAAATCTCCATAGGCAACGATTTGAAATTTTTTACAGGTTACCAGTTTAGATTTACAGAGGAGATCTAGTGCTAGAATTGTTGCTGGCACTCTAACGCACGCGGCGATACCTCACATATGTGGTTTATACAGCGTTTACATATGTCGGCGGGGACTTGCGTGTGCGTTCGCTTCTGCGCGCAAGCTACCGGGGACAGGGGGCGTTAAAAAAATAAATTTTTATTTCTTTTTTTTTTTATATATTTATTTCTTTTTTTACACTTTTTTTTTTAATTTTTTATTTTTTTTATCACTTTTATTCCTATTACAAGGAATGTAAACATCCCTTGTAATAGGAATGTGTGTGACAGGTACTCTTTATGGAGAGATGCGGGGTCAATAAGACCCCACATCTCTCCTCCAGGCTGGAAAGCATGAAATCGGTGAAAAAAAATTCACCGATCTCATGCTTGTGGTTGCTTAGCAGCCGCAATCGCTGCTTTGTTTACTTACGGGACCCGGGCGTGACGTCATCACATCGCGCCCGGGTCCTCCGACGGTCATAGAGATGACTGGTGACCATCTGGTCACCAGTCATCTCTATGCTTCCTGCGAGCGCCGGACGATTCGTTCTCCGGGCCCCCGATGGCACGGGAGAGCCCGGAGAAGCACCGGATGGCGGCGGGAGGGGGGGGATGTCCCCTCCCGCCGCCTGTAAGAACGATCTAGCGGCGGAACCGCCGCTATGATCGTTCTTACGTTGTGCAGAATCGCCGGCAGTTTAGAAGGATATCTGAATGATGCCTCTTAGCTGCAGGCATCATTCAGATATCCACCCGGAAAGCCCAGGACGTCATATGACGTCCACTCTGAACGGCAGAAGTTCTTTGTGGACGTCATTTTACTATGGGCTGGTAGGGAAGTGGTTAAAGGAGTCATCAGATTGCAAAACGTCTGACAGGTCCCTCACAGGGATAGGTTTGTGGGGAAGAAGCCCTTTTCCTCATCCCCTCCTCATGTTGAGGGCATGTGGCCTGGTATGGTTTCTGGCCTGCCTGGCTGAATGCTCAGTTTACATTAATGTAAATGAGGGGAACCTTAAAGGGGCTGTAAAGGAATTTTTTTCTTCATAAAAAGCATCCTTTACCTGCAGACATTCCTCTTTTCACTTCCTCATTGTTCGTTTTTGCTCAGAAGTTGCTCTATTTCTTCTCTGTTCTGTTCACTTCCTGCTTGTCTGATTTTACTGACCACCGTGACGGGAGGGTTTACTGCGGTGGTCAGTAACGTGCTCACCCCCTCCTGGGAACTACATCTGTGCGGCAGGATGCTCTCTACATGTTAGAGACTTCAAGGAGGTCCTTTTTGGTTTTACAATGTTCCCTCTTCAAATTCATGCAAGATCTAAAGGTCCTGGTGTTGATTTTGGGGGGACCACATGTCCTTTTTTTTTTCTTGTATACCAAAAAAATAACAAATTAAAAAGGCAATTAATTCACTTTATCCTGCAAGCTACCTTTATTTTGTAAATAATGCAATAGAAATCCTCCAAAATACGGCTGTGCTCAAAGTTTGCATACCCTTGCAGAAATCATGACATACTGGCTTTGATATTGAACATATGACTGATCATGACAAAAACAATGGCCCGGATTCACAGACATCTGCGCATATTTATGCTGGCGCAGCATATCTCTTTTACGCTACGCCGGCGCAGCGCACAGAGGCAAGCACTGGATTCACAAAGAACTCGCCCCCACTCGCTCTTAAAGATACGCTGGGTTTCCTCGGCGTAAACCAGCGTAGGTTGAAGTGGGCGTGAGCCATGCTAATGAGGCGTGACCCCATGTAAATGATGGACTGAGCGTCATAAAGAAACGACTAACGTACAGCGCATGCGCCATCCCGTGGACGCATCCCAGTGCGCATGCTCAGAATCACGTCGGAATTACTCCCTAAGATACGTCGAATCACTGCCTACGACGTGAACGTAACCTACGCCCAGCCCTATTCACGTACTACCTAAATGATGTAAAATACGACGGCTGTGTTCCCTGGTCCATACCTGACTTGCGCCTCCTATATGGGGAATAACTTTACGCCGGATGTACGACTTACGCAAACCGCGTATATTATGCGCCGGGCGCATCTACATTCGTGAATCGGCGTATCTCCCTCATTTGCATATGTGCATAGAAAATCAATGGGAGAGGAAAATTCGCCCAGCATAAATATGCGCCCACGATACGACGGCGTAGGAAAGTTACGTCGGACGTAGGAAGACTATTTTCAGGCGTATCTAGTTCTGTGGGCACGGTGCACAGATACGATGGCGCACATTTACACTTATGCGGCGTATCTCGAGATACGTCGGCGTAAGTGCTTTGTGAATCCGGGCCAATGTCTTTTATTTAAAGTGGAAGTAAACCCTCCTATTGTTTTCAGCCAAGGAAGCTGCCATCTTGGCCTCTGTTTAATCTGCAACTGCCACAATTCTGCACATGTGATCAGTTATGAAACCAGCCATTGGATGGTTTGACAGTTTGGTTGAGAGCACAAGCAAATGTGACATCTAGCATTTCCGGCATGCCGGGAATGTTAACTGTTTTTTTAAACTATCAAATAGATGGGTTTATTTCCGCTTTAAGGATGGTGATTATATGAAGCCATTTATTATCACATAGTTGTTTGTCTCCTTTTAAAATCATAATAACAGAAATCACCCAAATGGCCCTGATCAATAATTTACATACTTGATACAGACACACAAGGTGACAAACACAGGTTAAAATGGCAATTAAAGGTTGATTTTCCACATCTGTGGCTTTTAAATTGCAATTAGTGTCTGTGTATAAGGCCGGGTTCACACTAGTCCGACAAATGCTCCGACATTGGGAGCTCATGTCGCATGATGTGTGAAAATGAATGTTTCCCTATGAGAGCCTTCTTAAAGGAGTTGTAAAGGAAAAAATGTCACCTTAATGCATACGGTAGATTGCATTAATGATGATTCTGATGATGCCCCCCGAGCCCCCTTTTTACTTACCTGACCCCTCGAAAGTCCCGCTCTCGGTCCCCGAGATCTTCTTCACTGCTCAGCCTGGCCGCTGATTGGCTAAAGCGGATGGATTGAGAGCAGCGCAGCCATTGGCTGGCACTGCTGTCAATCACATCCAGTGACGCGGCGCGCCGAGGGGCGGGACTGAGTGATACAGCGAGCGGCTATGGCCTCTCGCTGTATCACGGGAGCGCGCCCGCAAGGACTCATCACCATGCAAGTTCTCTCTCATGAATGTGGTGAGTTCTTGCGGGGAGGACCAGAGACAGCCGCCGAGGGACCCCAGAAGACGTGGATCGGGGCCACTGCACAAACTGCACAGTGGGGGTAAGTATGACATGTTTGTTTTTTTAAATATTTTTTTTTCCTTTATTAACCCTTTAACTGGTACATGTCCCCTGGGTACTGCCCCAGGGGACATGTATCAATGCAAAAAAAAAAACGTTTTAAAAACTGCTGCATTTTCAGGAGCAGTGATTTTATTAATACTTAAAGTGAAACAAGAACAAAATAGATATTCCTTTAAATATTGTGCCTGGGGGTCTCCTTAGTCTGTCTGTAGTGCATCTTTCCCATGTTCATAACAGTCCTGCAGCAAAATACATTTCTAAAGGAAAAAATTTAATTTAAACTTGCCCGTGGCTGTAATGTATTGCCAGATCCTGACAATATGCATACAAATCATTAAAAAAAAAAAAAAAAACTTTGGTCCCCCCGTCCACTACTAGGCCCCTTGGTCTGGTATGGATATTAAGGGGAACTCTGTGTCAAAATAAAAAAAAATGGCATGGGGGTCCCCCCAAAATCCACACCAGGCCCTTTCAGTCTGGTATGCATATTAAGGGGAACTCTCAGAAATATAAAAAAAAGATGGTGTGGAGTCCCCCCAAAATCCATACCAGGCCCTTCTGGTCTGGTATGGAATTTAAGGGGAACCCTGCACCAAAATAAAAAATCACACAAAATCCTGGCAGGCTACAGGAAAAGGGGGATGAGAAACTGTCCCCCTCCTGAACCATACCAGGCTACATGCCCCCAACAAGGGGAGGGTAGTCTTGGGTCACACTTTGCATATTAATTTCCTAATGTTTCCCTGAACCTCTACATAGGAATAAAAGAAGCAAATGGCATATGTTCAAGAAAATGCATCAGTTGCCCACTTCTGAACTTTTTTTGCCTGGACTCTAGCTTACATGACCTTGCTACAATGTTTGGTCTGTCTAGTTCTTCTCCTAAAACATACAAGTAATAATAGCCATTGTAATTGAATGCAATATTCAAAATGTAAAGGATTTAGTATTTGCTGGGACTATAAGAGAACTATTAGAACATCTTAGAATTACTGTACTTCCATATGTGCATCAAAAGAAAACAAGAATAACATTCAGTATAACCACAGAGAAAAATAATGAAAAGGTTATCAGCAGGGGTTTATAGCAGAAGATCAACATTGAATGCATTGCTTGACAGTCAAAACTTCAAAGAGTCTGTCATCCTATTCCCTGTGTGATAACTGGAGCAAACTATAGATATACTATGAAATGAACTAGAATTTCAACACAGATTTGCTGGTATTACGATACTTTATGTGTTGTCATGTGTTCATATTTGCATGCATTTCTGGAAACAGCAGACATGTTCAAAAAAGTTTTACAGACGAGGATCTACATTCAAATGAAGTTAATTTGATATGCAGTAGGTGGTTCTGAAAAGCAGCAGAAAAAGTGGATTTTTTCAATTCCTTTACAGGTGTAGCACACTCTAGTGTGCTAGAGTAGGAAGTCTTAGGATTTTTTGTTAGTGTAGGTAAAATGTTTTGGCTTGGCTGGCAGCCAATCCTCTGTTTGAATCTGGGTTGGGGGAGTGATCCAGGGAGGCTGGTATGACTCAACAGGCAGTATCTCTGGTACCTCCCTTTTCTTCTGGAACTTGAGAGAAATTTCCAGAAGAATGGGAGGGAAGTTAGGACCTCATCTTTCTATTTTGCTTTTAAATGTTCTTATTTCTTCTGAGAAATCCTCACTTTCTGTTCTTCTGTCTGTAACTCTACACAGTAATGAAAGGCTTTCTCCCTGGTGTGGAGTGTCATGCTCGCCCCTCCCTTGGACTACAGGAGAGTCAGGACGCTCTCTATGTTGCAGTTAGAGAAAGGAGCTGTGTGTTAGTGGGCGTCCTGACTCTCCTGTAGTCCAAGGGAGGGGGCGAGCATGACACTCCACACCAGGGAGAAAGCCTTGCATTACTGTGTGGAGTTACAGACAGAAGAACAAGAAGTGAGGATTTCTCAGAAGAAATAAGGACATTTAAAAGCATAATCGAAGGATGAGGTAAGTCAAGGAGGACTGCACTAAGGTAAAGGAAGCTATTTAGGAAAAAAAATTGTACCTTTGCAACCCCTTTAAAGCCCCAAACCTGATATTTTTCCTTGTGTAGCGCACACCCTAAGAAGCCACAAGTAGAAAGGGATCCCCCACCCTGCACAGCCCAGCACAATGCATCTTTACAAGCACACCACAGTCAGAAAACAGTCCAGGGCTTTGTTGCTTTTGTTTTTTTGAGGGGAAACATTGTAACTATTGTAATAAATAGCTCTTTCAGACATTTTGGGGTAGATCCACAGAGAGAGTACACCGGCGTATCTACTGATACGCTGGCGTACTTTCAAATTTCCCGCGTTGTATCGCTGTTTTGAATCCTCAAAACAAGATACGACGGCATCTGGGTTAGATCCGACAGGCATACGTCTTCGTACACCTTCGGATCTAAGATGCAATTATTCAGCATCCACTGGGTGGCGTTCCTGTCGTTTTCCGCATCGAGTATGCAAATTAGCTATTTCCGACGATCCACGAACATATGAGCGACCGTCGCATTCTTTTACGTCGTCTCTAGTCCGCTTTTTCCGGCGTATAGTTAAAGCTGCTGTTTCGTGGCGTATAGTTAGACCTGCTATGTTAAGTATGGCCGTCGTTCCCACGTTTAATTAGAATTTTTTTTTTCGTTTGTGTAAGTCGTCCGTGAATCGCGGGATGGATTACGTCCAAGTCTAAACAATGACGTCCTTGCGACGTCATTTTGCGCAATGCACAGCGGGAAATTTAGGGACGGCGCATACGCAGTTTGTTCGGCGCGGGGACGCGCTTCATTTAAATGAAACACGCCCCCCTACTCGTCGATTTGAATTAGGCGCCGTTACTCCGCGAGAGATACACTACGCCGCCGTAACTTACGGCGCAAATTCTTTGTGGATTCAAAGCTACAAGTAAGTTACAGCGGTGTAGTGTATCTCACATACGCTGCGCCCATGCAATTCTTTCTGGATCTGCCCCTTTAAGTCCAATACTACTTTTCCCCTCTTCCCAGGTGTCTTTTCTATATTTTTGTTTAATTACTCACTTTGTTTAGATTTATACAGGACAGTCTTTTTTACTACCTTTTCAACTTGTTACTGGGTAGGTCAGGAAAGGCCAGGCCAAAGGGTGTTTTCATGATACCCTGCACCTACAGAAAGAAACTTGAAAGAGGAGCAGCGATGAACAAGGTGTAGTATGTCTGCAGGGCACAGTGCTGGAGTGGAGGGCTGATTCAGCATTAACTTAACCACATCCCGCCAGGCCTATAGAAAAATGACGGCAGGCTGTGGTTTCATTGTTGTGACTAGATGTCATGTGACGTCTTTCAAAACATGCCTCTCATGCGCACCAATGGGGGTGTACAGTGTGGCGATCGGTGGTGCGATGTGTTGCTCAGACACACCACATTTCCGATCACGTTAAAGAGTCTATGACATAGGCTCTTTACCATGTGATCAGCTGTATCCAATCACAGCTAATCACAGTGTAACAAGGAAGTGCGGGTAATTGACATTCCTCTTCTCTTTGATTAAAGGAGAAATGATACGCGGCTTTCCTGACAGGGGGGTCTGTACTGATAATCAGTGCAAAGATTATCAGTGCAACCCCATCAGTGCTACCTTTCAGTGCCCATCAGTGATGCCTGTCAGTGCTTCCTCATCAGTGCCGTTTATCAGTGCCCTTCAGTGCTGCCCATCAGTGACACTTATCAGTGTACATCAATGTTACCTATCAGTGCCCATCCATGCCACCTATCAGTGACCATAAAGGCTGCCCATCAGTGCCATCTATAAGTACCCATCAGTGCCACCTATCAGTGATGCATATCAGTGACCATCAGTGCCACCTATTAGTGCCCATCCTGAATGCTGAGACACATCAGTGGACACAACTGTCATGATTGAGTCATGTCTGTCCATCACATGTTCCCCCAGCGGTTTGCTGTCGGCTCCATTCCTGCAACTCCTGGTCTGAATGCATCCCTTGGCCACCTCCTAGGGGATCGCTTTTTGGAACTTTGGCTTCACCGTTTTGTAAGTATGGGGCTCCACTTGGGCCTCTATTTGCGAAAAGATATTTCGTGTGATATGTATTTTCAATGCATACTTTGTTTTTCTAGAGATCCTGCACCTAATGATCTGCTCCTGAAGAAGTGAGCAGTGCCACCTATTAGTGCCCATCAGTGCTGCATATTAGTTCCTCCTCATCAGTACCACCTCATTAGTGCTGCTTCATCAGTACTCATCAGTGCTGCCTCATCAGTGCCCATCAGTGCAGCCTCATCAGCACACATCAGGAAAGGAGAAAAAATACTTATTTAGAACAGAAACAAAGAAAAACATATTTTTTCTTAAAAATGTGCGGCCTTTTTTCTTTTGTTTAGCAAAAAATAAAAAACGCAGTGGTGATTAAATGCCACAAAAGAAAGCTCTATCTGTCTCAAAAAAATTATAAAAAATTAGTTTGGGTACAGCATTGAATGACCACGCAATTGTCTTTCAAAATGCAACAGTGCTAAAAGCTAAAAAATTGGGTTGGACAGGGAGGGGGTAAAAGTGCCCGGTTTTAAAGTGGTTAAAAACCAATAGACATCAGGTAAGCTTTAATAGTTTTTATTTTCGATATCTAAACAACTTTACTATCATAAACCATAAAAAGTTTAAAGGTGGAGTGGTGTCACAGGAAACAAATCCTTAGCCAAACAGCGCTAGCAATAAAAACTAATATTAATCCACAACAAATTAAATCTGACAGTGACCTTGAAAAAAAAATATATATATAGTAAGTAGTGTCCAGTGATACTAGATTAAATAAATTCTTCATTCAAAAACGGCATGCTCTTTGTGAAGATGTCACACAGTAGTGATTAATTGTTGATTGTGCTCCCAACCAATTCATAGAAGAAAAGTGCAGGTCCCTACTCACCAAATGGAGTTGACCCTCATTACCTTATGGTAAGAGAGGTCAAATGCACTAATCTATTATCACTGGACACTACTTGCACTCCAATATTTAATCATACATTTTTATTTATTTTCAAGGTCACTGTCAGATTTAATTTGTTGTGGATTAACATTAGTTTTTATTGTTAGCGCGGTTTGTCTAAGTATTCATTTCCTGTGACACCACTCCATTATACAATTCACGTTTGTAACAGCTGCTGCATTGATACATTTTAGTTACATTGTTTAATTTCAGGCGCGATAGTTTTCACTATATCATAAAAAGTTTATGTTGAGACTTGAGTTTTTAAGCATCTTAAGCAGTATACAAAGTTTAGCTGAAAATTTAGGATAAACATATGTTGCCTGATATTTACAAGCCGTATAACAGATTTGAACATCATTTATACAAGTGAGCCTTATAGTTGTTTAAAAGATATAGATAACTCTTCCTCTAGCTATAGATTGCTTTAACTAGCACCAACTCAGCAGATCACAAGCAAGATCCTTTGAGGGTCCATCTCCCTATTTGATTCCGACCTAAAACACTATGTCAAATTGATAACAAACTGCCTAGTGAAATACATCTCTACCCATGCCAATCAAGGGGGGTTCATCCCCAGCAGACAGGCATCTGATGGAAATAGGGGTCGATGGGCCGAGCTCCACTGAACACCTTCACTGCTTTTCACTTTGGATACAGTGTTCGACAGAGTTCCCTGTTCTTAACAAATTTGGACTGTCTGGAATTTTTTTACGAGCTATATTGTGATTATTCTCTACTCCTAGTGCTTAGGTATGGACAGCTGGCTACCTCTCAGGCCTCGTACACACAACGGGACATGGCAGATGAAAACGGTCCACGGACATGTCCGCTGGCGGATTTTGGTCTGATGGCTGTACACACCATCAGACCAAATTTCCTGTGGAAACGCCAGCGAACGCGGTGACGTGGCCGCGCCGTCGCCGCGATTATGATGCGGCGACTTGCGCGACCCTGGAAGGTCAATGCTTCCACGCATGCGTCGAATCACTTCGACGCATGCGAGGGCTTTCGGCCGAGCGGAAATGTCCGGTGAGTCGTACAAACGACCGAACATGTCCGACGGACAGGCTTCCAGCGGACATGTTTCTTAGCATGCTAAAAAACATTTGTCCGCTGGAAACCTGTCCGATCCGCCGGAAAATTGTCCGGTCGGCCGTACAGACGACCGAACATGTCCGCGGAAACTGGTCCGCAGACCAGTTTCAGCAGACATGTTCGGTCGTGTGTACGAGGCCTCAGAGTCATTCCCTATCACTAACGGCACCCGTCACGAATGTGCAAAGGCCAAAGGGCCCACAGTCAAACCCTGACTTACCTTCCACTTGCCATTTCGGAACTTATATTTCCATTCGTCACTGGATGACAACGACACCCATAATCTTGGGAACCTTTACACACCTCAAGGTTTTACTTATTTTCATCACCTCTCTATTACCTTTCACATCAACAGCAAAGTCATATATCTTTCTTTGTATGCGATATGCCTGGACTTCCTCACAACACCCTCGAGATCTGGTTAAATTCTAAAACTCAAAAAAATTCCACCAGTAAAAAAAATCTCGTTCATATACAGATTGCTCACCATTCCCTGAACTGAAAATAATTCTACATCATTGGTATACTGAGAAAGAACTTTCCACATTTATATTCCTACTGCACACTGTCCCCAAGCTCTTAACAAGCCACAAACTTTCTCCAAGAATGTCTAACACTGGGAATCAGTTATGGAAATGTATCATCAGTGGTACTACCCTCCCACTAAACTAGCATCCATTTATCCTACTCTGTCTCCCAAGTGCTGGAGAAATTGTGGTCTAGACAGGACCCCACCACATATATGGTGAGATTGTCCCACTTTATGTTCTTTTTAGAATGATATTACCACTATTTTACTTATTACTAGTGTCAATGTAATTTTGGTTCCTCAAATGGCTCTTTTGGGATGACTGGCCCATGTCCTGTTCACCGATATCCTAATACCTGCTCACCTCTCCACTACCCATAGTCAGAAGAGTACTAGCCCACCTTCCCACCAACATATGATTATTAACCTTAATTACCACTGCTTAATAGGGATGGGCGAACGGTTCGGCCCGAGCATAAGTTCGAGTCCAACTTTGGTTGTTCAGGTGTTCTGGCAAACACTAGGGATGGGCTATCTGTTCAAGTCAAACACTGTCTGTTTGCCCGTTCACCGAACTGCGAACAATTTGGGGTGTTTGCGGCAAATCCGAAAAAAGCAGCGGAACACCCTTTAAAAGTCTATGGGTGAAATCAAAAGTCCACATTTTAAAGGTTAATATGCAAGTTATTGTCATAAAAAGTGTTTGGGGACCCGGGTCCTGCCCCAGGGGACATGTATCAATGCAATAAAAAAGTTTTAAAAATATATTTTTTTAGGAGCAGTAATTTTAATAATGTTTAAAGTGAAACAATAAAAGTGAAATATTCCTTTAAATTGTATACCTGGGCGGTGTCTGTAGTATGCCTGTAAAGTAGCGCATGTTTCCCATGCTTAGGAGCATGGGAACATGGCACAAAATTAAATTTCTAAAGGAAAAAAAGTAATTTAAAACTACTCGCGGCTATAATGAATTGTCGGGTCCCATCAATACAGATAAAAGTCATTGAAAAAAAAACAGCCCTTTGGATCTGGTATGAATATTAACCACTTAAGGACCGCCTCCTGCACATTTACGTCGGCAGAATGGCACAGCTGGGCACAGGCAAGTACCTGTACGTCCCCTTTAAGTGCCCAGCCGTGGGTCACGGGCGTGCGCCCGCAACCCGGTCCTAAGCTCCGTGACCGTGGCTGCGAGACCTGCTGGTGTCCTGCGATTCGTCACAGGAGCTGAAGAATGGAGAGAGGTGTGTGTAAACACACTTTCCCCTTTCTTCACAGTGGCAATGTCACTGATCGTCTGTTCCCTGATATAGGGAAAGGTGATCAGTGACGTCACATTTCCAGCCCCACCCCCTACAGTTAGAAACACATATGAGGTCACACATAACCTCTACAGCGCCCCCTAGTGGTTAACTCCTAAACTGCAATTGTCATTTTCACAGTAAACAATGCATTTTTAATGCATTTTTTGCTGTGAAAATGACAATGGTCCCAAAAATCTGTCAAAATTGTCCGATGTGATCGCCACCATTAGTAGTAAAAAATATATATATTAATAAAAATGACATAAAACTGTCCCCTATTTTGTAAACGCTATAAATTTTGCGCAAACCAATCGTTAAACGCTTATTGTGATTTTTTTTACCAAAAATAGGTAGAAGAATACGTATCAGCCTAAAATGAGAAAAAGTTTTTTTATATCTTTTTTGGGGGTATTTATTATAGCAAAAAGTAAAAAATATTGATTTGTTTTCAAAACTGTCGCTCTATTTTTGTTTATAGCGCAAAAAATCAAAAGGTGATCAGAGGTGATCAAATACCACCAAAAGAAAGCTCTATTTGTGGGAAAAAAAGGACACCAATTTTGTTTGGGAGCCACATCGCATGACCGCGCAATTGTCAGTTAAAGCGACGCAGTGCCGAATCGTAAAAACTGGCCAGGTCCTTTACCTGCATAATGGTTCGGGTCTTAAGTGGTTAAGGGGAACCCCGAACCAAAATAAAAAAAAACAAGCGTGGGGGTCCCCCCCAAATTCAATATCAGGCCCTTCAGGTCTGGTATGGATATTAAGGGGAACTCTGCGCCTTTTTTTTTTTTTAAATGGCGTAGGGTTCCCCCCAAAAATCCATACCAGAACCTTCAGGTCTGGTATGGATTTTAAGAGGAACCCCGTACCAAAATATAAAAAATGGTGTGGGGTTCCCCCCAAAAATCCATACCAGACTCTTTTTCGAGCATGCAACCTGGCAGGCCTCAGGAAAAGAGGGGGGATGAGAGAGCGCCCCCCTCCTGAACCATACCAGGCCACATGCTCTTAACATGGGGAGGATGTCGCCATGTTGATGAGGACAAGGGTCTCATCCCCACAACCCTTGCCCGGTGGTTGTGGGGGTCTGCGGGCGGGGGGCTTATCGGAATCTGGAAGCAAAGTGGACCCCCAGATCCCGCCCCCCCATGTGAATAGGTAACGGGGTACATTGTACCTATACCATTTCACAAAGAAAAAGCGTGAACATTTTAAAATTGACAGAAGATGGCTTAAGAACAAGTCCTTTATTAAAAAAAACAAAAAAACATTCCAGCGATGTTATCCAGTCTGTCCATCATTGTAATCCATTCTCGATGTCCCGCCGTGATCCATTCTCCAGCGATGCTCTTTACTCCAGCGAGGAACGGCGCACGATTCTGCCTGCACGAAAGGCACCCGGCCGAATGACGCGCAAGCTGTTTAACAGTTCTTTTATAACCGAGGGCGGTGCCACCCATGACATGGACGGATGACCCCGCCCCCTCTAATACATCACGGGGGTTTCGATTTTGGTTCGGGGTTCCCCTTATTATTCATACCAGACCCAAAGAGCCTGGTAATGAACTAGGGGGGAACCCTTGACTTTTTTTCAATGACTATTATCTGTATTGTGGTATCCGACAATTCATTATAGCCGTGAGCAGTTTTAAATGACTTTTTTCCTTTAGAAATTTCATTTTGCTGCAGGGACTGTTCTAAACACGGGAAAAATGCACCAATTTAAGGCATACTATAGACACCCACCAGGTATGAAATTTAAAGGATTATTTCACTTTATGGGCCAGATCCACAGATAATTAGATGGGCGCAGCGTATCAGAGATACGCTACGCCGCCGTACCTTACCTGGCGGATCTTCGAATCCTCGAAGAATTTGCGCCTTAAGTTACGGCGGCGTAGTGTATTTCTGGCGGCGGAATTCAAATCGGCGGGTAGGGGGCGTGATTCATTTAAAAGAAGCGCGTCCTCGTGCCGAATGAACTGCGCGCGCGTCGTTCCGAAATTTCCCGCCGTGCATTGCACTAAATGACGCCGCTAGGACGTAATTTTTTTAACTTAGACGTGAGTTACATCCATCCCTATTCACGGACGGCTTACACAAAAAAAATAAAAATTTCAAATTTTGACGCGGGAATGACGACCATACTTAACATGGCAAGTCTATCTATACGCCGCAAAATACCAGCTTTAACTATACGCCGGAAAAAGCAGACTACAGACAACGTTAGAAAATGCAACGGCCGCTCGTACGTTCGTGGATCGTCGTAAATCGCTAATTTGCATACCCGACGCGGAAAACAACGCGAACTCCACCCAGCGGGCGCCGAAGTATTGCATCTAAGATCCGAAATCGTACGAAGCCGTACGCCTGTCGGATCTTACCCAGATGCCGTCGTATCTTGGTTTGAGGATTCAAACTAAAGATACAACGCAGGAAATCAGTAGATACGCCGGCGTACTTGCTCTGTGGATCTGCCCCTTATTGTTTAACTTTAAGCATTATTAAAATCACTGCTCCCAAAAAAATATAATTTAAAAAAAAATGCATTGATAAATGTCACCTGGGGCAGGACCCAGGTCCCCAATCACTTATAGCAAAAACCTGCATATAAGCCTTTAAAATTAGCACTTTTGATTTTTCATGTTTGTGTCCCATAGACTTTAACGGTGTTCATGTGTTCAAACAATTTTTTTGCCTGTTCGCAAAGAGTATATTTAGCTTTTTGCCTAGAATTCAGTTTTAAGTGTGTATGTCTGTGTGTGTATAAGTCTATAAGAGCTCAGTGGGACCTATCTGACCAGTAACCCATAGGTCAATTTTTAATCAGCTGTCAAACTGTTATGCTGCTTACTATATATGTGATTTGGGTACTGTTTACTGTGCCTGTAATTGCTCTTTGAACACAACACAACTTTTGACTCAATAAACCCATACTGGGTGATTGCAGCTCCTTCTTTAAATGTAGTACTTTGGAGGAGGTGTGCCCATTTTGTGGGTCTGCTGACAGTGGACTGCACAGTGTGTATGAGTCTGGTCACTGTTAAGTGACCAGAAAAAGAAAAAATCAAAGGTCCCTGATTCAGGTTTTGGACCAGAGCTCTCCTTGGTAACCCCCTTCTCTAATTCCTGCAGCTGAGAAGAAAGTTCTTTTGTGGCTAAGGCCGGGTTCACACTGGTACGACATGACAGTTGTACTACTTTGGATCCGACATTGCCCTGCAACTTGAAGTCTGACATGTGTCCGACTTTAATGTACAGGGATCTGACTTTGATCCCCGACAATACCAGGCACTGTCTGGTATAAATCTTTAGGAGGAACTCCACACCAAATTTTACAAAAAAACGGCATGGGTTCCCCCTCTAAGAGCATACCAAGCCCTTCGGTCTGGTATGGATTTTAAGGGGAACCCCCTAAACCGAAAAAATGACATGGGGTCCCCCCAAATTCCATACCAGAAAAGGGGAAGGGGACGAGCGCCCCCCCCCCCAATCCAAAGCACCTTGTCCCCATGTTGATGAGGAAACGGGCCTCTTCCCGACAACCCTGGACGTTGGTTGTTGGGGTCTATTGGAATCTATTGGAATCTGGGAGCCCCCTTTAATACAGGGCCCCCAGATCCCGGCCCCCCATCCTATGTGAATGAGCATGGGGTACATTGTACCCCTACCCATTAACCTGGAAAAAAGTGTCAATAATAAAACACACTACACAAGTTTTTAAAGTAATTTATTAGGCAGCTCCGGGGGTCTCTTCCGACTTCTTCTCTCCTCTTCACTATCTCTCTAGTTCTTCTCCATCTGTCTTTTGCCAGGTCTCCTCTGCTATCTTCTGCTCTTTTGCTCGCTCTTGCTTGGTCTTCTCCATTGTCTTATTCTCTCTGCTCTTTCGTCCGATGTTGACACAATGCTCTCCCCCACTGTAATGCGATGCGCGGTGTGCCACTACTTATATTGGCATGGGGCAGGGTCATCGGAGACCAGCCTCTTATGACGTCACCACCCATCATGCCCCGGGCAGTGATATCATAAGGGGTGGGTCCACTGGATGACGTCACACGGTGACCCCTGCCACATGCCAATATAAGTAGTGGCACACCGCACATCGGGAATTAGAGTGGGAGAGAGTGTTGTGTCAACATCTGAAGAAGAGCAGAGGGAAGAAGACAATGGAGAAGACCAGGCAAGAGCGGGCAAAAGAGCAGAAGATAGCGGAGGAGACCCGGCAGAATACAGAGGGAGAAGAACCGGAGAGAGAGAGGAGAGGGGAGAAGAAGTCAGAATAAATTACTAATTGCCTAATAAATTACTTTAAAAACCTGTGTAGTGTGTTTTATTTTTGACACTTTTTTTCCAGGTGAGTGGGTAGGAGTGTAATGTACCCCATGCTCATTCACATAGGGTGGGTGGCCAGGATCTGGGAGCCCCCCTTATTAAAGGGGGCTCCCAGATTCCAATAAGCCCCTTGCCCACAGACCCTGACAACGAATGGACAGGGTTGTCGGAAAGAGGCCCTTGTCCTCATCAACATTGGGACAAGGTGCTTTGGGATGGGGGTGCAGGGCCCCCTGCACCAAAGCCCCCACCCCCCCATGCTGAGGGCATGCAGCCTGGTGCGGTTCAGGAGGGGGGCACTCGGTTGTCCCCACCCCTTTTCCTGACCGACTGGGCTGAGTTTTTTTGGATAAGGGTCTGGTATGGACTTAAGGGCTTGGTATGCTCTTAGAGGGGGAACCCACGCCATTTGTTTTATTATTATTTGGTGTGGAGTTCTCCTTTAAGATCATCGGAGCACAAGTCTCATGCCAAAGTCGGATCAGGCAAGACGGCAATCCGACTTTGATCAGACTTCCATGATATTCAATGGGCTGAAAGTAGTACAGGGAGCATTTTCAAAGTCAGACCGACTTGTGTCGGACCAGTTAGGACGGCTCTCATAGGGAAACATTCATTTTCACACATCATGCAACATGAGCTCCCAATGTCGGAGCGTTTGTCGTACCAGTGTGAACCTGGCCTGATGTGCTTATGCTGACTGATGTATTTCAGGAATTGACAGATTACATGACCAATTTCAGAGGCTGTATCTTGGAGTGTCAGGGCAATAATTACAGTGCTGCCAAATCCAAATCCCATTAATGTAAAAGGGAGCCAAATGTCAATAAACAGTCATGACCATTTTATAGGCTAATAGGCAAGGGATTGTCAAATACATGACATGGGGGACTGGGCACTTCCACTGAGAATATGTACCAAAGCAAATAAATAAAGAAATAAATAATTAAAAACTCTGTTTGGCAAGGAGTAGTGATTTAAATAATGCTTAAAGGACAACAATGAAAATGCTTTTTTGGTTTTGTTTTATTTTGTGATTGCATTTAAAGGGGACACATGTACTTATTTTTGTTTTATTTACTTTTTTATGTCCTGTATTTAGACATTTGTAAATGCTGCAGTTCTATACACTAATAAAACAAAAAAACGCGCTGCCACAACACAGTCCTCAGGCAGCTATAGTTCTATACACTGAGTGCAAGTTTTAATATTTCCCTTGTCTATATATATCAACCTGTACAAGGGCAAAACAGCATTAATAAAAGACTCCCTGGATTGCACTGCAGGGGGTAGAGATTTTTTTTCTTAGCATAATACAAAATATAAGAGCAGCAATTTTATATGGTGAGGCATCGGAGCATTATCCTGTATACCCAATAATGCCAAGTCAGGAGACACTGGAAGCTTCAACCCTCACTTAATGCTTAGTAGCAGTAGAACTACCACTACTGGGGGTGCGTGGACTGGACATTGCAATGTGAAGACATGTTTTTTGTGAGCTACTTTTGCTTAACGATAAAAGACTCATAGGTAGATTCAGAGAGATTGGACTAATTTTAGGGTGGCCTAGCCTAGCCTGTTTAGGCTACACCGCCGTAAATTAACTAGGCTAGTAGTGATTTTCAATCTACTTACCTGCTAATCTACGGCGGCATAGCCTCAAATGAGCGTCTAATTCAAATTGGTTGGAGGGGGGGCGTGTTGTATGGAAATGAGGCTTGACCTCACGTTTTTTGACGTATTTTGCTACTGCGCATGCGCCGGGCGCCTACATTTCCCAGTGCGCATTGCGGCTAAGGACGCCGTACGGGCCTATTGATTTCGACGTATACGTAAACGACGTAACTCCCGATTCGCAGACGACTTGCTCAAATGACGGAAAAAATTCGAACCTCGCGGCGGGAACGGCGGCCATACTTTAACATTGTTATTCCACTTCGGTGGAATAACTTTAGGCCGCCTAAGGCCTTACGGAAACGACATTAATCGACTGCGGCGGGCTCGCGTACGCTCGGGAATCGGCGTAAAAGCTCATTTACATAACCTACACCGGCCGCAATGGAAGCGCCACCTAGCGGCCATCTAAAAAATTGCAAGCTAAGGTAGAACGGCGCAAGCCGTCCTATCTTAGCTTTGTTTAAGCATATCTCTGTTTGAGCATATGCTTAAACAAACGCTGGCGTAGATTCAGAGTTAGGCCGGCTTATCTACTGATAAGCCGGCCTAACTCTTTGTGAATCTACCCATCAATGTCCCCAAAAAAAGATGAATGTTCTTACAGGACTTGCACATCTTAAAACAGATGTTGCTTTTGTGCAAGAGACCCATTTCAGAGACGACAAATTGCCCATACTCAAGAACAGGTTCTTCCCGATGGCATATCATTCTATCAATTTGGCAGCTAAGTCATGGGGATTGACTGTTCTTATATCAAGTAAAGTGCCATGGACATGTCTGGATACCATCACGGATCCTGAAGGACGTTTTGGAATGATTGGTGGCATCAGGGTGACATTGGCAAATTCTATGTCCCCAATAGCCTTTAGGACCTCTTCATCGCCAGAACTGTTGACAAATTCCTTGAATTTGCTGAGGGTCAACTAATTCTCGGAGGTGACTTTAACATCCCCATACTCACAAATAGACTATTTTCTAATCCCTCACAATCAATTGCATGCAGTACAAGATTCCTCTATAGGTTCCATTACATGGTCAGACCATGCCCTTGAGTTCTTGTCCTACGCACTCACAGATGTCCTTATGTCAAAGACTAGGTGGTGGAGGCTATCTGAGAGCCTCTTACAAGATAGATAAGTGCTGACTGATGTCACTAGAGAGCTATTTCCAAACCAATGACACGTCAGAATGCGTACCCAGTATTATCTGGGAAGCACACAAAGTGGTTATACGCGGAGTGCTTATTAAACACAGGTCTAGGCTCCAAAAGCAACGTACAATATAGTTGACTTCTCTTCTCCACGACTTGCGGGCCTTAGAGTCCCGTCACAAACATGCTCCGTCACCATCTTTAGAGAAGGAACTTCTAACCCTACATAAACAAATTACTGATTTATTACAGTTCAAGCCTAAGGCAGCAATGCAGATTTGACAGAAAGCATCATACGGTAGAATTCTGCAAAAAGTCACTCTGCCCAAACACATTGCACAAGAATTTAAAGGGATTCTGTGACTCCCTGTATAATTTGCAAAATGTCCCTCTCATGAACGTATAGTAAACTATTTGTCCTCCTCCCACATGCCTTAATTACCTACTTCTGTGGGTGAGGCATTGGAAGACCCTATTATTCTAGATGAACTTCAAAGGGCCATAGGGGCAACTAAACCAGAGAAAGCACCAGGACCAGATGGTCTTATCATACTACAAAAAAATATTACAAAATCATATTGCCTGCTCTTGGTCAATTCATGGTCAATATGTTCAACGTTTTGGGGTCTGGTAGATCTTTCCCTAAGGAAACCCTACAAGCCCACATATCAGTGATTCCCAAAAGGACAAAGATCCCACATCTTCTGAGAGTTATAGGCCAATTTCCTTAGTCAATATCGATTTCAAATTATTTACAAAGATTTTAGTGACCAGAATCCAGCAACATCTACCACATTTGATTCATCTACAGGGGTGTCAAACTCAATTTCATCGTGGGCCGCATCAGCATTATGATTGCCCTCAAAAGGGCCGGTTGTATCTGTAAGATTAACTGTCCAGCACATCCCCTCTTCATATATTTGATGTCAAGAGCCACCCCACCATCAGAAGTTGAGTCCCCCACTCTCCCCTTGCATCACAGTGCACCCCCCTTTCCTTATGCGCCTGCTGGGAAGAAGCTGGATGCATTGCTTGCAAGCAGAAAGTAAGGGTCTGGAGGAGGACCAGAGGAGGGTTGGAGCTCTCCTGCAGCTGCAGGAAAGGTGCGAGGGCCACATGAAATGGCCTGGAGGGCCGGATTCGGCCCTGGGCCTTGTGTTTGACACCTGTGATCTATACCAAGTAGGATTTGTACCATCCCGTGAAGCCAGAGACAATACAGGGGAAAGAAAACATATTGGTGGATATGGGACTTTAGGGGTGCTTATTGGTAGAAATAGATACATCACTATCAATTTTATAAAAAAATATTTTTATTACAGAAAAGGATAACAAGTCACTTTCTTCATACAATTTTTCATGCAATTAATTGTGCATGTTTTGCCTTCTGGCTTCTTCAGGAAGATGCGTGACATGTCATACTAACACTTCTGATTTATCTATGGGAAACATTGGTTTTAAAATTCATATGCATGTTTTTGTGTCCAGAAATTCACTCTGACATTAGTCACCTACTATAAATGCAGATCAAAGTCCCCAAAACTTTTGGGCTAGAACCTCTGGGTGGGAAACTCCTGCTGTCTACATGGTTGCATCTATGTATGTATTAATATGTGCATTTTAATGTACTTTTATGTAATTTTCTCATTTTTTTCTTTATCTTTATAAAAATTGTGCTGTAAAGGTACCTTTTTTCCTTGCTGATCTATTTTTGTATCTATCTACTACAAATAAAGCCCACACATTTTCCTGAAGAAACTGGAAAGCAAAACATGTAGCATTAATTGCATGGGAAATTGTATGAAGAAAGTGATTTTAATGAAACTGATTGTGATATAGGTATCTATTTTCTTCTCTGTTTATCTTAAGGGACGATAGTGTCTATTATTAGAATCTGTGTCTTGATCACTTTAAACCCCTATTTTACAGAGACAATACAGTCAAAGTCCTCAATCTACAGCACACAGCCAACACAACCCACACTCAGTGTGAATTTCTGGGAACAGATGCCGAAAAGACCTTTGACCGGGTAAACTGGCAATTTATGCTCTCTATTTTGCAATATGCTGGGTTTGGACACACCATGCTGAATTGGATCTCCACAATATACTCTAATCCTTCCACTCAGGTCAGAACTCATGGTGTCTTGTGAGAACCCTTCATGTTAACAAATGGGATGCAGCAGGGTTGTCCCCTTGTCGCCTGTCCTCTTTGCCCAGTAGCTGGAGCCTTTCCTATGCAAAATACACCTACACCCGGATGTTATGGGAGTAGATGTCGTAGGCCCCCAACAGAAAGTATCGGCATATGCAGATGACATGCTGTTTTCTCTTCCAAGTCTTTTGATCTCGCTACCAAACCTCCTTCATGAATTTGAGATCTATGGTGCATTATCAAATTTAAAGATTAATTTTACCAAGTCCAAAGCAATGGGGGTAGGAATACCTCAGCCCCTTCTTCCACGACAAGTGTGTTTTAAATTAAAATGGATGAATTCCGCATTGAAATATCTAGGAACATTTATTCCCCCCTAAATTTTCACAAATATTTGACCTGAATTTCCCTCTGTTCTTCTAAACAAATGGCATACTGGACTGCACTTGTGGTTTGGCCGATGCAATATCCTTAAAATGAGTATCCTTCCCAAATTTCTTTACCTCGTTCAAGCCCTTCCAATTTTCTATCCCTTCTAACTATTTCAAACAGACACAGGCATTATTTTATGACTTCATATGGGCACACAAACGACCACATCTAAACAGAAGACAACTTTCTTTACCCAAAAACACTATGGAGGGTTGGCAGTAGCAGACATACGTAAATACTATTAGACAATACACTTGGGTAGACTTATTGACTGGAATCAACACCAGTCAATGATTAATATCTTAGATGTTAGTATGATGACTATAAATTACGTTGTTTCGCAGCAACACACACAGGCTCTCCAGAGAACGCAAAATTTAATTAACTTCCACAGACAATACAAATCCAGTAGAGTATTTCAGAACCCCATATTTTCCTACACCTGTGCTATATTCATCATAGAGTGACAAGACTAGAATGAATGTCAGCTTGACTGCCTCAAATATTGGTCTCACACTGGAGGGGGTCAACCAAATGTTCCCATTGAAAGAATACCACCCCTCAAGTCTAATTACCATCAATAAATACTTCCTTATGTGTGTAAGGAAATACCAGGCCATCTCACACACCTGGTTCATCTTAGATAAGATTAACACATCAAAGGGTCCTCTGTACCTTTTGATACGTGTCGTTTGGCCACAAGATTTGGTCAGCAAACACCCTTCGATGTCTAACCTTGAATGCCTGTATGTAACACTATATATACTGTGCCTTACATATGCCACAATATTTTAAATACCTACACATCTATATTAATATTACAACATATTCCCCCACTTGGATTGGTTCTAACTACTAGAACTGATCCATGGATCAAGCAACAAACATCATTATGGTTTGAGGTACTGTATGCTTTACAATGGCTCATATGAAATATTAAGTTGAGACTGGTTACATCTCTCTTCACCAACCTCTAAAATATCCCCATGAAACAGTTATTAGATAATATAACGTTAGACCATGACTGGAAAAGTATTTAGTAAACATCCATGGCCAGTATAGCTGTTAGGCCTTATTTTAAAGAATGCCCCTTTTTTTTTGTAAATCACATCACGATCTTGAATATTGTGCAAAAAACGAGCTGATGTCACCGTTCCATTCGGACTTCATCACATCTCTCACCATCTCACTGAAAGTAAAGCTTGGTATGTTTTGGGAGGTCCAATCCACATAAGTCCAGGATTCTCTCATCTCCAGGCTCAAAGTTTTCATTTTTTTAAAGATGCTTTTACACAAACACCAGCAATTCCTGACATTCTTCCATCTTCCATCTTTGTAGTAAGAAGAACCATTAATGTATCAGCAGTCCCTTTCAAGGTCAAAAAGGTTTGGATCCGGCAGTAAAACTTCTGTGCTGCAAATTATTTCCTTGCACTTGACACCTTCAATCATTAATCCACCAATCAGGACACTTGGTTCCTTTAACATCAAACCTTGAATATTCTGAATTTGTTGATTGCCAGCAACAATTTGCTTTCGTAATGTGCTGTAGGCCGACCCCGCATTGCCTTTAATAGAGCTGTTATTTGTATCATTCAGCCCATAATTCCACCAGAATGGTATACCAACATATATATATATTCCCCCATGCGATGGTTTAGATATTATCAGCTTGACATCAGTGTTTATCAGATCTTCTGTGCAGACAAATCAGCAGTGGAAATTCTTGCCAGTATTTTTTATGAAAGGTAGAAAGGTCTCTTTCATCCATATGTTTAATAGCCTTCAGCATATTATAAATAACTGATTCAACAATGTTTCAAAACATGACTAGAGTGATGAATTTCACTCACCCCTCTTATAAATTTAGGAAAACCACCCAACCTACTATAATGTATGCTATGCCCAGCCATTGTGCAGCATCACCTCAGAGGTCAAATCTATTGATATCAAAATGCATTATGTCATATGTACAGATGTTATAAGATAATTTTAGGTTTAAATGCTTCGCTCTGGTTTTAAGATTAAGTTCAAGGAATAAAACATGAATAAAACATAATAAAAAAAGCAAAATATACCAGGGAAAGGGAGAAAATAAAAAAATAGGGCGTTGTAGTCCATTGAAAAAAAAAATTTGAAAAAAAAAGTTTGAAATTTGAATGTTCAAAAAAAAAGTCCATTGCTTGATGAATATTGAGAAAGTGTCCATGAATTCTTTATAATTTCTTGTATAGTGACATTGTCCATTCAGAGTTTCTCCCCCACTATCCAACAATTACTCCAGCTATTCACATGCAAACGCGTATCTCCAGCAATGTACCTGAAAGACAAAAACTCTCAGACAAAAACTCATTAGCAAGGACCTTAAACAAAGTACTATTTACATGTTTACACTTTAAAGCTAATACACCCCCACTGCTATAGAAGTGTCATTTTCATTCAAAAACAGATCTGTACCATTCAACTGTTCTAATAATGTGTAATATTCTATTTTCATCTTATCATACTCAATCTTTAGGTGGTCATATTTCTGTTTTAACTGAGGAAATGGTATCCAGGTCCTTTTCTTTCGTCATCAAAAAGTCCCAAATAATTAGTTTCTCTTTTTCCTTTTCTTATTATGATCAGCTCTGTTTTTTATGTTAATATCACCTATGTTTGACCCAGCGTTTCCCCTTTTGTTGTGATCATTAGATATTATCTTCTGATCTTTCTGTTCAGTGTTTGTCCTAAACAATGTGGCTACATCAATTCTGACAGCTTGCTCGTTTGACCTTCTCCATAAATGATCTGCTCTCAATAATACGTCTTTTAAATCATGAGGATTCGGGGTAACTAATAAAATATGTTGTTTGATATTTTCATGCAAAGCATCTAGCAACATACTGATATGTATTGAGCTTCCACGTTCAAATGCAAGATTATTACCAACCAACAAATCCATAATAGTATATATCCTGTGCGACAATTCATAGGGAGATTCACTCTGCATCTGTTGGACCTTCCCATGAATCGCAACATCGGAACGCACTCCTTACAGAACACATAATAATTCCAGTAATATGTCCCTTGACCTCAGAGGCTGAAGACAGATCTGTTTGATTCTCAGCCAAAGACTATTCCCTATAGAATGTTGCAAAACTTTTTCTACGTCAGATGGGTTGATATTGTACAAATCTATGACATTCTGCAAGTCACAAAACCATTTTAAAAATCAGTTTAAATCATGACAGGGAGCCATTCCAATTTCTTTAAGAATTGCATCCAGTTCTTTTGGTTTCAAATGCTTCATTACAAGCTGAACTTCACCTGTATTGTTGTTGTTATTGTTATAAACCGTGGTGGTCACAGTGGGTGCGGCTGGCAATGAATTATCAGATTTAATATGAGGTTCTGTTTCATTTGATAGAAAGTTTGTATTTTGCTGCAGATTGCTTAATCCAAGAATTGATGCATATCTGCACTCCTGAGATCTCTTCTCTAATTCCATAATTCTTAATTTTAATCTCTCATTTTCCTCTGATAATTCATCACAACGTTTAGATTTCTCAAGCAAAGCTCCACCAATGGTAACTGCATGCAATTTTAAATTTACTGTCTCAGTTTCTGATTGGTTTTGTAACCTCTGACAAACCTTATGGCTATTATCAACTGCATTCTGTAACTGCGCAATTTCCTCAACTTTATCATTCAAAGAACTTTCCATTTTTAAACAACAAGATAACAAGCCCTGCACAATACAACCTTTTATTTTACTTTCTGAAATGTTGCTATCAAAAACACTTTCCTCTAAAAATTCCTTCATCATAGTCCACGTCTGCTTACATTTTTCTGGAATTTCATAAGGACCGCCATGACGCTTAATACATTTTAATATCCATCTGTTAACTTTATCAGAACTGACACTAGCTTCACACTGAGTAAGCATTTTGACTATAGTACTAATAATTTAAAATAAAGGAAATATTTTACTCACCGCATTTGAAGCTCCACCTTGCCAGTTCCGGTCTTCTAGTACACGGCAGTCTTTTCTTTCTTCAGTTTCCAGTCTCCAGAGAAAAATTCTGGGGTTCCAAACTTGTTTAGTCTTGTATATCAGACTCTCTTATGTCACAACCAGACATTAGAGTCACAGCACAGCTCTTGGGTCTCCATCAGACTTCTGCCCAACTCACAGGATTGCTATCATCACCGGCTTCGGTTACTAAGTCCTGAAAATGCGCTTCTGGTCACTTGAACGGCACCAATGTAGTGATATAGATGTATCCAGAGAAGGAATTTAATGGATCTTCCACTAACATACAAAGTCCAAAGTCCACAGACGATACAAATCCAGCAGAGTATTTCAGAATCCCATCTTTTCCTAGACCTGTGCTATTTTCATCATAGAGTGACAAGACTAGAATGAATGCCTCAAATATTGGTCTCACACTGGAGGGGGGGGGGGGATGTCAACCAAATGTTCCCATTGAAAGAATACCCCCCTCAAGTCTAATTACCATCAATAAATAATTCCTGATGTGTGTAAGGAAATACCAGGCCATCTCACACACCTAGGTTATCTTAGATAAGATTAACACATCAAAGGGTCCTCTGTACCTTTTGATACGTGTCGTTTGGCCACAAGATTTGGTCAGCAAACACCCTTCGATGTCTAACCTTGAATGCCTGTATGTAACACTATATATACTGTGCCTTACATATACCACAATATTTTAAATACCTACACATCTATATTAATGTTACAACAATGGAGCTTAAAAAATATCATTCAGAATGATTTTGTTTTTGTTTGGGGGCCCCCCATTAACATCTATAGCAGACCATCATCTAAAATAAGGGTCTGGTAAAGAAAAGGGTAATCTCTAGCTGTCAGTGGCAAAAGTTGTCGTTTGCTGGCAATTTAAACAACATTTTATTTCGTAAATACCAATTTTATTCATCAGGATGTATAAATCATACAGACACACCACTTCACAGGCAGGTTAAGGTTATGCTCTTCAAAGGTTTTTTTTTTATTTTTATTTAATTTCTAATGTTGCCCTTATATATGAGAATATTGAACTAGCTGCTTCTCCCTGACAAACAGTATTTAAAAAATATACCCATTCCCCCCGTGCCATATGTTTCATAACATATTTGGATTTTGTGGAAATTTCAGAGACCTGGTTCAACAGCTCTCATGATTGGCTGACAACCATTCAAGGGTACCCTGTATCACAAGGATAGAGAGGGTAAAAAAGGGGGAGGGGTATGCCTATATATCAAGAATAATGTACAAGTGAATGTGAGAGATTACATCACTAAGGGAGCTAGAGAGGAAGTAAAATCCTTATGGGTAGAGCTCCAAAGGGATAAAGCTATGGGGAAAATAATCCTGGGAGTATGCTATAGGCCCCCTAACCTGAGGGAAGAGGGGAAGACAAATATCCTATCACAATTTGGATTAGCAGCAAGGATGGGAAGTGTTATCATAATGGGAGATTTTATTATCCAGACATAAACTGGGCGGAGGGAACAAAGCATTCATCTAAGGTTCTCCAGTTCCTAAATGTCTTGCAGGACAATTTTATGGGTCAGATGGTAGACGCACGAACTAGAAATAAAGCGTAGATGGATCTACTGATTACAAACAATACAGACCTGATCATGGATGTGGAAATATGGGTCAATTTAGGTAACAGTGATCACAGGTCAATTGGCTTAAGTATAAATCACACAAATGGGAAACATAAGGGGAATACAAAGACACTTAATTTCAAAAGAGCCAACTTCCCTAAACTACAATTCTTGCTATAAGGCATAAATTGGGATACAATCTAAGGAACAAAGAATGCAGAAGAGAGATGGGTTTGCTTTAAGAGCATATTAAATAAGGGCATTAGCCACTGCATCTCATTGGGTAATACATTTAAAAGAGCAAGCAAAAGTCCTGGATGGCTTAACTCCAATGTAAAAATGCATATAAAATCAAAGGATAAAGCCTTCAAATTATACAAGGTTGAGGGATCATCATCAGAATCCAGACTTTATAAAGAATGCAACAAGAAATGTAAGGGTGCAATTAGGGCGGCTTTACTGTAAACAGTAAAAAAAGGGAGGACAGACCATATTGGCCCATAAAAAAATCAGGAAAAACATCTGATTACAAAGGATGGGGAGATGGCAAAGGTATTGAATTTTTTCTTCTCCTCAGTCTTCGCAAAGGAATCGGGGGGCTTCAGTACCCAAAACTGCAGTGTCTATCCTCATGACACATCACAGGAAGCACCTTAATGGTTAACAGAGGACAGAATTAAAATTAGACCTGGGAAACTTAACATTAATAAATTACCGGGACCAGATAGCTTGCACCCGAGGGTACTTATAGAACTCAGTCAAGTAATTGCCAGACCATTGTTCCTAATTGTTACTGACAGTCTACTGACTGGAATGGTACCAGCTGATTAGAGAAAATCCAATGTAGCACCAATATTTAAAAAGGACCCACAATACATCACTGGGAATTACAGACCAGTTAGCCTAACATCAATAGTATGTAAGCTCTTGGAGGGGATGATAACGGACTATATACAAGATTTTAGTAATGAGAGCGGTATCATTAGCAGTAATCAGCATGGATTCATGAAGAATTGTTATTGCCAAACCAATCTATTAACCTTCTATGAGGAGGTCAGTTGCCATCTAGATAAAGGAAGGGCCGTAGACATGGTATATCTGGATTTTGCAAAAGCATTTGACATAGTTCCCAATAAACGTTTACTGTACAAAATAAGGTCCGTTGGCATGGACCATAGGGTACATGAATTAAAAACTGGCTACAAGGGCGAGTTCAGAGGGTGGTAATAAATGGGGAGTACTTGGAATGGTCAGGGGTGGGTAGTGGGGTCCCCCAGGGTTCTGTGCTGGGATGATCAGAGGTGATCAAATACCACCAAAAGAAAGCTCTATTTGTGGGAAAAAAGGACAACAATTTCAGATGGGCACAATGTTGTATGACTGAGTTATTGTCATTCAAATTGTGAGAGCACTGAAAGCTGAAAATTGGTCTGGTTAGGAAGGGGGTTTAAGTGCCCAGTGGTCAAGAGGTTAAAATTTATTTTCTGGAGCATTTTAGTCCCTGGTGATGTAACTAAAGAAAACAATAAACTATGAGAGGCAAGGCACTATCAAAATATTTCTGGTGATATGGTGGACATGCACGAGTTAGGCGATGGATACAACAAAATGTAAAGGCTTTATCAATTACTAGAAGCACAGCAACGTCTAATATTAAGAAGTGGAAGGTATTTGGTACAACACAGACCCTCCCTGGGTCTGTGCCAGGAGGAAACTGGTTAGAGAGGCTACCAAGAGGCCTACAGCAACTCCGAATCAGTTGCAGGAATTTATGACAAAGAGTGCTCATTGGGTGCATGTGACAACAATATCACAAATTCACCACAAATGTGGCTTGTATGGGAGGGTTGAAAGAAAAAAGCCACTAAGTCATGACTGATCTTTGCCAAAACGCACCTTGCAGATTCTGAGGCTTCATGGAAACTGGTGGCCCCGCCTCATGTGACGGTGGCCCCGCCTCACAAATATAAGAAATGTCAAAGCTCCAGCCGCTCATTCGGCGGGCTGTGTCCGGTGGAGAGAGGCTGCCGGCGATGCTGCTCTGGATCCCGGACGACCTTATCGCTGGATCGGAGAGTAGATCACCCGTCGCTGGATACAGACAACGTTGGAGCAGGGAGCCGGGACCAAGTATATTACCACCGCTGGATTTTTTTTCTTTTTTTTTTTTTAATAAAGGACTTTTTTCTACGGTGTGTATGTGTGTTTTTTACAACTATTTACACTTCCTTCATGAAATGGTAGGGGTACAATGTACCCCATTACCAATTCACATAGGGGGGGCAGGATCTGGGGGTCGCCTTTGTTAGAGGGGTCTTCCAGATTCTGATAAGCCCCCCGACCGCAGACCCCCACAACCACCGGGCAAGGGTTGTGGGGATGAGGCCCTTGTCCCCATCAACATGGGGACATCCTCCCCATGTTGAGGGCATGTGGCCTGGTACGGTTCAGGAGAGGGGGGCCGCACTCTGTCCCCCCCTCTTTTCTGCGGCCGGCCAGGTTAAGGGGTCTGGTGTGGATTTTTGGGGGAACTCCACGCCATTTAAAAAAAAATTGGGGTGGAGTTCCCCTTAAAATCCACACCAGACCTAAAGGGTCTGGAATTGATATTTGGGGGAAACCCCACATAATTTTTTTTTAAATTGACGGCGGGGTTCCCCTTAATATCCATACCAGACCTGAAGGGCCTGATAATTGAATTTGGGGGGACCCCCATGCTTTTTTTATGAATGAATTCTCTCTGAATTGCCGGGAGCCGACAATTCATTATAGCCGCAAGTCAGTTTTAAATGACTTTTTTTCCTTTCAGAAATTACACTTTGTGCAGGGACAGTTCTAAGTATGTCAAACATGCGATATTTCACATGCTAACTTTACACACCCCCTAGGTACGAAATTTAAAGTAATATTTCACTTTTATTGTTTCACTTTTAGCATTATTAAATTCACTGCTCCCGAAAAAACAGCCGTTTTTAAAACTTTTTTTGCATTGATACATGTCCCCTGGGACAGGACCCGGGTCCCCAAACACTTTTTAGGACAATAACTTGCATAATAGCCTTTAAACTTAGCACTTTTAAAGTTCACACAAACATTTGATGTGTTCGCAAGTTCTGGTGCGAACCGAACAGGGGGGTGTTCGGTTCATCCCTAATCAACACCAAAGTCTCTTATGTAGTTTGTGTATACTTAAATGATCAGCCTACACCATATAAAATAAATACCCAGTGACAAATAGCCAGAGTATGAGACTTACATTATCTAATAGAGCTGGGAGAATGGTTTGGGCCAAATAAAAGTTCAGCCCGAACACCCAAATTTGAGGGGCGCTTCACAATGCACTGTGCAGCCTTGATTGGGCAAAGCATTGCCCAATCAGGGCACAGTGAATATTCCTTTGGGTCTGGTTTAGATCTTAAGGGAAACTCCATGCCAAAGTAAAAAAAAGGGGCATGGGGTCCCATCAACATGGGGACATCCTCCCCATGTTGAGGGCATGTGGCCTGGTACGGTTCAGGAGAGGGGGGCCGCACTCTGTCCCCCCCTCTTTTCTGCGGCCGACCAGGTTAACGTGCTCGGATAAGGGGTCTGGTGTGGATTTTTGGGGGAACTCCACGCCATTTAAAAAAAAATTGGGGTGGAGTTCCCCTTAAAATCCACACCAGACCTAAAGGGTCTGGAATGGATATTTGGGGGAAACCCCACGTCATTTTTTTTTTAAATTGACGGCGGGCTTCAGCATATATGCTCATTTAACCACTTAAACCCCGGACCATATTGCTGCCCAAAGACCAGAGTACTTTTTGCGATTCGGGACTGCGTCGCTTTAACAGACAATTGCGCGGTCGTGCGACGTGGCTCCCAAACAAAATTGGCGTCCTTTTTTTCCCACAAATAGAGCTTTCTTTTGGTGGTATTTGATCACCTCTGCGGTTTTTAGTTTTTGCGCTATAAACAAAAATAGAGAGACAATTTTGAAAAAAATGAATATTTTTTACATTTTGCTATAATAAATATCCCCCAAAAATATATAAAAAAACATTTTTTTTCCTCAGTTTAGGCCGATACGTTTTCTTCTACATATTTTTCGTAAAAAAAAATCGCAATAAGCGTTTATTGATTGGTTTGCGCAAAAGTTATAGCGTTTACAAAATAGGGGGTATTTTTATGTCATTTTTATTATATTTTTTTTACTAGTAATGGCGGCGATCAGCGATTTTTTTTTGGTATTGCGACATTATGGCGGACACTTCGGACACTTTTGACACATTTTTGGGACCATTGGCATTTTTATAGCGATCAGTGCTATAAAAATGCATTGGATTACTATAAAAATGCCACTGGCAGTGAAGGGGTTAACACTAGGGGACGGGGAAGGGGTTAAGTATGCCTGGGTGTGTTCTTACTGTGGGGGGGGGTGGCCTCACTAGGGGAAACACTGATCCTCGGTTCATACATTGTATGAACCGAAGATCAGCATTTCCCCTGCTGACAGGACCGGGAGCTGTGTGTTTACACACAGAGCTCCCGGTCCCCGCTCTGTAACGAGCGATCGCGTGTGCCCGACGGCGATCGCGCCCGCCGGGCACACGCACGGGAGTCGGGGGCGAGCGGGGGGCGCGCGCGCCCCTAGTGGCGGCTGTGAGAGAGGACGTCATACTACGTGCTCTCGCCCAGCGGAGCCAACTTGCCGACGTATAACGGCGGTGGGCGGTCGGCTAGTGGTGGTGAAATCACCTCCTACAGCACTGGAGTCACGGCTTTATATATAGCGTGGGAGCAAACGCTGTTGCTGTCAAGATAAATAAGTCCGCGCAACAGCTGAATGGCGTACCTGAAAACAGTAAAGTAAATTACATACCTGAAAAGCAAGCATGAAAAAAACATAACAACAATAAAACTTTGCAGAATAGAATACAGTAAAAAAGAGCAGAACAAAAGAGAGAGAATAGAGAGGGAGAGAACAATAAAACGACAACAATTTATTTTATTTTTTTTTATATATTTTTTTGTGTTTTTTTTTTTACTTCTTTTTTTTAACACTTTTTTTTGTAACTGTTCAACTTTTCGGTTCCAGGTTTGGGTCTCTCAAAATGCGATGCCATCTTGGGAGACCCTGTGTAAGTGTGCCTAGCCTGTGAAATGTTTTACCCTACGCTAATACTTCACTCGTGTGTGGAAGCGTTCAAAACATTCACTAATACAAAGTCCAGGATCGGCAGGACATTGGGGACAAAAATAACGGGTGTCACGCCTAAATCCGCGCTTGCTACAGACACGACATTTTCTTTGGGGGGCTTGTTGGGTAGGGGTACTCTCAAGGGCATATGAAAAATACCTCTCATGCAGTCGGCTTACTGCATTTGGTAGGGATGGTGAGATGCAGAACCGCCTGGATACAGGAGTTCTGTGATGATTTCCTCCTGGAATTCAAGGAAGGATCCATTCCGTCCTGAAGCTTTGTATAAGACAAAAGCATTCAGTAAAGTCAATTGGAATAAATATAGAGACACTTTTTTGTACCAGCGTCTCGCCTTATGGGCAATATGATACGACACCATCAACTGGTCGTTGAGGTCCACCCCTCCCATATTTTGGTTATATTCGTGGACACAGAGGGGTTTCTCCACAACACCAGCCGCCGTACGAATTTGTACTGTCGTGTCTGCGTGAAGGGTGGTAAGAACGAAAACATTCTTATTGTCCCGCCACTTCACAGCGAGCAAATTATTACACTTGCAGCAGGCTCTCGCTCCCAGCCTAAGATGGGAATCTACAAGCCTCTGGGGAAAGCCCCGGCGATTAGGTTGCACGGTGCCACATGCTCCAATCTGATGATTAAACAAGTGACTAAAAAGTGGCACGCTGCTGTAATAATTGTAAACATACAAGTGGTACCCCTTTCCAAATAAGGGTGACACCAAGTGCCACACGATCTTGCCAGCGCTCCCCATGTAATCTGGGCATCCTTCCGGCTCTACCTCACTATCTTTGCCCTCATAAACCCTAAAGCTCCATGTGTAGCATGTTGCCCTGTCACAAAGCTTATAGAGCTTGACCCCGTATCTGGCATGCTTGCTGGGAAGGAACTGTTTGAAAGATAAGCGGACAGAAAATTTAATGAGGGACTCATCAACGCATACAACTTGCTGGGGATTAAACAAGGCTGCATAAGGTTCATTGAAATGGTTTATGAGGGGCCGAATTTTGTAGAGCCGGTCAAATTCAGGGTCTCCACGTGGACGACAAAGTGCATTGTCACTGAAATGCAGGAACCGCAGGATCGCCTCATATCGATTCCTGGCCATGTGAGCAGAGAATATGGGCATATTGTGAATTTGATGTATGGACCAATACATCCGCAACTTTGGAAATTTGTGTATGCCCATGTTGAGAGTAAGGCCCAGAAAGGTCTTAAATTCGGAAACCGTAATTGGTTTCCATTCCTTGGCAAGGAGAGACTGGGGATTAGTGGCGATGTAGGTACCAGCATATAAATTACTCTGGTCCACAATAGATCCATAGAGATCTTCTGTGAAATACAGCGAATAGAAATCAAGTGGCGTAAAATCAACTGTATCCACCTGAATACTGGGTTGGCCAGTGAATGGGGGAAGTACGGCAGCAGAAGTGGTGGGGACCCAATCAGGATAGGCAAATTCTACAGGAAGGGCACTATGGGCACAACGGGCCTGTCTCTGTCTTCTTCTTGGTGGCAGCAGGACACTACTTGTGCTTGCCACCTCGCCAGCTTTAACTGCACTTATGGGACTCGCCACATCACCATGTGATACTGCAGTGCTGGATGAACGACCAGGGTGTACTAGGCCGCTGGTGCTTGCCAGTTCACCAGAAGAAATAGCGGCGCTAGTACTTCTCTGCTCCATACAAGGGTCCTGCGGTTCTTGCTGCTCAACAACATCAGAAAAGGGTCGGGTACGCCTGGCCTTAGCAGGGACCACAACTTCGTCGTCAGAGCTATCTAGCATGGAGCCGCTGTCGTAAACGGGTTTGTATTCTGACCCAGATTCTGACAGATGCGTGACCTCCTCCTCTTCACTATCTGTCATGCTCATGATCTCGTAGGCCTGCTTACTAGTGTACATTCACTTTGCCATTTTGGGCTCTAAATTTAGTGGTACACTAGTGAGGATTCACAGTTAAAAAAAAACACCTGATCTGTAGAAAAGCAAACGTAGAGAACGCTTAAAAAAAAACTGTTAGCGATTGCAGGGATCAGGCCTGTCTCTGTGAACGCTGCAGTTATGTGTCTTGTGTTTTGTAAGTGACAGTGATCGATCGATACTGCACTTAGGTGGGTTGGGCTGGGCTGGGCAGAGGGGGAAAACGCAGGTGCTAGCGGGTATCTGGGCTGATTCTGCTAACAATGCGTTTTTGGGTACCCTAAACTGCTGGGTACGCTAGTATAGATCTGATCAGATCAGGTATCGATCCGTTCAGATACTATACCACTAAGGGGGGTGTATGCTTTGCGCATGGGTGTAAGCGTTACTGGCACTAACCTAACGCTGCCTGGGGCGACGCAGACCCTGACTGACGCTAAAATGTAATTTATATCACCCGCCGGGCGATCAGGGGGTTAAACCTTTATTGGGTTATATACGGCGGGTGCCCTGATGCTATAAATAGCTAACTGGCTAACCAGCGTCACCAGTGACACTTATACGGTGATCACTGGTGAAAGGGTTAACTCTAGGGGCAATCAGGGGTTAAAACCTTTATTTATTTGGCGGTACCTAACGCTATAGAAACCTGGCGGCGAACCTTAAAAAAAAATAGCTACCTAGCGGCAACAGTGACACTAATACAGCGATCAGAAAACCGATCGCTTAGTGACACTGGCAATAGGGGGTGAAAGGGTTAACTAGGGTGGTGATCAAAGGGTTAAACCATTATTAGGGGGGTAGGGGGCTACCCTGGACCTAAAGGGGCCTAAAGCTAACTGCCCTAACACTTTTTTCTGTCACAAATGACACTAAATGCAGTGATCAGAAAATAAATGATCACTACAATCAGTGACACTGTGACAGGGGGGTGATCGGGGGGTGATCGGGGGGGTTATGTGCCTATGTGTGCTGTGTCAGTGTGGTGCTTGGTCCAACTCACTGTACTGATGTCTTCTCTCCTCTGGATCCGGACGAAAAGACCGCCAGAGGAGAGATGAAATCACTTCCTCCCTGCCTGTGTTTACAGTTACACAGGCAGGGCGGGCAGAGGAGGAAGCGGATTCGCTGGGGGCGATCGCGAGGGGGTGGCTAGAAACGAATAGCCGCCCCCTCATCCCGGATCGCTCCCACGATAGAAACGATAGAAACGACCGCCGCATGTACCGGAGGGGGTCCCGATCGGACCCTGGGAAAGGCAGGTACCTGTACGCCAATATGCCTGTACGTGCCATTCTGTGGACGTACATATACATGCGGCGGGCGTTAACCGGTTAATAAAGGAATTGACAAAACTGTGCATGTGTGTTTTTATTTCTTTTTGACACTTTTTTGGTGACTGTGTAGGGGTACTATATACCCCATACTCATTCACATGGGGGGCAGGATCTGGTAAGCCTCCTGCCCACAGACCCCCACAGCCACAGCCCAGGATTTTGGGGAAGAGGCCCTTGTCCCTAAAAACATTAAACAAGGTGCTTTGAAGTGGGGGCAGAGCCCATCTACCTCAAAGTACCCCCCATGTTGAGGGCATGTGGCCTGGTATGGTTTAGGAGGGCCCCCCTTTCCTGGCTTTCCTAGCTGCATGCTCTGAAAAGGGTCTGGTATGAATTTTTGGGGTGGCAGTACAAAACCATTGGCAGCAATGGAAAAATAAAAAATAAAACAGCATGGCATTTTGAGGAAAACCCCACGACAAAATAAACAAACAAAAAAAAAAACAGTCAAACCAGATGCAAAGGGCCTGCCATTGATTTGGAGGGAGGTTGTCACACTGTTTTTTTCAATGTTTCAGTTGCCGGAAATGGTATTGTACTGCCAGCAATTTAAATGTCATGTTTTTTCTTTATAAATGCCTGTTTTGCAGTAGATTCTATACATGGTACAGATGTGCCACAGGCAGACTAAGGTGACTCCCCATATTTTTATTGTTTCACTGTAAGCATCATTAAAAAATCACTGCTCCTTTAAAAACAATCGTTTTTTAAAGTTGTTGTTTTTTTTGCATTGGTACAAGTCCCCCAGGGCAGTACCCCAGCCCCCATACCGTTTGTATGGCCAATAACTTGCATATAAGCCTTCAAAATGGGGCCCTTTCATTTTTCAAGTTCGGTCCCCATAGATTTCAATAGGATTCGGAGTTGGGGTCTGAACTTTTGCTATGTTCGGGAGTTCTGGGGGAACGGAACCGGGGGGTGTTCGGCCCATCTCTATTATCCACATAACCAGGAAAACATGGAGAAAGGTCCATGTCAAAAGTTAGGTTTGAAATGGAGAGAGGGTAGAGACATCAGATGGAGGGCACGTATGATAAAAATAACATTGGTAAAATGCAATAATACATGGAGGAAGAAACAACAGTGGACAGAGATATCAATTTTGGATGGATAGACTTTAAAACTTGGTTATGAAATCAAAACTCTACATTTGTAATGTCCTTCATAGCAGTGCAAGTACGAACATGCATGAAGCATTACTTCATACATTATTGTGATACTCAGTAGTGAAAGAATAATCCAGGCAGATTTAGCAAAAGTGTCCCTTGTACATTCTAAAAGTGGTGAATAATGCTCTATATTCATATACCTGTCTAGAACTTGTACTTGATTTTGGCTCATGCTCTTTTAGAATGCATGAGAGACACTTTTGCAAAATCTGTCTGAGACTATTTTTCTCTCTGTATGCCAAAAGAGAGTTGGTCTTAATTAGCTCCACTTTTACATTTGGCGCATTCAATGTGACATAATGTAATAGTGGCATATTCAACGTGACTGAATATAAACTGGCACATTTCGGAATTACCTGAATTTGGTGCACTGGTCGCTGTCCGAACCAAAAGTGTTGCAAATGCTTCATGAATTTGGTGCAATACATTAACAAGAGGGATTAATGCCAGAAAAGGTTTATTGAATCTTTTTTTTTTTTTTTTTTTTCAATTACGATAAATATGCTTTTGAACCTGTGTGAAGAACTTTGGGCTTTTTCATGTTTAAAGCAGAACTCTGGGATTTTCCAAAAAAAAATCCCCATTAGCACACCCCCACACAAAACACTATACATTTGTGAAATTTCTTACCGTTTAAGAGATATGACTGATCGAATTTTCAGGAAGTCAGCTCTGTGATTCCAAAAAATGCAGCCTGTATTCTGGCAGGAAGGAAGTGTTAGAACAGTGATTGCATCATATCTTCTTCTCTCTAACTGTAGTCAGTCTACATTCCCCATGAATTCTTGGGATTGGAGTGAATGGGGGAGGTACACTAGGCTTGTACATGTAAATGTGAATTCACACCCCTCATTTTGCAGCCAGTAAGCCATACATAACACACGGTATGATAGGTTACAGTCTTATAAATGCAAACCAGTGCAAGGTGTCAGGGACTACCAGAGCCGAATGTTAGGGACCACCAGAGCCAAATGACAGGGACCACCAGAGCCAAATGTCAAGGATCACCGGAGCCAAATGTCAGGGACCACCAGAGCCGAATGTCAGGGAGCACCAGAGCCAAATGTCAGGGACCACCAGTGCTGAATATCAGGGACCACCAGAGTCAAATGTCAGGGACCACCAGAGCCAAATGTCAGTCCCACCAATGCCGCATGTCAGTCCCATCAGGGCCTCTTATCGGTTCTTCATGTCAGTCCCACCAGTGCAGAGCGGGGATTATTATCAGTAATCAGTTGTATGACACAGCGGGGATCTCCCGCTGTGTCAGGTATAGTATATGAGAACATAGATCGCTGATGCCCCGCCTCCCACCATTATGATTGACAGTGCACTGTGCCAATAGCAGCACAATTGGCACAGTGTGCTGTCAATTATAATGGTGGGAGGTGGGGCATCAGCGGGAAGCAGATGTGTGGTAGGTGGTGTGGCGGGGCGGAGTTGAGGGCACATTGCTGGCAGGGAGAAGGAGGAGGGAAAAGAGAGAAGAAGGACACTTTTTTACAAGTTTTTATTTTTTATTTTTATTCTCCGCTGCTTTGTGCCTCTGGTGGTCTATTTTTGTTGCTCTTATCACACTCTTACATCCAATGACATGCAAGCAAAAATATTTTTATTTTTTATTTTTTTTATACAGGACTAGGAATTGTTTGCAAAGGGAATTTTCACTACATTTACTAAGCTAAGTGGAAATTCCTTTGCAAACTGAAAACTCTTTTTTGCTTTTAATAGTTTTATCCTATTGTGTCCCTATAAACAAGCTGTATGGCCTCGTACACACGACCGAGGAACTCGTCGGAAAAGACACATCGTTTTCCTCGACAAGTTCCTTGTTAGGCTTGTCGAGGAACTCAACAAGCTTGCTTTGCGTACACACGGTCAAGACAAAATCTCCTCGTTCTCAAACTCGGTGACGTTCAACACATACAATGGCAGGGAAAGTTCGATTCCACTGGCACAACCCTGGGGGCTGCTTTTGCTAATCTCATGTTACTGCGTGTTAAGTAAAAGTTTGGTAAGAGACGATTTGCACTTTTCAGTCTGTTACAGCGTGAAAAATGTGTTATCTCCATTACAAATGCTACTTTTACTCCCGTCTCATACTTTATTCTGAGCATGCGCGGGTTTCTAAGCATACAGACGTTCGAGTTTCTCGTCGAAAACCAGCCCGACGAGGAACACGACGAGGAAATTGAGACTCCCGTCGAGGAAAAAGAGAACTTGTTCTCTTTATTCCTCGTCGAGTTCCTCGGCGGTTTCCTTGATGAAAAACGTACACATGACCGTTTTCCTCGGCAAAAAAGCTCTCCCACCAAGTTTCTTGATGGATTCTGTCAAGTTTCTCGGTCGTGTGTACGAGGCCTCACTGTTGGGTTGTCTAACTCATAGTTCTCTGGGAATTATTTGTTTTTGTCCATTATCAAATGCTTTATGCAAGGCAAAACTTGTCAATATATAATAAAAATATATGCATGTTATTTTTATATATATATATATATATATATATATATATACACACAGTATATTACGCTAATTGCTGCAAGAAATTTCCTTTTTTTCGGGGGGAGATCTGCCTTCAATAACACATTTTATGCTGGGAGTTGTAGTTAATCCCTGTTCTGTCCAGGTCTGGAAGCTTAAGACAGGTGTTTCCTCATTTGGTCCACTGTAGCCCATCCCTCTGCCACTCTCCTTGTGGGCTTTCTGTCTTGAAGTAGGCATTGTTTTATTACAGCAATTGGTAACAATGTAACAATGTGGTCTATTATATATGCTCACTGGATAGAGTGCTGATAATAATAATTACAAATACTGCAATTATTAACTTAGTCATAAAATTCATGAATGCATATATACATGAATAAAATACATTTTTAGACTACTATGATTTTATGCACTTTATGGGTTTATAGCACAGATATTTGAATTGAATTGTGGTAGAGACATATTTTTTTCTATTTTCTCCTATACATTTTAATATTCTTTTGACTGGATCTTGTCACCAAGGGATTATTTTTTGTGCTTGATCCTAAATTATTTGCAATATCTTCCAATCTTTCACCACTCACAAAATTGAAAATGTTATCTCCAGATGCTGGCTTGAAAAAAAACTGCATTGAACAAAGAATTTATTAACAATACATTACTCCTAAAAGAGCACAGTCTGTAGAAGCTTTGTTTAGTCAATGACAGCAATGTTTTGGTATGCAGTAGTTAAGCTGTCATGTTTATGATGGGACTTTTCTGAGAATATTTCCTAACAAATCATATTAAAAATGTTTTCCTGCTGAACACAATAAAATATTCTGAAATACACAGAGTTTCAAATGAACCTGGTGAATTGTTCCTGCACTACATGACATTATTAGTTCACTCTGCAAACAGACTAATATTTACTTTCTACTGCAGTCATTTCAAATCTAATGCATTTGAACATGCATTAATAATGTATGCCTTAACTGGTTCCCAACCGGCTCACGCATATTTACTGCGGCACAATGGCACCGCTGCGCAAAACCCTGTATGGGTACGGGGTCCCCTTTAAGATTTGCCAGAGAGCGCGCGCGTGCCGCCGGAGGCGTGCGCGCCTGTTTCACATCAAAGGGGGAGAGGAGACATATCGTTTGTTTCTACTTAGTAGGAACAAACGATATGTCTCCTCTCCCAGTAAGTCAAATCCCCTCACAGTTAGAACACGCTAAGGGAACACACATTTAACCCATGATCACTCCTAGTGTTAACCCATTCCCTACCAGTGACATTTACACAGTAATCAGTGCATTTTTATAGCATTGATCACTGTATAAATGTCAATGGTACCAAAAATGTGTCAAAAGTGTCTGATCTGCCTGTACAAATTAATTAAGATACTATACGTGTCTTGCGATTTTTTTTTAGCAAAAATATGTAGAAGAATGTATATTGGCCTAAACTAATAAAGAATTTTTTTTTTTTTTTTTTTTTTAACATTTTCAGGGATATTTATTACAGCAAAAAGTAAAAAACATATCGTTTTTTTTTTCAAAATTGTCGCTTTGTTTTGTTTTATAGCACAAAAAAATTAAACCGCAGAGGTGAAAAAATATGCAAATTTTGTTTGGGTACCATGTCGTACAACTGAGATGCAGTGCCAAATTGCCAAATTGTAAAAAAAAAATTAAAAGTGGTCTGGTCAGGCCACTTCCGGGGCTGAAGTGGTTGATAATACAAAAAGTAACAATAAAATCATTTTTTTAAATATTCAAAAAGATTTTTCATTGAAAATAACAACATATCATCTATTTATCTTTCTGTCTGTCAGGTAATCCAGCCACTCACCCATCCATATATCTATCTATCCATCCATCCATCCATCCATCTATAATTTCTTTTACTGTAAACTCTCGCAGTAAGCTTTGTTACATAGTTTTGCAGCTGAATACTTGGATAAATTATTATTTGTATTATTACTAAAAATGCTGTGTGTCCTTTGGGGTTACATTGATGTAACCCTCGGAATTCCTCATGCATCTCCTTACAGCCCACCGTTCTGGGCCAACGTCATATGACATCGCGCCTTCCCGAGCGGCACGCGCTTCTGCCATCACACTTGGAACCCAATGCACGTGTCCAGCGGCTGCGATTATCGCCGGGCACCCACGATTGCCCAGTAACTGAGCAGGACTGTGGATCTGTGTGTGTAAACACACAGATCCACATCCTGTCAGGGAGAGGAGACTGATGGTGTGTCCCTTGTACATAAGGACACCGATCGGTCACCTCCCCCAGTCAGTCCCCTCCCCCCACAGTAAGAATCACTCCCTAGGGAACACATTAACCCCTTGATCGCCCCCTAGTGTTAACCCCTTCCCTGCCAGTCATATTTATACAGCAATCAATGCACGAATTGCTGTATAAATGTCATTGGTCCCAAAAATGTGTCCAAAGTATCTGATGTGTCCGCCGCAATATCACAGTCATGATAAAAATTGCAGATCACCGCCATTACTAGTAAAAAATAAATAAATAATTAAAATGCTATAAATCTATCCCCTATATTGTAGCCGCTATAACTTTTGTGCAAACCAATCAATATACGCCTATTGTGATTTTTTTTTACCAAAAATATGTAGAAGAATACGTATCGGCCTAAACTGAGGAAAAAAATTTGTTTTAAAAAAAATATTGGATATTTATTATAGCAAAAAGTAAAAAATATTGAGTTTTTTTCAAACTTGTCCCTCTTCTTTTGTTTATAGCACAATAAATAAAGAACACAGAGGTGATCAAATACCACCAAAAGAAAGGTCTATTTGGGGGAAAAAATTATAAACATTTCATTTGGGTACAGCTTTGCATTACCGTGCAATTGTCATTCAAAGCGTGACAGCGCTGAAAGCTGAAAAATGGCTTGGGCTGGAAGGTGGTGAAAATGCTCTGTAGGCAAGTGGTTAAATTGAGTACCCTAACTCTAGTCACAAAAGCCTTTTTTGAGGCATTGTTCCTGGTGTGGAGGAACCTAGTTTCCTATTTTGGGCAATTATTTAAAACCTTCTGAGTGTGACGAACAACCTATAATGCCAAGGGGCCTTACCCACTCTTAGTTTACCAGCTTTGGGCATTAAAGTGGATGTGGACCCTCACATATACAAAGTAAAATGAACAACCTCAGATGATACACAGGGAGGAAACAAATCCTCCTACATAAGTTTTACATGTATATGTGCTGTCATCAGCTTTACATACTGCTTAAAAAGTACTCTTCCTAATTCACCTGTGGGTATGGATTCTTGCCATACACTGTGAGGCCCCGTACACACGGCCGAGGAACTCGACGTGCCAAACACATCGAGTTCCTCGGCCAGTTCAGCACTGAAGCCGCCGAGGAGCTCGGCGGGACGAGAGCTCTCATAGAACAACGAGGAAATAGAGAACATGTTCTCTATTTCCTCGTCGAGCTCCTCGTCGGCTTCCTCGGCCGAAAGTGTACACACGACCAGTTTCCTCGGCAGAATTCAGCCAGAAACTCGGTCGGAAGCTGAATTCTGCCGAGGAAACTGGTCGTGTGTACGGGGCCTGAGACAGAAGAGACTTGCAGAGCTGTGCTGTGAATTGACCAGCTCTCTGCTAATCTATTTATAGCACCCACCCTGATACAAAATTCAGGCTGGTTTTATCACAGTTGAACTTGTCAGAAATTATTATGCTGATAATAGAGCAACGAAACAGCAAAAACAAACAGGACTTAGTGCTTTGAGGAGAGATACGAAAACACTGCAGATATATGTGCCCAGCTAAAATTTCATGAATGGGGCTTACATCCACTTTAGGCTTGAATGCCTGGTGTGCTGGGCTCAGTTAATTAAAAAAGTAAGTAAATATACTGTCAGACTGGATCTCATCTCTATACTACAGCACGTTAACAGCAAAATGTATGTACGAGTAGAGAGAACAGGTGACAATCTCTTGCACAATTTAAGTGGTTATGATGAAATATAAATGATGAAAATAAAGAAAATAGTTATAATTATAAACACCAAAACATATCACTTAACCAATCACTGAGTACCAGTTCACACCTCTGCAATGCGGGAACCAGCGCAATTCCAGTGGCGGTTCGTGCATCGCATACAAATCACAAGCAGTTCACACTGCCCTATGCGAACCGCTGCGGGTGTCAATACTAAGATAATGACAGCCCCAGATCGGTTTGCATATCGAAGTGCAAACTATGAATTCGGGCAGGAATCGCATTGCATGGGTGTGAACACCCATGCAATCCGATTTTGGTGCAGACAAAAAAGGGTCCTGCACGATTTTCCTACATATGCAATGTGCACATGTGTGACCTGGCATTCAGAGCGTGGGATAAAACAAATGTTGAAAGCTGTATCAGCTGTGGTAAAAAATAAAATGTTGCCTTTATGAAAGCCCAAGGGTCAACAAACATCTTGAAACCACAAGTCATGTTTTAGCTTCAACACCATATTTAAAATTTAAAATATGTTTACTTCCATCTTACAAAGAACACAAATCAATATGTTTTAAGTACAACTTAGCCTGGAAAGAAATTGAATAACTTCAACAATCTTTTTCTGGTGTCATTGCCTAAACGTACTATACTTGTTTTTATACACTGTATTTATTGAGTTAGAGAGGGAATTCAAAATATACAGGGGCAGATCCACAGAGATCTGCACCGGCGCAGCGTATGGGAGATACGCTACGCCGCTGTAACTTACTTTTTTAAACTTTGAATCCACAAAGAATTTGCGCCGTAAGTTACGGGGGCGTAGTCTATCTCTCGCGGCGTAAGGGCGCCTAATTCAAATCGGTGAGTAGGGGGCGTGTTTCATTTTAATGAAGCGCGTCCCCGCGCTGATTGAACTGTGCATGCTCCATCCCTAAATTTCCCGATGTGCATTGCGCTAAATGACGTCGCATTTTTTAACATAGACGTGAATTACATCCATCCCGATTCACGGACGACTTACGCAAAACAAATTTCAAAATAATCGCGGGAACGACGGCCATACTTAACATGGCAGGTCTAACTATACGCGACGAAATACCAGCTTTAACTATACGCCGGAAAAAGCCGACTAGAGACAACGTAAGAGAATGCGACAGCCGCGCGTACATTCGTGGATCGTCGGAAATAGCTAATTTACATACTCGATGCGGAAAACGACGAGAACTCCACCCGAAGGTGTACGAAGCCATACGCCTGTCGGATCTAACCCAGATGCCGTCGTATCTTGGTTTGAGGATTCAAACCAAAGATACGATGCGAGAAATTTGAAAGTATGCCGGCGTATCAGTAGATACACCAGCGTACTCGTTCTGTGGATCTGCCCCACAGTATTTAATAAACTAGTACTAAGCACAAAAGCAAACACATTATATATTGCAGCTTACCAATCCTTAAATGTGCTGGTTGTATTTTTTTAATGCTTTTTATCCTTTTATTTTTCCTTATATTCAGGGCTGGTAACATACTTCCTGTTTAAGGGTGGCTTCATTGTATGTAGGAATAATAGATCCACCCTTGGACAGAAGCATTGTCAACCTGTGGGGAGGGTAGTGTTAGATGAAGTTTAGATTGGCTTGACCAACAAGTTTAAACTGTACTCAAGATAACAATTACAGCAAAAAAAAAAACATTTGGGGTAAAGGTAAATTAATAAAAGCTGACCAATGTAAGCAATCTGTGTTAAATATAATGTCTTCATTTTCTAACTATCAATTTTGCTAGACAGCTTGATCTGTTGAACAGATTAAAACATTAAAACTTACTGGTTGGACCGACACGTAAAAATAAAATAAAAACGTAAAAAAGTAAACAAATGCAGCCACCCTATGTAAGAACTGGCAAGTTGTAATAAATATAAGATTTTGCTTTTGGTTTAGTATTGCTTTAGGTATCATAATTTAATTCAACCTATTCTTATTTTATTTTGAAGACCTGCATATACCCTTATTAAAATGTGCTTATTTATTGAAGGGAAGACAATTCTCTATTAGCTAATGCAAATATTACTTGTGCAAATTTATCTTTTCTAATTTGAATGTTGGTAATGACTTGCATGCCATATTTTGTGCTCATCTGAAAAAAAAATCCTTCTAGTTAGGAGGTCTTCATGACAGGAATAATACTAGCCAAAGTCAAGCATTTTTAATCAACTACCCTAAATAGTGATTCAATGTGGTGTTACATTTTGGTACCCTGTACTCCTTTGTGAGACTTAGTAGTTAGCACTTATGCCTTGCAGCCCTGGAGTTCTTGGTTAAAATCTTGTCCACTCCAGGGAACTATTTTCATGGAATTTGCAAGGTAGGTGAATTGGATCCTGTCTACATTGGCCCTAGTATGTGTGTACTGTATATGCTATGCACATGTATTATTACATTCTGTATGCCAGTATCTAAGCTGAATAAATGAATAATTGGATCGAAGAAAGACCTTTGTAATAAATCCACCCTGTAAAAAAATGGATATATACTGTATATCTTACAATATTTTTTGCTGTATTGCCTTTGCTGCTTCTAATGCTTAAGTATTGGCCCCTACTACCAATTTATTTTGGGATGGACATCTATTATATTGGATTGCTGCTGCTGCATGTAAGCCAAACAATTATGTGAAAGTAAAGAAAATTATTACACGTGCAGTTTATGTGATGCCAGAATATGCTGTCACTGACGTTGCCCCTGTAAGTCATAAAGTTCTATTATTACACATTCAAGGCATTCCCAAGTATGTTATTTAAAGGAAAAGAAACACAGTTGCAGCAATGAGAATTCAATATCACTATCTTTTGCTTGCATAACAATCCAGCTTTTCAAACCTATTAAGGCAATCATTTCTGAGTTTATCTGGGGAGGTAAAAGAGCAAGATGTTCCATGCAGCTCCTTACTGTGAACAAGAAATTGAGAGGTCTGGGCCTTTCCCTTATATTTGACTAAAATTTAGCCTGATATTGAGCCTCAATCTTAGATCAACTTGAGTGGTATACATCCCCAGAAAATAAATGATGAAATCTAAAGAAGTACTGCCTGGACACAATTATATGTTACAAATGTTCACAATTAATGTGCCCTATCCCACTATACAAGCAACCCTACAAGTTTGGTTAGGATCTGGCGTGTGTTGGTAGATTGTGGAGCTAAGGATCCTGAGGAGCTGGCCAGGGGTTTCTGATAAAACTCAAAGGGCCAGATCCACAGACGAAGTATGCCGGCGTACTGATACGCCGGTGTACTTTCAAATTTCCCGCGTCGTATCGTTGTTTTGAATCCTCAAAACAAGATACGACGGCTTCTGGGTTAGATCCGACAGGTGTACGTCTTTGTACGCCTTCGGATCTAAGATGCAATACTTCGGCATCCGCTGGGTGGCGTTTTCTGTGTCAGGTATGCAAATTAGCGATTTACGACGATCCACGAACGTACGCGTGGCCGTCGCATTTTCGAACGTCATCTGTAGTCGGCTTTTTCCGGCGTATAGTTAAAGCTAGTATTTTTCGGCGTATACATAGAATTGCCATGTTAAGTATGGCCGTCGTTCCCGCGTCGAAATTTGAAAAAAAAATTTGCGTAAGTCGTCCATGAATAAGGATGGACATAACTCACGTCTAAGTAAAAAAAATGACGTAGTTGCAACGTCATTTAGCGCAATGCACGGCGGGAAATTTAGGAACGACGCATGCGCATTTAATTCGGCGCGGGGATGCGCTTCATTTAAATGAAACCCGCCCCCAACCCGCCCAATTTGAAATACACCGCCAGAAATACACTACGCCACCGTAACTTACGGCGCAAACTCTCTGAGGATTCGAAAAGGCGCCAGTTAAGGTACCGCGGCGTAGTGTATCTCTGATACGCTGCGCCGTTCTACATGTATGTGGATCTGGCCCAGAGTTTCCACTGAAAGAAAAATGAGAGGGAGATGGGAGAGCCCTTTTAGGGTAGTATAATAATTCAGAGACAAGGATACCGTGCTTCCACAAATAAAGGAAAAAGGTCAAAATGGACTTACTGTTGAGGCTGTGGTCACCCATCTAGGAGGGAACACAAGGCCCTCTCCTGTCTCCTCATAAGGTCAGTGTGGTCACTCTCTATGTCTAGTGCCTTCCCATATTGGGTGCTCTGTGAGGGTTCTCACATGGGTGAAGAAGGTGATAGAAAGATTCAGAGCAAAAAGGTCCTTAGATAGTTTGATTTGGCAGAGGAGCCCGATGGTTGTTCAAAGAATAGGCACAAGTCGTCTGCTTTAGTACAACATCAATCACTTTATTTCACCAATAAAATGCATTTTGTGGCTTTAAAATTTCCACTTTCAAGATGATAAAGGTGCGTCTGCTAATCAAACTACCCCAAGGGGCCTTTGTGCGCTGACTCTTTTTACCACTACAAGGTTGGCTATCACTTAGCTTCTGAGGAAGTCCAATCAGGGACACAACATGTTAAGCGTCAACCCGTTAGTTTGTGATGTCACAATGTTACTAAGGGAGAGCCGGATCAGCTGCCAGGAGAATGAAGAACATTGACACTGAACATTTTCCCAGGGGGAGATTTTTTTATTTTCAATAATTTTTATTGAAGATTTTCAAAAGAATAACAGTTATCAAAAGGAAAGTTACAACAAATTAATGTCATTCACAAAGACAGTACCTTTCATATCCTGGGGTGAAAATTACGTAAACCTTTCACCAATGACATAAGTGAGTATAATAGGCGACCATCCGCAAGCAAGGCGAATCTACCCGCCATAGAACAGTTAACCATCCTAAAACATTTCTGAGGAAATGCCCCAATGGGGCAGGTGCAGCGTTTCCCATCCCCCCAGAGGCCCCAACGGGATCACACTGCCTCTCGGGAAAAGCGAACATGACGCCCCCACCAGGGGGAGATTTTTATATGAAAAGCTATTTTTATTTATACTTCTGTGAGTAGAATTTTATATTTGTTTTAATAATTTTTATACAAACAGAGAGCACTATATGCTGTTTTTTCCTTATGAAGATTATGAAGTTACATACTCAGGCATAACTGAAGGGAGTGATTCATATGAACTTGAATGGAATTCCAGTTCAATTCCAGAGGAAAATCAATGATGATCTGTGCTTCAGGAGAGTTGGATGCTGCTGCAAAAATTTGCAGACACCTATTGGCCTTCTATACTTTAGAGTTCAATCAACAAGGGTAAGTGCACATCTATTTTCACCTAAATACGGTAGTGGTAAAAAGGCAGAGATGTAATCACAGTGGGAACATCCATTTACAACACTAAAGAGTGATTTTATTTTTGTCCACAAAACATTTTGAGGTGCACTGAGAGGTATGTATGGACTGTTTTGGGACACAAATGGGTTGATTTACCAAAGGTAAATAGACTGTGCACTGTGAAAAGTGCAGTTGCCCTCTGTAAGTGCAGTTGCTCCAGAGCTTAGTAAATGAGGTAAGGCTTCACACTACAAGGAGTACCCAATCGCGTGCAAGGAAAATAAAAAAAACAGCATTTTCTCTTGCACATGGTTGGATGATGGAAGTCATCAGAGCTTCTGCTCATTTACTAAGCTCTGGAGCAACTGCACTTGCAAATTGCAACTGCACTTTTTCAAAGTGCACAGTCTTTTTGCCTTCAGTAAATGAACCCCAAAGTGTGTTTTTTTGCAGTGCACTTGTCGTGCTAAGGGGATTTGCCTTTAGTAAATCAACCCTATAGAGCACAGATCCCCATACAAATGAGCACTTTTGTTTTTTATGTTAGTGTCTCATAGACTTTAACGGTGTTCCGCCGCTTTGGAATTTGCCGCGAACACCGCATAATGTTGGCTGTTTGAACAGGCGAACACCCGATGTTCGAGTCAAACTTACGTTCAACTCAAACATCAGGCTCATTCCTACTGGTGATTATGTGGATATGAAACGCTTATTACTGCACAGATCTTTGCACTGCAAGAGCAAACGTAACTATGGAATAAGATGTTCTATATAATTAGGACATACATTTCACCTCTCCCTAAACTGGTTATCGTACATATAGGTTTTTCCCTTTTCACCAAACTAGTAAAGCATTTACTTCTATCCCTTAAAACCAATATAACCTGCAAATGTAAATCCCAAGAGGATCCTTTGTACTCAGAGGTGGTGAGAGATCTTAATGAACATAATGCATTGGAGAGAATAGTAGCATAGAAAAAAAACTATACCATTAATTAAATTAGACATGATACTTATGGTTACATTTTATGAATTATATACTAAAATGGCAGATAGTACATTTTGGTAATTTTTTGTAAGACATAGCTGTAAGTGTTGTATTCATTTTTGTTATGTTGTTTTACTTCTTTATGCAAGGTTCTTTGGATATACTATATGTGTGTATATACAGTGATACCTCGGTTCACGAACGCTTCTGTTCACGAACAACTCGGTTCACGAACAGGAAAGTTCATAAAAATATGCTCCGGTTCACGAACTCCGCCTCGGTTCACGAACAGGAGCCGCGGCCATTTTAATGCTATTTCCCGGCTGTCACATGGTCGTGACTTTCTGTAGGAAGACCGTGGAGAGAAGAAGACACACAGAAAGAAGTACTGTGAGTACTCTGCAAACATTTTGAGTGATTTTTTGATTTTTGGTGTGCTTTTTAGCACATACAGTACTGTACTGTACTACAGTACTGTCCTTGCTGTATTGTACAGTTCACTGAAGGAGATCCCCCTGATGTCCTTATGGAGGGGGACTCTCCCCCCAAACAATAACTGCCTCCCACCTGCCTTCCTCCATGCCAGAAGTCATCTCAAGCAAGGTTAGTGTCCTCTCTTTATACATTACTATACTGTACTAATGTGTATTGTAATTTGTTTCATATTTTTGTGCTTCAAAAACCCCCAAAAAAAGGTCAGCACGGATTAACTGGATTTACATTGAACCCTATGGGAAAATGTGCCTCGGTTCACGACCAATTCGGTTCGCGACCAGAGTCAGTTCACGAATTAAGTTCGTGAACCGAGGTATCACTGTATATATATATATATATATATATATATATATATATATATATATATATATATATATATATATATATATTACATTATCTCTGAATAGTATATACACTGGTACAGTGTCTTAAATGTAAGATACACATTTTCCTGATATTATCATCAACCAACATACTGTACCACTGTCAATCTCACTTAATAAGTATATGCTTGGATGCACTAGTATTTCAAATCTCAATAAATCACAACTGAACATTAAAAAATAGATTTATGGTCTGATGAGGGCAATTCCTTTTAATTTGGGCATAGATCAAATATTTGTTTGTTAGGAAAGGAATTTTAAATATTAAAAATCCAAATATTATAAGTTTAACATGAGCTAATTTTAGGCTTATAATAGGAATGTCAGAGGTGGGATTTCTGTTGGTGTTAAAATCTATAGTACTTTTTAAAACTGTATCTTTCCAGCAGATACAGAGTTCTATAAATGCAAATTTATCTTGAGAAGTATTTGCTGCAACTAATTCAGAATAACAACTTAGTTTCCATAGATCAGATTTTTACAGTTGTACTGATATATTACCCTCTATCAGCAGACTTTCTTGTTCTGAATTTAATATGGCTGTTACTTAGCAATGAGCAACAATGAATTGAGACTGATCATTAAGCCTTGTCCAAAAATGCACTTCATATAAATCACCTATATAACATATTACAGTGAACATATAAAAATAAATAAAAAAATAACTTTGTAATTTAAAGTTAGGGGATGAGTGTCCTATTACGGTAATTATTTCCTAAGAGATTGTTTTACCATAGAGAATAAATGTTTTATCTAATCTGATATTTGCAGTATGAAATTTTTTCTTAAACTACGAGTATCAATTTTTATAAGGAAAAACTCTAGTCATGTTTGTTTTGGATAGGTTAGGACAGGGTTAGAACTTCTGTCAGATACTCTATTTATTTCTAGCTTTGTTTTGGGGAGATTCTTTTCTCACTACCCTCTCTGGTAGCCATTGCCTCTGGAACAGAAAATGAGGAATATCTTCCCACTAGAGACACACAGGGATGGCATTTAAAGAGCTAAACTGAGCCTTTAGGAATTTCCCTCCCACCTACAGCTGCCCCTGTACATGAAGAGGGCTAGCAAGGACTCAGCACCAGGCTGTGCCCACATTCATCTCTCTATAAAAAAAGAGAAACTACATGCTGTAGAACAGAAATAGTTCTTCTAGTAGGGCAGAAACCTAAGGCCTCGTACACACGGCCGAGGAACTCGACGTGCCAAACACATCGAGTTCCTCGGCCAGTTCAGCCCTGAAGCCGCCGAGGACCTCGGCGGGACGAGAGCTCCCATAGAACAACGAGGAAATAGAGAACATGTTCTCTATTTCCTCGCCGAGCTCCTCGTCGGCTTCCTCGGCCGAAAGTGTACACACGACCAGTTTCCTCGGCAGAATTCAGCCAGAAACTCGGTCGGAAGCTGAATTCTGCCGAGGAAACTGGTCGTGTGTACGGGGCCTAAGAGGAATGGGCTGGCTTCTACTTGTGTGTAAAGTTGGGATGGACATGTATTTATGTGTTTGATTATGTAAAATATACAGTGCAGTGATGTACTCATGTTTATGTGTAATGCGCAGTCTGTGTGTATGTTTGTTTAGTATATAAGTGAGTGTGTGTATGTTTGTATGTACTGTATAGTGCATGGTTGTACGCATGACTGTATACATAGTGCAGGAGTAGATGTGCATATAGAAGTCTGCATTCTACAGTGCTATAGTTCATGTGTATGCTATTGTACAGGACTGTGTGCCAGATGGAAAGTGGAAAGTGGAAAATATAAAATGTGTAACTAACAATTCAATTTGTAGTGTGCCCGGAATCCACTTGTGAAATATAGGTGTGGTTTTAGCTTTAACCCCCCTGGCGGTATTTCCGAGTCTGACTCGGGGTTACATTTTTGTGCTGCGATCGGTAACCCCGAGTCAAACTCGGGCTCGTCTCGCTGAATCAACAGGCATTGTTTACTTACCTTGTCCTTGGATCCAGCGATGCCACCGTGCTGTGTAAGCGAGCGGGTGCTCGCTCGATTCACACAGTGTCCCCGTGTGCCACCGATCTCCGTTCCCTGCGACGAGAACAGCGCCAAATTCAAAAAGGTAAACAAACACCTTACATGCAGTATACTGTAATCTTATAGATTACAGTACTGTATGTAAAAAATACACACACCCTTGTCCCTAGTGGTCTGCCCAGTGCCCTACATGTTCTTTTGTATAATAAAAACTGTTCTTTCTGCCTGCAAACTGTAGATTGCTAATAGCAACCAAAAGGGTCCCTTTATGTCAAAAATTGTTTTAGAGCAGCTAGAAAACAGCGATAATAAATTATAATGACTTGCAGAATTGAGCGATAGCGATTTGTGGGGAAATTCGTCATAAAAAAATAAAAGTAATGACAGCGACAATTCTGCAACTGAGAAAATTTTAGTGATTTTGAGTTGATTACATTATTGAATAATTGTTATTATAATTATATTATTATTTGTTATAATTATTTATAATTATTTATATTATAAATTATAATTTTGTTTTTAAAAAAATGTCATACCCGAGATGCCTACCAGACTCTTGTTTGGTCAGATTTAAGTGAGTTATTCCTAAGAATTACAGGCCTACAGTATAAAACACCAAATTTCCTTGCAAATAATGGTACCGCTTTCAGCACCTAAAATCTGAAATAATCATACTGCTAGGGAGGTTAAAAAATAAAATACATTACCCTGGTCATTCTCTTAAGAGTTTTATAGAGGGAAAAAAAATCACATGACTATAATGGCCTACATATCTATTTTATCTCCATAGCATCACTCATCTCCTCCAATAGAATTGGGACGAACAACCCCCAGTTTGGTTTGTGCCAAAACCCTCAAACATTGCAAAAGTTTGGACCTGAACCCTGAATCTCATTAAAGTCTATGGGACCGGTTTTGAAATATCAAAAGTTATTAGCCAAAAAAAGGGTTTGGGGGCTCGGGTACTGTCCTGGGAGACATTTGTTTTTTAAACAAGATTGTTTTTACAGGAGCATTGATTTCATTGATGCTTAACCACTTAACGTCCGCCGCACGCCTATATACGTCCGCACAATGGCACGGACAGGCAGAAGGGCGTATATATACGCCCTTGCCTTCTAGCGGGTGGGGGGTCCGATCGGGACCCCCTCCGCTGCGTGTGGCAGGCGGGATCCCTCGGGGAGCGATCCGGGACGACGGCGCGGCTATTCGTTTATAGCCGCTCCGTCGCGATCGCTCCCCGGAGCTGAAGAACGGATAGAGCCGTATGTAAACACGGCTTCCCCGTGCTTCACTGTGGCGGCTGCATCGATCGAGTGATCCCTTATATAGGGAGACTCAATCGATGACGTCCATCCTACAGCCACACCCCCCTACAGTTGTAAACACACACACAGCGCCCCCTGTGTTTAACTCCCAAACTGCAACTGTCATTTTCACAACAAACAATGCAATTTAAATGCATTTTTTGCTATGAAAATGGTCCCAAAAATGTGTCAAAATTGTCCGAAGTGTCCGCCATAATGTCGCAGTCACGAAAAAAATCACTGATCGCCGCCAATAGTAGTAAAAAAAAAATAATTAATAAAAATGCAATAAAACTATCCCCTATTTTGTAAACACTATAAATCTTGTGCAAACCAATCGATAAACGCTTATTGCGATTTTTTTTACCAAAAATAGGTAGAAGAATACGTATCGGCCTAAACTGAGGAAAATTTTTTTTTTATATATGTTTTTGGGGGATTTTTATTATAGCAAAAAGTAAAAAATATTGAATTTTTTTCAAAATTGTCGCTCTATTTTTGTTTATAGCGCAAAAAATAAAAACCGCAGAGGTGAGCAAATACCACCAAAAGAAAGCTCTATTTGTGGGGAAAAAAGGACGCCAATTTTGTTTGGGAGCCACGTCGCACGACCGCGCAATTGTCTGTAAAAAGCGACGCAGTCCCGAATCGCAAAACCTGGCCTGGGCATTTAGCTGCAAAATGGTCCGGGGCTTAAGCGGTTAAAGGGAAATAATAAAAATGAAAAATTACATTTAAATTTACGGCAATACAATATAGTTGCCAGCAATACCAAAAAAAAGAAAGAAAAGAAATGGCATGGGGGTCCCCCTCAATCCATACCAGGCTTGTCAGATCTAAAGACGCAGCGACCGACTTCTTGGCCTTCTCCTTAACAACCAGCTATTCACTGTGCTGTGAGAATTCAGGTGTTTGCCCAATGGGCGAACAGGCGATGTTCGGGCTGAACTTTTGCTCGACGAACTGTTTGACCAACTCCGACCAACTGTTTCCTCCACCTACCCTATTCGTAGCTAAGAATGAGATTCAGATTTGGGCCTAACACGAATTAGAGGCAAACACAGCCCATTTATTGACCCAGTGAAATAATGTGCAATTTTGCTTCCACAGCAACCATGTATCCATTAAACATTTCCTGGCTTTTAAACTTCGATTTGATGGCTTAGGAGAGCTAATAGGGGGGAGTTCAAATAAGCCAGCCCCCCAATAAAATGTTGGGTTTCCCGCACCCATATTGACAATGTGCTTAGTTGTGAAAGGAAAAACATAGGAAGTACTGCTGATTAAGTTCAAAGTGACAGAGTTTTGAGTGCTGGCTTTTAAAGTAATTGAATATTATTTTTTTACAGGGCATATATTGTAATTGTTTATTTTTTTTCATAGCCTGTCCTTGTACATGTACTAGTGGCGGCCGCTCCATTAGGGGCACATGGGCATCGTCCTCCCTAATCAATGCGCCTGGCCCCTAATCACCAAGCAGGGTACCGGACACATGGATTTCAATGTTCTTTTTTTTTTTAGAAACACATGATTAGAGCCTGAAGCTCTAATTGGCTTAAAAAAAGGGAGGGCTCAGGGGACGCAGAAGCTTTTTTTTCAGGAGGCTTTTTTTTTATGTTGGCAATAGTGCTTGTGCAGAAGTTTATAGTTTCTTTTGGGAGAGCATGTGGCAGTATAATTTACAAGTAGGATATTGTGGGAAATAGGATCAGAGCATTGCCACAAAGTATCCACAAGGACATTTATTTCAGTATTGCACGGTGTTGTTTTCATGAAAGTTAGCCATTAAAATAAAAATAGGCTTACCAAGGAATTTTACAATGTTAAAGCTTAAATAAGATTTTAGTGCTTAGGTTTGCATCTACTTTAATAAACCATGCTTAAGTTCTTTGGTCTTATGTGCTATGCCTGTGTTTAAAGATCTGTACACTCCAATAAAAAAAAACTTTATCCAATATTATATTTAATATTAATATTAATTTAATATTTTAATATTCAAGAGTTTCCAGGCGCTGGACACACGGTCAGCTGATTGCAAGCTGGGAAGCTGATTTACCCATGTTAAGGAAGGGTTCAGGGTGCAAGCAATGCGCCCACAATTACTCTCCAGCGATTAGTATGTGGCCTCCTTTACAATTTTTCAGTTGGCAGGGACAGAGGACAAATGGGTGGCACTTTTTGCGGCCACTGCCATGACACTTCCAGTTACCCGGCTCACTGCTGTGTGGAGAGCAGTGGTGTTGCTCGCTATGGTGGTACAGAGCAGCTCTTCCTCCTCCTGGCCTACCTCCTCCCTGTACTCCAGCTTCTACACATAGGCGTGCTCCAAGTGGACCCGGGTGGCTGCTGCAGGTCTATTACAGTGATTTTCTTATGCTGTGATTGCCCACAGGTAACCAACAGACCTCTCTTTGGGAAGCCTGCAATTGCAGTGGCTTGTTATGGGAATTTGCCTAGCTCTGCCATCCTCTGGGAACTGACAGATCAGCAGATTAGTCCCTGAAACACAGGAATGTGAGGAGAGAATGTGAGTCTGCGAGACAGCATCAGCTTTAACCCCTGCCAGGCTGAGCAGTAATTACTGCAACATCTCAGCCATATTTTTGGAGACAGTGGACACGTGAAAGTAAAATGTAAAATGTAAAAAGTAAATGTGGGCAAGAGGGGGTATTGTGTATAGGGAGGGTGTACTTTTGTATGCTGCACTTCAGTAAAAAAATATAAACTTTAGTACCTAGTGTATGTGCAACATGCTCCACTGTACCCAACAAAACAAAAGACTTTGGGGTTGATTTACTAAAAGCAAATAGACTGTTGCACCAGAGCTTAGTAAATGAGCAGAATCTCTGCTGACTTCCATCATCCAATCACGTACAAGCAACAATTCAGTTTTTTAAATTTTCCTTGCACGTGATTGCATATTCTTTGCAAAGTGAAGCTTTACCTAATTTACTAAACTCTGGAGCAACAGCACTTGCAGAGTGTAACTGCACAGTCTATTTGCCTTTACTAAATTAGCACCTTTGTCTCATTTTGGGTGTTAGCTTTTTTCTAGAAAATGTTGCTCTGTAGAGTTGATGTCTAGATCTAACCACTTTACTTTAATAAAATCTCAGAGTGAATAAAAGTGCTGCCAGCTTTGATGACTCCTTTATGTGATTGCTCTATAAAAAAAGTTACTCATTCCATTAATCATAGGTCTTAAATATTCATTTATTTTATTGCTTTAGCTATACTGGCTTTTCTGCTTTCTTTCCTTCTCAGCCTATGTTTAAAATCACGTCCTTTCTTTTCAGTGTTCCTCTCTTCTGCACATTAGTCATTATCGACTGCTTACTTACAGAATACAAAACTCCCTCTTAAGTAAAGAAATTCCTTGCATAACTAGAAAGACTTGGCCTTCACTGGTTAAATTAGGTAATGGAGTGCAGCGGCTCATGCTTTCCGATTCCTCTTCCTCCATATATCAGCATTTAATTAGCATTTCAAATTCCATTAAATATAAGTAACTGTCATAGTAGGCGGGAAGATTCATTATTATCTCTATGACATTGAACAGCAAGAAAACCAGAGCAGACACCTATTATCACTGGGGTAGTCTGAGTAATTACTGGGAGCCCAGATCCTTTAGAAGCTAGTGAACTGAGTGCCATTTGGAACAGCACTAGGGCTCATAGGAAATTAAATCTGACTCAGTGTTCCATGGTGTATGTACATGCAAGTTTTGCACTTTTGGAAACCTGTGCCAGATATAAGCAGTGGTCAAAAAAGCACACTAAAATACATTGGGAAAAAAATGAATGTTCTATTAGATAAATTAAGTTATTGGGGCTTAGATAATACAATGCAAAGCACAATGTTGTGCTGTAATTTTTAGAAAATGATCCTAAATTATAGCTTTTAGGAGTTTAATGCAATAATTGTAATAAAGGTCTGCAAACTATGTCTCTTTGTACCATATTATCAATTTAACTGAACAGCAGAATACATAATTGAAATTATGGGAGATGTTTTACACGACAAAGGATTGGTAATTCTGCTTAACACATCCTGAATTATTCTCTCTAGTTAAGTAGCAGTTCGGACATCACCCTGCCTACAGCCTGTGACTGGACAATAAAGGAGTTGATGAGGCAATTCCCGTCCTTTCCTTCTATCAGCAAGTTCCTTGTCACCACATGTGCAAATAGTAGAACATGGCACTACAGTAGCTGCATTTAAAATCAATGTAATGCCTTAAAAATACATATAGGTTTCTTATTTTTTAAGTACATATCTTTCTTAAGTTTAGCTACAAAGCACTGTTTGCCGTTTTTTTAAGATAAATAACAGTTGTTGCTTCTAAAATTATTTTTTCTTCTCAAATTACTCTAATTTTCATTCTAGTATTTAACTTGTGCAACTGGCTTTTTGCCATGAGATATGCCCATGGATGCCAGCATCCCCACTATCTAAATGGCCTTGAACCTGAGATGGAAACATGGTGCAAACTCTGCTCTTTTACAATAAGCCTGGGTTTTCCCATAAAATAATCAAATTAAATGTATATTTCTTATTTTTACAGTAAGAAAACCTAGTCAAATAAAGATGCTAATATAGTTATAACTAACTCCCTTGTTTGGATTTGTACTGGAAGTGATGACATGTAAATAACATGCATGAATGCAAGAGGGTTGCATCATCACTGGCTGTCCATTGACTAACACTCAGCTGGAACATACATTGGAGAAGATGTTGTATCTCCCTCTATACTGGAAATGATTCTAAATGTGAAATCAAATCTTTTTAAAAAAAAATTCAGGTTTCTCTCTTGGGCGGTGTTTGCTGTATGTGGAGCTAATTCTATATTTGACAGAATTCTAAATACAGCAAATGACAAATAGTGATAATTACAATTCACTAGCAGGGATGAGACCTTCCTAGAGTAACGTAAAATGTTTCTCAGCCAAAATCCCGCTCACTTAATAGAGAGGAAATCAATTGCTCCCACACATTGAAGAGGAGGAAAAGTAACGTTGTAATATACTTCAAGCCTACCCCTTTCCATAAAAACAATCCAGAATCTTAGTTGACATGATGATAATTTATAAAAGAGGGATGTGCAAGAAATATCCCAAAGAGGGCCTGTTCTATAAGGGGATACAATAGTGCACCATTAGGACATCTCTTGTACACACACCTTTAATGTAATGTACCATCATAGCTAACTGGGACTACTATCATGTAAGGTGGCAAGGATTTAATTCAGACCTTCGTATAGCTCCATCACCCCTTTAGCAATGTTCCTTTGTTACAGCAGCAAAATTCAAAACTGAATTTCAGGTAAACAGTTAGATACACAGTTCAAATACATAGGGCTAGATTCACATACCTTTAGGCGGGCGTAGCGTATCTCCTATATGCTACGCCGCCGTAACTTTGAGGGGCGAGTATGGTATTCTCAAAGATTTTGCCGCCGAAGTTACGGCGGCGTAGCGCATTAGGGCCGGCGTAAGCCCGCCTAATTCAAATGTTGAAGCTGTGGGCGTGTTTTATGTATATTAAGTTTGACCCCACGTAAATGACGCTTCAATCGAATGGCACATGCGCCGTCCGTGGACGTATCCCAGTGCGCATGCTCCAAATGACATCGGCAAATCGTCAATGCTTTCGACGTGAACGTAAATTACGGCCAGCCCCATTCACGGACGAGTTACGCAAATGACGTAAAATTTGAAAAATTTGACGCGGTTCAGACGTCCATACTTAACATTGGCTGCGCCATATTTTTGGTGGTTTATCTTTACGCCTGAAAACCCCTTACGTAAACGGCGTATCTTTTCCTGCGATGGCCGGGTGTACGTTCGTGAATAGGTGTATCTAGCTGATTTACATATTCTAGGCGTAAATCAGCATACACGCCCCTAGCGGCCAGCGTAAATATGCAGTTAAGATATGACGGCGTAGGAGACTTACGCCGGCCGTATCTTAGCAACATTTAAGCGTATCTCAGTTTGAGCATACGCTTAAAGTTGCGACGTCACGGATTCGGACTTACGACAGCATATCTACTGATACGCCCATCGTAAGTCTACCTGAATCTGGCCCATACTGTATATGGTAACAATTTTACCTGCCAACAGACATTTTTTTCCTGCACATCATCCTGAGATTTACACAGTTTTTTTTTTAGATAGTAGAGACATGTTTTCTCTACTGTGGTCAAGCAATGTAGCTTAGTCATTTTCCAGCCCACAGCCTGCAAATAGAAGGTGAAGGAGCAGCGGATACACTTAAGAGGTAATAACCCTGATTTCTCCACCTGTTAGTATGTTCATGTCACATATGTGCAGATATTGGCTCCTAGTGTTGCCCGTTCCTATTCCAGTTTTGCTATACATAGGTTTGCAGGAAGCGAATACCAAATAATATTCTAATAATCTTCCAATAATTAAACAACTACACAAATTTGTGTCTCTTCTTTTTTTTGTGTCAAATCGCAAAAAGGGGCAAGGTCCTTAACTTGCATAATGGTCCGGGTCTTAAGTGGTTAAAAGCATACATCACAATTTCATAACTTGCTTTAGAAGGAAAATAAAAATGCAGTATTTTAAATTCACCGTTATTTGTAATCTATGTGTACATTTGTAGTCATTCTGCGTAAATGTTGAATTGTCTTGAGAAAGGACCCTGATGACTCTGAAATATTGATGCTACATGTAATCAATAAATCTTGTTTTCACTGCGTGAAGCCTTCTGAGTACCAATCTGTTCACCCTATTCTGTAAATACATGTACACATTCAAAGACAGATGTTGCTTTTATTAAAATACATCAATATTCCATTTTCTCCAGATGTCTGGAGCATGCTGAATTTATCAAATGCAGATTTTGTGCTTGAGCACATGATACTTTCAAATAATTATAATTATTTGCAAAATTGCAGTTTCTGTTTATTTTTACATTAGGCATTTGCATCAATGATTATTTGGGCCCTGTAAAATACAGCCATTTGTATTATATTTGCATTAAAATAAAAATTAGATTGAAATCAATTGTCTACAGCTAACCCATTAAAAGGTGCATATGCCATCATCCCATTACACATGCTACCTGACCATCACCCTGATTCAAAATGGAATCCAGAATGTACATATTCATTTTCAGAATCTTGCTAATGAATACTACTATACAGTGGTGTAGCGGGGGAGGGGGAGCAGTGGCCCCGAGCGCAACTAGAGGGGGCACATCCCATGCTGGTCCATACAAAAACATGGTTTAAAACGTCACCTGGTGCAAGGTGTGGCAAGTCGTACAACTTTATGAACTTTTTGAACATTTGAGGATTCTGTTGTGGCAAAGCTCACTGTAGCTTTTTGAGGGGTGGCATAGCATAAAGGGTCCGTGGTGTGAATTTTGGAAGGAGAATAAGAGGTTCCCAAGTCTGTTTTACACTGGCATCCATGGGTGGGGTCCCTAAGGTGCCAGTGGTGGAGACCACTGTAGTCACTTGCTGGAGCAGAGTGGTCACTAGGTGGACATGTACACGGTCTATCGCTCTTCTTGCTCCATCTTCCCCCACTTCTATGCCCTACAGAGCTGACTCTGAGCACCAGCCCAATGCATATTGCATATTGTCAAAAACATCTACATACATACTACAGTGCTTGGGCCTGGTAATGGATTGCTAAGACACTGAGCACTGCCTTGTGGGCGTTGAAAGGGACCTGCACATTTGTTCCATAACTGGAAGTGTGGGTATTTTAGGGGAGTGCCAAGGTTATAGAGGTGAGTAAGAGCTCAGTGGTATGAAAACAGAACAATATTATGTAACCAATGGTGTTATGGGGTATTTACAGCAGCACACCCCAAATGTATTTCATAAGAGCTGGGGGGAGGAGAAGCAGCAGCACACTGAGATTGTCAGTTAATGGGTGTGCAGCATGGGCGTTTCAGGACGAGTCTGATCATTGGAGGAGAGTAGACTAAGTACCCAGCATAGCTAGAAAACTGACCATGGTGTGCTCTCCTGCTTAGTGTGGTCCGTTTTTTAATAGGAAAGCAAGAGGAACTGGCAGGGATTTCACATAAAGGAAGCAATACAAAGAGAACAGGATACTTTCTCATAAAAGTACATGGTACAGCAGGGACATATCAGGAATATGAAGTGTTGGGGTTACAAACGCTTTAATATAAAGTAAGCTTTGCTTAAGTGACATATACTGTAGGGTGTTTTCATTTCAATATATGTTATTGACCACAGATGCTGTATGTGGCTATATTATGTACTTGATAATGACGTGCTTCCTTTCTATAACTTTTATATTAGTGTATAATAAACTACTGTGTTTTTATATATTGCACTTTTTTTGGTTCCTGCAAAGTGTAAGCACCAATAAAGCCCCATCCTTTACTCTACTATTTGTTTTTTTCCAAAAGTCACAACAAAAATGTAAAACAATATATTACAGTGTACAAATCTCAATGTGATAGTAAACCCATCAATTTGGCCTTTTCCCAAAACAGTCAAGTTCAAGACATTTCATGCATACCTGTTAATTACTATATTGCCTCAACTAATTTGTTAAGCCATCAAATGGCTGGTGTCATGGCTGATCACATGTGCAGTACCAATTTCTTTTTACCAAAATATATATATATATATATATATATATATATATATATATATATATATATATATATATATATATATATATATATATATATATATATATATATATATATATATATATATAATCTTCAGATCTACTACCATAGCAAAATAGCTACAGTATCTCAGACTCAACCAATAATAAAAGGCTGCAGGCAGCCAATTAGAGGCTATTGTTGTAAATAGCAAGGAGCCCTTAATAATCAACAATAGACCATAGAGATTCTACAATTAGATCAGTATAGTAATGCCATTTATACTTGGTTATTTCCTGGGTCTATATGTTCTTTAAGGTATTATTGAAGTGATGGTTAAAATGCAGCTATTTACTCCGAATGTTGCAGTCACCTGTCCCAAACTATAAGACTTTTATCAGGACATCTCTCTTTATATACAGTAGATCCAGTTTCTATAAAGGAGGCCAGCACTCAGGGCCGATCCTAGGGTCACATGCGCCTGAGTGCAGAAATATTTCTGGCGCCCCTACAAGGGCGTGGTCACCTTACTAACTCCTCCTCCTTTACAAATGTTTCTATGGCAACAATTCAAACACAGAGATGCTCCCCTAAGGAGTTATCGTTACACTGGGATCCTTACATGATCTCTTAAAAAAAAAAATACAGAAAGAGAAGCAGAGTACTTTATTGGACCTAGAGGGGGGGTCTCTTTAATGGACACAGAGAGGGCATCTGTTAGAGAGTCTGTTTAGAAAGACCCCCCCAGACATAATACAGGAGATGGTCAGAGACTGCAGACATGGTACAGGAGATTAATGCAGCCTCACCAGTGCCCATCAAATGCAGCCTTATCAGTGCCCATAAAAATGCAGTCTACCATTGCTCACAATTGTAGCCTACCAGTGCCCACCAATTGCAGCCTACCAGTGCCCACCAAATGTAGCCTTATTAGTGCCCACCAATTGCAGCCTACCAGTGCCCACCAAATGTAGCCTTATTAGTGCCCACCAATTGCAGCCTACCAGTGCCCACCAAATGTAGCCTTATTAGTGCCCACCAAATGCAGCCTACCAGTGCTCACCAAATGCAGCCTTATAATTGCTCGCCAATTTCAGCCTACCAGTGCCCCTGGATCACACAGAAGAGCAATATCATGCTGTCACAGAGCTTGGATTTGATTCGCCCGGTCAGCCACTGTAACAAAAGACACACACACACACGCGTCATTTTTCATGGACTTCGCTTGCTCTGCAGGGATGGCTTCGTTGAGCCGTCTCTGCACACAGTGGAGAGATGGACCTTTTAGAGCTCCGCTCTCCTCTATGAGGGATTGGATGAAAACAGATCCTCCTGTCCGTTTTCATCCCATCTGCCAGAGGGATGGAAAATAGGGTTTCCATCCACCTGGATTAGCGGATTTGGATGTCAGCGGACATGTCACCACTGACATCCGTCACTCCATAGAGGTGAATGGAGCGTCCTGTCAGGTCCGCCTGAAAAACTGACAGACCTGAACGTGTGAAAGGATCCTAACTCACTCCTCATTCTTTCCATCTCTCTGTCCATCCACCTCCCCCAACACTCCACTACTCTTTCCATTATAAACAAATAAAAAGACTCCAATGCACTTCCACACCAAATCTGCTCACTACTTACAAAAAAATATATGAATAAACACCTTAAGACCATCAAGCGTAATAATCAAATATATAATTATCATACATTTCATAAAACACACTATACAACACCAGCACTTTTCATCTACAAAACCAGCCTGATCTGTGACATTGCTCCTGCCTCCCCTCTCCTGGCATGCTGGGATTTGTAGTGCCACAGCCTGACACATGAGGTGGTCATACAGGAGAGGAGGCTGTGCCTGGTGAGCAGATAATGGGTAGGGAGTAGGACAGGGAGGTGTAATAGAGATTGGGGGAGATCTCAGAAAACATGCTCCCTTTAGAAGCAGAGCAGTTCACAGCCACACATAAAAACGATCTTGTGTAACAGCATGAGCCTGCTACACAGAGCCCATCCTCCTCTCCCCCTCCTCCTCCCCACTAAGATAAGCCACCGACAGGACTGTCTGCATGTTTGGCTAGCTTACCTTAGGCTAGGCTGAACTCAATCCTCCACTGCAGGCTGCATGGCTCCACTCCTCCCCCTCTCAGCATCTCCTGTGAGGAACTTGAATAAGGCGCGCTGAGAGAAAGGGGGAAGGTACAAGTAACTGCACTCTTTCAGATCATAAGACTCTCAGTGTCTGTCAGCTCTGGCTGGAAGCTGCACATGAATACTACATACTGCAACATTCCTAGATCGGAACCAGCCCTGATGGGGCCCCATCAGCACTTGTGGCCCCTGGGCACTGCCCGCTCAGTAAGACGGCCCTGCCCCCACCTCTGTTCCACACAGTACCCCCCCCACACACACACACAAATCAGTTTCTTTTCTGTACGACCTCCAACTCCCCCCCCCATCTGTTCCCCTGTGTGTGAGCCAGAGGGGGTGGTGGACTCACCTCGAGGAGAGCGACTCTGCTGCCTGTTATCCCACAACAGATCTCTCACGATCCAGGAGGAGGGAGGGGAAATCGTGGCAAGCCCAGGCAGGGTTACATGCAGTCAGGGATCCCAGTTCCATCTCACCCGCCCCAGCCGACTCCATGTAAATGCAGCACTTTCCGGGCTGCTCCTTGTCCCGGCTCTCTCCCTGTTCCGATTACTGATGCTGCTAGCACAATGCCGACCAACAGTGCTCCTAAAACTTTGGCGCACCCTCCCCTCTGGCGTCTGGGTGCAGCGCACCCTGTGCACCCCGTCTCGGATCGGCCCTGCCAGCACTGATTTTGTTATTCCATTATAAGTTGATTGTATTTCATTATGGATAGTCTTTTAAAATATGCATATATATATTTTTAAAGAAAAGCCTTAACAGAATCCTGTAACAATAACTGCCTTTTCTGTTATGTTTTAGACACAGTTATGTGAAATAGAAAATCATTGTCTTGAGATCCAGAATTTGCAGGGTCAATGCAAGGGGTTACAAATCCAGCTGAAAAACTGCAGAAGGGAGACGCCATTACTACTGTAGGACCTTGCTATATTTATATGCCTTGGTGCTTCTATGAAGCCTCGTACACACGACCGAGGAACTCGACAGGCGAAACACATCGTTTTCCTCGTCGAGTTCCTTGTTAGGCTGTCGAGGAACTCGACAAGCCAATTTTCTCCATTCCCGTCAAGGAAATAGAGAACATGCTCTCTTTTTGGCTTGTCGAGTTTCTCGACAGTTTCCTCGACGAAAATGTACACACGACCGGTTTCCTCGGCAAAAAAATATCTCCCAGCAAGTTTCTTGCTGGTTTTTGCCGAGAAACTCGGTCGTGTGTACGAGGCCTGAGGTGTAATTGAACTCTCCTTTATGCTGTTGTTTGTATTCTTTTTCCTGTTCTTTCTGCTTCAGACTGGCTCATTAATTCTCTGTAGTTCTGTAGGCAATGTTTTAACCAATGTTCTACAGACAGCTTCATGGGGAGAACTAAATTACACAAATTAAAGTTGCAAAATTAGATATTTAAAAAAACAAAAAGATGCCAGCTACAGAAAGTTTTAAATAAAGAGAAAAAAAAACACCTTGCAGAAAAAACATTTAGCTATATACAAGCACAAACACATACAGCTGGACAAAACTGTTTGTATCCTGGTTTAAGTAACTAATAAAGCAATAGTCCTTTGCTTACAGTCCTTTACTTACAGTAAATCCGGAATTTCATTGGTTGATGCATAAGGTTGATGGTACCAGTGGAGCCCCCTATTGGTTAGATCACACATGGCTAACTGTTCACCTTTTCCTTCACTGTGTTTATTCCTTTCCAGCCCACATGGCCCATTGTTCTCCTCCTTCCCCCATGTCACAAGACTGTCCATGTCTAATTGATAATGCCAAAAAAACAAGAACTGAATCAGCCTTGATGTACACAAAAATGTAAAGAACAATATGCTGCTGGGGAAAGGGAGAGGGGACAAGCACAACTGGATTTGCCCTTACTAATTATTAAAATGAATTAAATCAGATTAATAAACATCATTCTATCCAGTGCCTTTGATTTCAGTTAGGCATTAATTCCTTGTCACTTTTCTCTCCCCATCCTCTTTAAAAAGTATTCTTACCTATCTTGAAAGTCATCAAGCAAAGATGATAGCAATGCAGCAATCTATGTAAAAACTCCATGTCCCTTTGTAAAGTTAATTAGTTATTGGAAAATGTAATATATACTGCATTTCAGCTTCTGACAGTTGTAAAAATTTTGAAAATATATAAGAATATCTTCTAAAAATTGTGGACTTTCCCCATTGATTTCTGGGCCCCAAACCTCCTGCTGGTGCACACCCTCAAGACATTATTGTCTGTTTTCTATACTCTGAGGCCCCGTACACACGTCCGAGAAACTTGACGGGCAAAACACATCGTTTTGCTCGTGGAGTTCCTTGTGAAGCCGCCAAGGGTCTCGGCGAGCCAAGTTTCCCCGTTGACTAACGAGGAAATAGAGAACATGTTCTCTATTTGGCCCGACGAGATCCTCCTCAGTTTCCTCGGCCGAAAGTGTACACACGGCCGGGTTTCTGGGCAGAATACGGCTCCAATCGAGTTTCTGGCTGAATTCTGACGAGAAACTCGGTCGTGTGTACAGGGCCTGACAGCTATAAATCGTTACTTAGGAATATGTGCAATAAATCTACAGTTGACTATAAGGGTGAAGAAATCATGATCTTTCTCATTTCACCCTAGCCAAGTGTTGCATTCTAAGACCAATTACCTCTGATCTCCAAAAACATTCTGGGCAGTATCGTTGGGGTTCCCTTCCAAGCTTATTATTACCAAAGATGGCTCCCAACATAGTATCAGAGAGCTACAAGAAAATTAAGCTTTCCTTAAAAATGTGGGACTACTATCTCTATTCTCTCACCATACCCCTGCCTTGACCTCACCCATCTACAACTCCTAGCAAGATATGGACTTCAGCTAAATCCAAGAAAAAACAGCAATATATGGCTTCTCAATGATCCTTTCCATCTCACCCACTGACTTAACCACTTACCGACCTCTGCACGCTGATATACATCGGCAACATAGCAGCGGTGGGCAGATGGGCGTACCTGTACATCCCTTTAACTTGCCATGTAGCTGGCACGCGCATGCCGCATACTCCGTGAGTGTGCCCACGGGCCCCGCAAACTCGATGTTCGCCGGTGGCCGTGATCGTGACACTGAGATGCAGAACGGGGAGATGCCTATGTAAACAAGGCATTTCCCTGTTCTGCCTAGTAACATGACAGGGATCTACTGTTCCCTGTCATTGGGATCAGTGATCGCTAGCATGTCAGTGGTAGCCCCCCCACAGTTAGAATCACTCCCTAGGACACACTTAAACCCTTGATTGCCCCTTAGTGCTTAACCCCTTCGCTGCCAGTGTCATTTACACAGTAATTAGTACATTTTTATAGCACTGATGATCACTGTATAAATTACAATGGTCACAAAATAGTGTCAAAAGTGTACGATGTGTCCGCTGCAATGTTGCAGTCACAATAAAAATCGCAGATCACGGCCATTACTAGTAAAAAAAAAATAATAATAATAAAAATGCCATAAATCTATCCCCTAGACGCTATAACTTTTGCGCAAACCAATCAATATACACTTCATTGCGATTTTTTTTACCAAAAATATGTAGAAGAATACATATCGGTCTAAACTGAGAAAAACATTGTTTATTTATATATTTTTGGGGGATATTTATTATAGCAAAAAGTAAAAGAATATTGTTTATTTTCAAAATTGTTGCTCTTTTTTTGTTTATAGCGTCACAAATTAAAACCACAGAGATGATCAAATACCACCAAAAGAAAGCTCTGTGGGGAAAAAAGGACATACATTTTGCACTTTTTGCATGACCGCACAATTGTCCGTTAAAGCGACACAGTGCTGTATCGCAAAAAGTGCTCTGGTCAGGAAGAGGATAAATCCTTCCGGGGCTGAAGTGATTAAACTGTCTTGGTAAGAACAGGGGGCCAGATCCACAGCCAGCGAGCGCAACTTAAATGTTCCGATTTAAGTTACACTGCCGCAAAATTTCTACCTAAGTGCCCGATCCACAAAGCACTTACCTAGAAATTTGCAGCGGTGTAACTTAAATCTGTCCGGCGCAAGGCGGGCCCAATCTAATGGGGCGAGTCCCATTTAAATTAGGCGCGCTCCCGCGCCGGACGTACTGCGCATGCTCCCGACGCTATTTTCCCTACGTGCTTTGCGCGGATTTACGCTGCGCCGAGTTTTGAGAATCGCGACGGGTGTAAAAGAAAAAAAAAGAGTTGCAGCGGGAAAAAAAAAAAATTGACAGTGACACGGGATAGAAGGGTATACTTTTACATGGTGTACTAAGTTTACACTTTGTAAAAGCAGCCCTAATTTTGTGACGGCAAACTAACACTTACGGAGAAATAGCTGGGAAAAAGCTTTGTGGATCTCTGTAAGTGCTAATTTGCATACCCGACGCGGAATTTCGACGAGAAAATGCCCCCAGCGGCGGCCGCGGTACTGCATCCTGCATCAGTCGCATAGATAGAAACAGGGATACGACGGCGTATCAGCAGATACACCTGCATATCCCTTTTGTGGATCTGGCCCAGTGCTCTTGGACCTCCCCTGTTTAAAAAGTGGATATTCTGCTTATGTCTCCCCATGGGAAGCAATGTGGTTTATTTTTCCTTGTACTCTTATATTAGTAGCCACTACAGAAAATAGACAACCACTTAGGCCCCTTTCACACGGGGCTGATCAGTAATGATCCGCCCCGTGCACCACCGTTTGCTCAGCGGGGATCGCTCCATTGATCCCCGCTGAGCCGGCGGATGACAGGGCGGTCCTGCACACTGTGCAAGGACCGCCCTGTCTTTTCTCCGCTCTCCCCTATGGAGGGATCGGATGAACACGGACTGTCTGTCCGTGTTCATCCGATCTGATCCGCAGACGGAAGGAAAAATAGGGTTTTCCTCCGTCTGCAGAATCGGAGGAATGCGGAGGCGGGCGAGATCAGGTGTCAGCGGATGTTCATCCGCTGACACCTGCGATCTTATAGGGACCAATGTATGTCCCTTTTTCATCCACACACGGATGGATGAAAAAGCGGACATACGGTCCGCAAGTGTGAAAGGGGCCTTAAGTGTAGTTGTCACCATGGCCCCTAATTGACAAAATAAGCTGGCCAATGGTGTCCTGAGATGTTTCATCTCAGGTAATACAAACCTGATTAATGATGCGTACACACGATAGGTTAGTCTGATGAAAACGGTCTGATGGACCGTTTTCATCAGACCAAACCGATCGTGTGTGGGCCTCATCGGTTATTTATCCATAGGTTAAAAAAAAAGAAACTTGTTTTAAAATTATCTGATGGATAAAAAACCTATAGAAAAAAACGATCGTCTGTGGGTACGTCCATCGGTTAAAAATCCACGCATGCTCAGAATCAAGTCGACGCATGCTTGGAAGCATTGAACTTTTTTCAGCACGTCGTTGTGTTTTACGTCACGCGTTCTGACACAATCGTTTTTTTAACTGATGGTGTGTAGGCACGACTGATCATCAGTCAGCTTCATCAGATAACTGATGGAAAAATCCATCAGACCGTTTTTATCAGACTAACCTATCGTGTGTACAGGGCATTACTCTTACTGGCCCTACACTATATATATATGTTCTACTTGATTGGCATTTTTACTTTTTTTTACATTCAGCCTTACACGCCAGAATGTTTCACCATGATTAATTTGGTTTACAATGGCACTGTATTATTTTCTTCTGCAATGACTTTAAAATGAATGTCATGTAATGTCAAAGACTTAAATTGTCACAAAGAGATAGTTAGCGCTAAAGAAAATTAACGCCTCTAAGGCTGGCATGATCTTTGTACGAAAAAACATATTTTCGTAAAGGGGGTTCTCTTCAGTTTTAACTTCTTCCCCTCCTTCAGGTAAAGCTGGGGTTGCAATCCTAGTTACAAATTATCCCCCCTTAAAAGTTACTTCCTCTATTCTGGATCCTCAAGGGAAATACATTTTTCTTAATTGTATGCTGACTGGCACTGCATGAATATATATGCTTCCAACACTGGTCAAATCCAGTTTTTATGCCACTACTCTTGACTACTTACTATAGTTGGGGGAGATTTTAATACAATTATGTCCCTTTATAAAGACAGACACGCATTTGGTGGCCTCTAACAGACTTACATTATCAATGTAATTTTGCAAACTTATAAAAGAGCGCTGTCTCTTTAAATCCTGGATTCTATTTAAAGAGCCACTATGTAAACAGTATTCATTCTATTCACCTGTGCATCTCATGTACTCCAGGCTAAATTATTTCTTTGTATCAGCCCCTTGGATAAAGAGCATTATTTCATCTGATGTTACCCCTATATCATGGTCTGATCATGCAGCTGTAACTTTAGACTTAAAGTGGTTGTAAAGGCACAGGGTTTTTTTCTCATGCATTATGCATGAAGATGAAAAACTTTCTGCATGCTGCAGCCCAACAAATCCCCCAATACTTACCTGAGCCCTCTCTCGCTCCAACGATTACCACAAGAGCCTTGCCTCTCTGGGGACTCACACTCCTGATTGGCTTTTGCCAGCAGTGGGAGCCATTGCATCCCACTACTGTCAATCACTGCCAGTGAGCCAATCAGGAGACAGAATGGACACAAAGAGTTGCGGCTCAAGATCATGCCTGCTTGGGTGCCTCCACAGCAAGCTGCTTGCTGTGGGGGCACCCGTCAGGAGGGAGGAGTTAAGAGCGCCAGTGTGGAACCTGGGAAAAGGAGGATCTGGGCTGTTCTGTGCAAAACCATTGCACTGAGCAGGAAAGTATAACATGATTGTTATTAAAAAAACAAACCAAAACAAAACAAAAAAAAAACTTTAAAGAGGAGTTCCACCCAAATTTGGAACTTCCTCTCAATCCACTCCTCTCCCCCTTACATGCCACATTTGGCATGTAATTTTTTTGGGGGGGGAGTGGGGGCTTCAGCACAAGTGGGACTTCCTGTCCCACTTCCTCCTTCCTGTAGGTGACTAAGCTTAATCGCCTTCAGGAAGTGGCTGCTGTAGGCGATCGCCTAGGACACGTCACAGGTCCTAGGCGATCTCCTGGCCAATTACACGGCGCGGCGCCGGGCCGCGCCGCTCGCGCTCGCGCATGCGCAGTGGGTGCCCGGCCGTGAAGCCGAAAGCTGTCACGGCTAGGTGCCCACACTGAAGATGAAGACGCCGGCCGGGGAGGGGGGGAGAGGAGCGGAGCCCCGGCCGGCGCGTCGCTGGAGCGCTGGAGCAGGTAAGTGCCTGTTTATTAAAAGCCAGCAGCTACACTTTTTGTTGCTGCTGACTTTTAATAAACATACAAATGGCTGGAACTCCCCTTTAATATTGTTTAAAGGGTTTCTGATTTGTGACCCCAAAAGAAATGATCTGGTACTTAAACAACCTTATTTCCAGTACATTTGAATACTTGTAAATACGGGTATCTACATTGTGGGAGACCCACCTGGCAGTTTGTAGAGGTCATTGTGTCTTGGTGGGAACTTGCCTTAAGCACAACAACACCCAGTGAAAATTCTCTCTCCAACAACTATTATCTCAGGCCTCGTACATCTATCAAGAAACTTGGTGGCAGAGCTTTTTTGCAGAGGAAAACGGTCGTGTGTATGTCTTTCGTCGAGAAAACTGTCGTGGAACTCGACGAGAAAAAAAGAGAACATGTTCTCTTTTTCCTCGTCGGGAGTCTCAATTTCCTCGTCGTGTTTCTCATTGGGCAGGTTTACGATGAGAAACACGTTTGTGTTTATGCTTAGAAACCGCATGCTCAGAATAAAGTACGAGACGGAGGGCCTCGTACACACGACCGAGGAACTCGTCGTAAATGAAACATTGTTTTCCTCGACGAGTTCCTTGTTAGGCTTGTCGAGAATCTTGACAAGATTTCTTTGCGTACACACTGTCAAGACAAAATGTTGTTGTTCTCAAGCGCGGTGACGTACAACACATACAACGGCACTATTAAGGGGAAGTTTGATTTCACTGGCGCCATGCTTGGGGCTGCTTTTGCTAATTCATGCTTTTTAGTCTGTTACAGCGTGACGAATGTGCTATCTCCATTGCAAACCCTACTTTTACCGAAGGCACGCTCCCATCTCATACTTTACAACTCCTTTAAGGCAGCTGGAATTTGGAAAAAATAAAAGTGAACTTACCCTTTAAAGTGGAAGAAAAAAGTAAACTTCCCTCTAATATTTGTACCTATAGGTAATCCTATAATAAAACTTACCTACAGGTACTGTAAATATCTCCTAAACGTGCATCGTAGGAGATGTTTACTATGTATGCAACCGATGATGTCATTGGTGCATGCGCTCTGAAGAATTGGCCACCCGGGCAATTCCGTCAGTCCTGTGCCATAAACGGCGGCTCCCCAGCACATGTGCAAGAGTGACGTTATTGCGCCTCCAGTCAGTCACACAGCCAGAGTCTGCGGACCCAGAAGGAAGATGGGTGAATATGGAAGCACCTTCCAGTGATGACATTGCATTGCTGGAATGCTTTGTTTTCAGGTAAGTTATCACAAAATGTGCTAGCATACTAGCACATTGTGCCTTTACTTTTCTGGTAAGAAAAAAAAACATTGCCCAGCAGTTTATAACCACTTTCATTTTAATAGCAGCCAAAAATGGGGCTTTAACTCTAATGCCACGTACACACAATCATTTTTCGGGTTCTAAAAAACAATGTTTTTCAGGCTCTAGAAAAAAACTAACTTGATCATTAAAAAGGTCTTGCCTACACACGATCGTGAAAAAAAAAATGCTCTAGCAAAGCGCGGCGACGTACAACACGTACAAAGGCACTATAAAGGGGAAGTTCCATTTGGATGACGCCACCCTTTGGGCTGCTTTAGCTGATTTTGTGTTAGTAAAAGACGATTTGCACTTTTCTGTCTGTTACAGCGTGATGAATGTGCTTACTCCATTACGAACGGTAGTTTTACCATAACTTGCTTCTGATCATGCGCGGATTTTTCACGTCGTTAAAGCCCACACACGACCATTTTTTACAACCCGAAAAATGACAACGTTAAAAATGTAGTGAAAAAATAGAGCATGTTTGAAAAAATGCTCTGGAGCCCACAGACGATCGTTTTTAATGACATTAAAACGTGTGTACACGGCATAACACCTAGCCTCCTTAGAACCATTTAAAATCCTTTATCTATTCTCAGTTAAAAATAGGTTAGACTACTTTGCAGTTACCCATTGTATGCATATTAAATTTGATTAAAAAAAAAGAAGAGGAAACAGGTTAGTGAGAATGTAATATTTTTCATATCAATTCTTATGGAGTAAATATTACATGTTATGTTATAACATGTATGTTATACATGTAACAACATTTCTCAAAACCCAATAAGGTTATGTCTTAAAATATTGGATCTAAAAAAACAACATTTACGCTGCCATCTTCCCACAAAATAATTTTTTACAAATAAAGTATAAATATTTTTTTAGTGCTTTTTGCAGAATAAAACCACAAAAACTGCACAGTTATTGCCTAATTAAATTTTTAATTATATTCAAAAAAATATAGTAATTAAGATTTAAATTAGAAACAAGAAATAATTTAATAGTTAATTGTGAACTGTAATTGAACGAATGTTGTCTATAGTAACTCAACTAGTTTGTGACACTAATGTCCAATTAAGCCTTTGAAGCCATGGTACGATAGTAATATTTCAGTAAACAAACTATAATGCAAAAAGACAAACGTGAAAAGTAAATAGCATTCATATTTTCAATAACATTTATATGTTGCTAAATTATATTGAAAGTGTTGTATGTATGTATGGTATGTTTATTTAACCACTTGCGGACCGCCCACCGTACATATACTTCGGCAGGGCGGCTGCTCTGTGCCAGATCACATGCCTAGTAGATGATCTGACATGATTCTGGGTCTGGGGCAGGTAACACAGACTGGATATCCACCGTCACCCGCTGATTATGCAGTACACAGACAGTAGGGCAATCTGCCTATGTAAACAAGGCACTTTCTGTCAGTAGGGAAGGTATTGATCCTGTGTTCCTGTAAAGCAGGAACATGGATCAATGCCTTACCCTAGTCAAAGCACCTCCCACGCAGTGAGAAAGCACAAGCCAGGCACAAAGTTAATCCTTTGATCACCCCTGATGTTAACCCCTTCACAGCCCCTTCCCAGCCCGTGTCATTAGTACAGTGACAGTGCATAAATTTAAGGGATTTAGCTAATAAAAAGGTGATACCTTTTTTTTTTTGGAAAGAGCCATTCGATGCATGATACCTTGTAGGGGACCTACAGTGGTGGGACAAGGTCATCTAGCGCCCAGGGCGATCATACCTGACTGCGCCCCCCCCCCCCCAGTTGATGCTGAATCATCTTATCCATGCCCGATAAGTAGAGTGCAGAGGTCAGGACTGGTTAAATTGGGAGGAAAAATAATGTACAGGAGTCAATAGTGCAGAGACCACACAGTATATACACCCTAGTGCACAGTCACAGATACTGCATATACATAAAACCACCCGTGTATCTGCCTGACCCAGGTGTCTTCTCTAATTTTCTCTTTCATCATAAAGGTTTAAATCCCAACTCCAAGAAAATAAATAAGAAATAAAAAAAAACATCCTTGCAGTGGGGCTCCTGTAATGCATGGGATACCTGTTCGATGGACTCAGGGACAGATAATACAAGTGGTATTAAACCCCACACCAAAATTGTAAGACATTGCAGTTCATAAATTGTATGATGTGGTGGCTTCACTAGTTTTCTTTTCTTAGGCTTTTCCCCTCTGTTTTTACCTTGTGATCTGCCAGTTACATACCTCCTGTATTCAAGCGTCCCCCAACCTGGATAAAGGAGCACAGGGGGTACCTTTGGACAGCAGTATTGTCAGTCTAGGGGGAAGGGAGTGTTAGTACTAGCAGAATTAGATACACTAACAAATTGAAGACTCCAGCTCACACTTTTTAATCAGTTACAGCAGTTATGTTCCTTTTGGGACAAGGTTTTTGCAGAAATAAATAAAAGCTGATCGTTGCAAGAACTCCTGTCAGTGTTAAATGATTCATGTCTAAACCATGTAAACTGATACATCTAGAAAACAACAGAATTACTGGCCAGATCACCTGATGAAAACAGAAGAAAAAAAACGAAACTAATGCAGCCATCACATCTAAAAATTTGTGAGCGGCAATATAATAGCTGCTATGTAAGGTGTGAGTGGCTGTGATCACACTCCAGCCTTCTCGTTGAACAATACAGGGTAAATGTCCCTCTATCTATAGTATGCAATGATGATGAGGATTTGAAGGGAGGAGGACAGCACTGCAACTGGTTGGAGCAAAGAAACAGGTATGTGAAACAGGTTATTCTCCCCAGCACTGCAAGGGAGAATAGCTTTCCTGGAGTTGGGATGTTATATGGCACCCATCCTTTGTTTTTTATGCTAAAATTATTCAATAGGTTTGCAATATACTGGGACTGTTCAATCAGCTACATAGATGAATTCCACATTATTACTTATTAAAAGAATGCTTTGGGCACCCCTGCCTTGTACCCGGCCTCTGACATTGTATTGTTTATTCTAATCCTCGCTGTTGGGGCTGCATACAAAAGTTTTATCCATTTTATGAAACCCTCCCCCAGTCCGAATTTATTTAGCACTGCCCAAAGATATTTCTACTCCACGCTGTCAAATGCTTTGGCAGCGTCGAGGGAAATAATCGCCCTATTTCCCGGATTCTCTATTGGAAGCTGAATATTTAAGAAAAGCCTCCTAATATTTAATGCTGTGGACCGCGCATAGATAAATCCAGATTGATCCACATGGACCAACCTAGAAATAACCGTAGGCAGCCTAGTTGCCAACATCCTTGCTAATATTTTGACATCAGAATTTACTGAACATCCTTAGTGTGTGGCAGCGTGATAGGCAAAAGTTCCTGGAACAACTGCACATGGGAACCATTGAAGGTTAAGACTTCTTGCTCCCTCGTTTTCTGAAGTATCTCTTCTTTGGGATGGAAGCCTATAAAACAGCTATGTCATGTGGAGGATCACCATCACTACTTATTGGTCTTAGTGCCTGATGAGCTCTTTCAAGTTCAAAAGGTGTCTCTTGTGGGTGTGTTTTGATGGCAGGGAAGGCTACCTGCTGTCAGAATACAATACGATACAACAGCGGGAAGGATTCCCCCATCCACTTTGAATGTGTGCATAGGGGAGATGTATCATTTAAATTATAACTGTATGGGCTGCCTAAAATGTGACCCTAATATATCCAGCACACCTTTGTTCTAAACCTTACCCCCTGAGTGTCAACATCTGACAAATAAAATATAACAGTAACGTTTTAAACCTGAACACATTTCTAATCAGAAGCAACTGACTTGCTAAAGCATAGACAACATGTTAATTTGTTGGATTTCCTCCACCCAATGGGAGAAAAAACTCACCCCTATGAAGAGAGTAGACATGCAAAGTGGGAGTTAAATAATATTAGGGCTTAGCTTAGGGTTAGGTTAGTATTAGGTTTATTGGTTACAAATTATGGGCCAGATTCACATACCCGCGGCGCAGCGTAACGTAACCCGTTTACGTTACAACGCTGCAAGTTTTCTGATTTAGTACCCGATCCACAAAGCACTTACCTGGAAATTTGCGGCGGTGTATCGTAAACACGTCCGGCGCAAGGCGGCCCAATTCAAATGGGGCGGGTACCATTTAAATTAGGCGCGCTCCCGCGCCGGACGTACTGCGCATGCTCCCGTCGCAAATTTCCCGACATGCTTTGCGCGACGTGATCAAATGACTTACACCGGGAAAAAGAAAAAATTTAAAAAAAAATCAAAAGCGACGCAGGAAAGACGGGCATACTTTAACATGGAGGAGTACTTTTCCACCATATTAAAGGTGCCCTATCTTTGCGACGGAAATCTAACACTTGCGAAGACGTAACGACGGGAAGAATCTTCGTGGATAGCCGTAACTCCTAATTTGCATACCCGACGCTGGTTTGCGACGCAAACTCCCCCCAGCGGCGGCCGCGGTACTGCATCCTAAGATCCGACAGTGTAAAACAATTACACCTGTCGGATCTTCTGGCTATCTATGCGTAACTGATTCTATGAATCAGTCGCATAGATACTCTGAGAGATACAACGGAGTATCTGAGATACTCCGTCGTATCTCTTTTGTGAATCTGGTCCTGAGTGTCAATTTAATTTAGGGGTTAAGTATTAAAGTTTATGTAAGCTCAATCACTAAAATCCCATATAATCTTCAACATGTTAATTGAATTTCAAAAACCATTTTCAATATTTTTGAAATGTTCTTTTACATGCACTTCCTGTTATGGAATAACAATGCTCTTTCCATGTCTCCCAAATGTGTTTTGTTTTTTTTGTTTACTCTTTACAATGATAAAACTAATGCTATAGTAAAATAAATTTCATTGTGTTATGGTTTACATTTAAACTGGTCATACACCAAAAGAAGTTGATTTGAATTTTTTTTATTTTCAGAACATTTGTTCGAATTGTTCAAATCAGTGTTTTTTTTTTACTGCAGTTACAAGAAAATTTGAAGGAACAGAATGAAAACATTTTCTCGAATGAAGAAATTTCAGTAAATGTGGTTTTCATTCAGGAAAGTCCAGTTGTTCCAAAACAAAGTAATCATGCAGACTTCTCCTAAAACCTTATGTACATATGATATTGAACAATATGCTAAATAAGACTAGGATCAAAAGAACAAGATTGTATTATGTTTAAAATTGGTTATGCCAGTGCTAGTCTATTGCTGTATGTGTTAAACACTGCTTTCCTGAAAATGCAGCCTGGTTTGATACTCTTAAAAATACAAAGAACTGGCAATTTGTATGTTGATTAGAGGTCTCCTTTAGATGTTTGGATGTTTAAAGCAAATACAGCTTCAACGAACCATGGTAACATTTTCTCCTTTTAATAAATCATCCCTTTTATATAATGTGTAATACTTATTAATGCTGACATTGATCATGATAAATGTGTCTGTAAACAAAGGTTAATGGACCATCCTTTTAGTGTAATTCTTGACATTTTACTTAATTTAACAGAAATTGTTTATGAAGCTCAGTCACATTTTTACCATTCATTTTAAACACTGTATGAACATCCAAAGATTAATAAAAAAAAAAGGTGATGTGTTTTACACAATATGAAATGTTCCAACTAGAATCTAATCACCTATACACTTTAATTTATTTTACTTACCGCAGTTAAAACATAAATTTAATACACCGTGTTTTAAAGGTAGTAATAACTGTTAGTCATTTGACCAAATTTGCTACAGTCTGTCAAGGATGAAGTGCATCAAATATAATAAAACATGATCCATCCTGCTGGTACCAAATTATCAGTTTGTGTATGAGAGTACAGAAAATTATTGGGCTGTAAGGCCTAATAAGAAAATCATAAAAAAAGCTATCAAATGTGCTCACAGCTGCTGCTCCTTTTTAAAATACTAGAAGCCATGCTATATCCTGAAAAAAAAAATACTTGAACCTGTTGTTTCATTGATTTAATTCTACAGTAACCGTCAACGTGTTTAAAAATCTGAATTGAAATTAAAATGATATTGTATTCTTTTTACATGTCTTCTTGTGTAAAATGTAATATTGTGATAACATGAGGTGCACATTTTAATTAAAGGTAAGGTGAAAAAAATTGACAAATGCATGGAAATACAAAAAATACAAACACATGCTTCTTGTCTAAGGCTTGCAATGTGTGAGGACACCCCACTCTGCTATATATTTTAGTAGTTGGTAACCTGTTCTTCCAAGAATACCTGATACTGAATATGATATGATTCTAAAGGTTTGAAATTATTGGCATCCTAATCTCTCTCCTATCAAATATTACTTTTTTCTAGAAATGAGTATGTGGCAGGACTGTTTTGCATCAGCAAGAATTAAGTATGCTCCTGGCTACCAGTGGGAGGAGTTAATTATGTAGCTATTGGCCAAGCCATCAGATCGGACCTGATAGGGTCTAGCACTAGCTATAAAACCCCTAAGTGCCCCTTTGGCCAACAAATGAATGACTCATTCATTTGGATGACTTTTCACATCAATAGTGTGTAATTAGAACTGTGGATTACACATTGTTAATATTTACATATCAGACCTGAGTTGTGGTCAGACAAGGCCTTTTCAAGGTAGCTAAAGTTTCCAGTGTGTGTTTGCACCAAATCTAAAACAAAAACAATGGCAGCAACTCGGATCAGTTTGAAACTTCTTGTTGTCTAGATTAAAGGCTGGGGACCTCCCTTGTACTGTTTTGTATATTACCCAGCCCATGTGGACAGTGGACAGGGTGGACAGCCTATATATATATATATATATATATATATATATATATATATATATATATATATATATATATATATATATATATATATATATGCTAGTAGCAAGGTGGATGAAAAAATTTAAATGACTAAACCGATCAATACATAAAACAAAGGGGTACATCACAGTAAGCATTCACTTATAGCCAGTAATGTAGCAACCTCTGACATCTCTGCACCATGCAGTAGAAATAGGTCCTACATAGCTTCATATGTATACAATCAATGAGGTTTTGCCACCAACACCTATAGCAAACCCTTGCTTATGAACTGGTGATTGTAATTACCATATCTTGCAATACATGTTTGCCATATAGTGACAATATGGGGCAGACAAAGCAGACAAAGCTGGAGATGAAAACAGCTCTGGACTAGGAATGAGCACCAGAACCTTCGAACGGACAGAACATTTGCGCGAACATTTAGAACCCCATTGACATCTATGGGACTCGAACGTTCGAATTCAAAAGTGCTAATTTTAAAGCCTAATATGCAAGTTATTGTCGTAAAACGTCTTTGAGAACCCGGGTCTTGCCCCAGGGAACATGTATCAATGGAATAAAAGTTTTAAAAACGGTAGTTTTTTCAGGAGCAGTGATTTTAATGATGCTTAAATAAAAAAATAAAAAAAGAAAATGAAAAATTCCTTTAAATATTGTACCTGCTGGGTGTCTATAGTATGCTTGTGAAAACGTCTTTGAGAACCCGGGTCTTGCCCCAGGGAACATGTATCAATGGAAAACAAGTTTGAAAACAGTCAATTTTTCTGGAGCAGTGATTTTAATGATGCTTAAATTAAAAAAAAATATGAAAAATTCCTTTAACCACTTAAGCCCCGGACCTTTAGGCAGCTAAATGCCCATTCCAGGATTTGCGATTCGGCACTGCGTCGCTTTAACAGACAATTGCGCGGTCGTGCAAAGTGGCTCCCAAACAAAATTGGCGTCCTTTTTAACCCACAAATAGAGCTTTCTTTTGGTGGTATTTGATCACCTCTGCGGTTTTTATTTTTTGCGCTATAAACAAAAATAGAGCGACAATTTTGAAAAAAATTTAATATTTTTTACTTTTTGCTATAATAAATATCCCCCAAAAACATATATAAAAATGTTTTTTTTTCCTCAGTTTAGGCCGATACGTATTCTTCTACCTATTTTTGGTAAAAAAAATTGCAATAGGCGTTTATTGATTGGTTTGCGCAAACTTTATAGCGTTTACAAAATAGGGGATAGTTTTATTGCATTTTTATTAATTATTTTGTTCATGACTGCGACATTATGGCGGACACTTCAGACAATTTTTACACATTTTTGGGACCATTGTCATTTTCACAGCAAAAAATGCATTTAAATTGCATTGTTTATTGTGAAAATGACAGTTGCAGTTTGGGAGTTAACCACAGGGGGCGCTGTAGGAGTTAGTGTTCACTTAGTGTGTGTTTACAACTGTAGGGGGGTGTGGCTGTAGGACTGACGTCATCGATCGATTCTCCCTATATGAGGGATCACTCGATCGATGCAGCGCCATAGTGAAGCACGGGGAAGCTGTGTTTACATACGGCTCTCCCCGTTCTTCAGCTTCGGGGAGCGATCGCGACGGAGCCGCTATAAACGAATAGCGGATCGCTCCCCGCAGGAATCCGACCACTGCATGTAGCGGGGGGGTCCCGATCAGACCCCCCACCCGCTAGAAGGCAAGGACGTACATGTACGCCCATTTGCCTGTACATGCCATTCTGTGGGCGTACATTTACATGCGGCGGTCGGGAAGTGGTTAAATATTGTACCTGCTGGGTGTCTACAGTATGCCTGTGAAGTGGCACGTGTTTAGAACTGTCCCTGTACAAAATTAGATTACTATAAGAAAAAAGTAATATAAAACTGCTTGCGGCTTTAATGTAATGTCTGGTCCCTGCAATATGGATGAAAATAATTGAGAAAAATAGCACAGACACAGACAGTACACACACCATGTAGCTTTAGGTGCAAACTACAGAGCACACGGCCAGTACACACCAAGTAGCTTTGGGTGCAAACTACAGAGTACATGTGCAGTACACACCAAGTAGCTTTAGGTGCAAACTACAGAGCACATGGCCAGTACACACCAAGTAGCTTTAGGTGCAAACTACAGAGCACATGTGCAGTACACACCAAGTAACTTTAGGTGCAAACTACAGAGCACACATGCAGTACACACCAAGTAGCTTTAGGTGCAATCTACAGAGCACACATGCAGTACACACCAAGTAGCTTTAGGTGCAAACTACAGAGCACACGGCCAGTACACACCAAGTAGCTTTAGGTGCAAACTACAGAGCACACGGCCAGTACACACCAAGTAGCTCTAGGTGCAAACTACAGAGCAACCATGCAGTACACACCAAGTAGCTTTAGGTGCAAACCGCAGAGCACACAGACAGTAGCTTTAGGAGCAAACTACAGAGCACAAGGGCAGTACACACCAAGTAGCTGTAGGTGCAAACTACAGAGCAACCGTGCAGTACACACCAAGTAGCTTTGGGTGCAAACTACAGAGCACACGGGCAGTAGCTTTAGGTGCAAACTACAGAGCACACGGGCAGTACACACCAAGTAGCTTTAGGTGCAAACTACAGAGCACACGTGCAGTACACACCAAGTAGTTTTTAGTTGCAAACTACAGAGCACACGGGCAGTACACACCAAGTAGCTTTAGGTGCAAACTACAGAGCAACCATACAGTACACACCAGGTAACTTTAGGTGCAAACTACAGAGGACACGGGCAGTACACACCAAGTAGCTTTAGGTGCAAACTACAGAGCACACGGGCAGTACACACCAAGTAGCTTTAGGTGCAAACTACAGAGCAACCCTGCAGTACACACCAAATAGCTTTAGGTGCAAATTACAGAGCACACATGCAGTACACACCAAGTAGCTTTAGGTGCAAACTACAGAGCACACAGGCAGTAGCTTTAGGTGAAAACTACAGAGCACACGGCCAGTACACACCAAGTAGCTTTAGGTGCAAACTACAGAGCACACGTACAGTACACACCAAGTAGCTTTAGGTGCAAACTACAGAGCACACGTGCAGTACACACACATGCAGTACACACCAAGTAGCTTTAGGTGCAAACTACAGAGGACACAGGCAATACACCACGTGAGAATACTGCAGCTAGCACAATCAACTGCCTGCCAGTAAATTAGGAAGAACTGATCTAGCTAAACTATACAGTGTATAAATATATGTACAACACCTGGGATGTATATATATCCTCTACACACTGTGGGCCAGATACACCGTCGTAAGTCCAAATGTGCGCCGTCGTATCTATACACGTATTCTGGAAATCAGATACGCCTGAATTTTGTCAAGATATGACCAACGTAAGTCTCCTACGCCATCGTATCTTGGGTGCATATTTACACTGGCCGCAAGGGGCGCTTCTGTTGATTTACGCGTTGAATATGCAAGTAACCTAGATACGTCGATTCACGAACGTACTTGCGCCCGTCGCATTAAACTATGCCGTTTACGTAAGGCGTACGTCCGGCGTAAAGTTACCCCTGCTATATGAGGCGCAAGTAATGCAAAGGTATGGACGTCGGAACAAGCGTTGGATTTTACGTCGTTTACGTAAGTCGTACGTGAATGGGGCTGGGCGTAGGTTACGTTCACGTCATTGCCATTGAGCCGCCGTATTCTACGGCGTTAATCCGACGTGATTCTGAGCATGTGCGCGCATGCGCCGTTCGTTCGGTGCTTCATTTACATGGGGTCACGATTCATTTCAATACAACACGCCCACTACCAGCCTACTTTGAATTAGGCGGGCTTACGCCGGCCCATTTACGCTACGCCGCCGTAACTTAGGGAGCAAGTGCTTTGTGAATACTGTACTTGCCTCTCTATGTTACGTCGACGTAGAGCATATGAGATGTGCTACGCCCGCTCAGAGATACGCCGATCTCTGTGAATCTGGCCCTGTAACTTTAACTGACTAGCCTGCCTGCTCTATCTATCTAGAAGAAAAAACACTCTCTCTATCTCTGAGGCCCCGTACTCACGACCAAACATGTCTGCTGAAACTGGTCCGCGGACCAGTTTCAGCGGACATGTTCGTTCGTGTGTAGGCAGCAACGTACAGGATTCCAGCAAACAATCGTCGGCCAGACCGTTTTCCAACGAACAACTGTTTCCTGGTCTTGCTTTAAAACAGTCTGCTGGAATCGTGTCCGTCAGACATGTTCGGTCGTCTGTACACAAAAGCAGCGTACAAAAACCCCGCGCATGCTCAGTCCAAATGAGGAGACGGGAGCGCTCGTTCAGGTAAAACTCGCGTTTGTTTGGGATATGGCACATTCGTCATTACAAACCTTTTATTCTAGCAAGAGAACAATGTCTTAAAAAGGCGCACTAAACCACATTTTCTTGCCTCGTTTTATTAATTCTTCTCTTGCTAGAATAACCCCGTTCTCTTGCTGATGCAATTTCAATAGAGTTGTCCCATACTGAAATGTCACATTTCTTGCTTGTGATGTAATCCTTTAATAATGTTTTCTATGCCAGACGTGTGTTTTGGTTGGTGGTCCTCCATAATTTATAGTAGTCATTTTTGTAAAGGAATGTGCATATTTTCTTTTTTTTTTTGTTGTTTCTAGTTATGTCACCATTTAAAATAGGTTTGCTGCCTAATAATCCCCACAGTATAACAAACAATAGACATGTTTTCAAATGAAAGCAAAAAGCCTTTTATTCAGGCAAATGTCATCACAAAAAATAAAAAGAACGGCAGCACTAGAATAGATAGCAAACTATATGCAAACTTGCATTTCCAACATGGTGAAGGATAAACTTCCAAGCCTCAGGAGCCAAACACAAAAATATGAAGCAGCAGCACACAAACAAAGGAACCCAAACTGTGGTAGTACAAACAAGATGTCCTTTATGTGGAAGGAAATGGAAGGCAGAAAATCAACGTTTCCTCCTCTTTCCAGCCTTCCCTCCAGGCAGCCTTCCAGCGGATCTAACACGGGGTCTTGCAGGTGGGGTCGATGTGGCAGCAGGAGGATGGTGTTCCGCAAGCCGGGCCGGGTCACATAGCCCAGTCTCTGGGGTCAGCAGGCCCCTCTGCATCCACCAAAGGACCTGGTTCATCAGGGCCTTTGCCAGTCTTCTCTGGTCCTCCTCCCCTTCATTTAAATCATGGGCCAATGAGGCACTGAAGGCCTCTGTGGGGTTGAGGGGGGCCCTCATGATGGCGCTTGCCTCCTGTATCATGCGGAGGCTTGCCTCCTCCACAGGCCTCAACTGCCTCCTTCGGCCTGATGGCCTCACCTGGGGGGAGAAGACTGGCTGGTGGTGGTTCTCCTGGCCGGGGGGACCTGCTGCAGGCCACTGGGCCCAGCCTCCTCCTGGCTGCCACTGACCCCGGCCTCCTCCTGGCTGCCACTGACCCCGGCCTCCTCCTGGCTGACAGACACCTGAGGATCTGCCACCTCCTGGCTGATCTCTTCTTCCTGTGTGGAAAAAAAAGGACATTTTTTACAATTTCGCTAAATAAAACCACACTCATTTTCATGTTTTTCGTTTAGTATTTTCTGTTCATTATTACTTGAATACACTCTACTTCTGACCCCTGCAGTTGTCATCTCTGACACCTATTTGTCTGAACACCTTTTTTTTTGCTTTTTCCCAGCTTGGCTTTTTTTTTACAATATCTAATCATTAATCCACCAAGAATTATTTACGCAAGAAATATAGAGGAAACTACTATACCTCCTCATCGAAGGGTGGCAGATCTGCATCTCTGTCAGCCAGGCCCTCTTCCTCCGACTCTGCAGGGCTGTGGTCATCTGGGGAAGGTCCGCTGGAAGGTAGCATGGAGGAAAGGTTGGAAGAAAGACTCGACATCGTTTTCCTGCCTTCCATTTCGTCCCGCAAAAAAGCCATCTGTTTATAATACCACAGTTTGGGTTCCTTTGCTTGTCTTGCTGCTGCTCCTGATTTTTTGCTTTTATTAGCTTTGTATGCTCTCCTGTATGTGCTTCTGAGGTTGGCAAGTTTATCCTTCACCATGTTGGCAGTGCATCCTGGCACCCAAGTTTGCATATAGTTTGCTAGCTCTTCTAGTGCTGCCGCTCGTACCTCTTTATTGCAATATAATGCGTGTTTGGAATTCCACAGGATGGGCGTCTCCTGATATTTTTTTAGTAAGGCCTCTATAGCTTCCTTGGTTTGTAGGAGGTCCATTGAATTTTTTGAAAAATTATATTTCTTTTTGAGTCTAGATTCCAAAAACATAAACCACAGAAAAATAAATATTCAAAAGGATCAGCGTTGACCTTGATCTAATATGTGTCTTCAAATTTATTACCTATATCTAATTACAAACACAGTCTCTCTTGTTTAAACAATGATTGGCAGCTCGGCCGCATTGCTTGTACCAAACATTGATTTGCTAGATGCAGAGCCATTGTTAACATTGCTGTAAATATTTTTAATATAGAAAACTAAACAATGCTTACAAATGACAGTATTCATCTAGGCACTCTTTCATGTGTAAATCTCATGCCCCTGACAATGGATGACATAAAAGACACTTCCTAATGACCTCTGTACAACCAACACTTGAACAATACTTTGCCTGATCTGAATACACCATTCAAAAACTTGTCAATGAGGTACAGCATTGTTCACATCTCTATTTTGTGAGGTGTCCAAAAGCATTTGGATACCAAAATAACATTGTGGTACCCCATAGACAGAATAGCTTAAAAAGGGTGCAACCAACAGCCCAAACCCCCATCCCATGTGTCTACATTTTCAAGGCCTCTGCTGATCACATTTTTAATTTCCTTACCTTCCTGTCTCTCGCTCCTCGTTTCTCACGCTCGCCTAATTACCGCGTAAGATGCGTAATCACGGCGTGCACCTTTTAAACACTCCGCGTATTTATTAAACCCCGCCCTCGTCACCTTTGCGAGGCCCCTAATCAATGAGTTTAGGAAATATGGCGTTAACTGTGTATGTTCTGTATGCGCTCGAAGATTCTCCGCGTAACCGACGTAAACACGTTGTTTGCATTCTCTACACTCCGCGTATGTATTAAACGCCGCCCTCTTCTCCGCCCATGGCGTAAGAATTCATCTTTTCCACGCCCATAATCTCTGTGGGAAAGGAAAGATGGCGATGTCACACGAGCGGGCACGATGCTCTCATGCCACAAGTGAAGGGACAGAGGCAGGGACGTCCCGATCAAGGCAAAGAAGATATAAAGCCACTAATATGCGGTTCCAGGAAATGGTGGAGTTAGTTTACATCATGCGAAAGAAGGACTATGATGGTGAATTAGGGCCATACAAGACCCCTAACCGCCGAAAGGCACATATTATGGACAAGGTGGCGAGGAGAATGCAGAGGCTGTTTGGGATCACCAGGTCCAAGGAACAGCTGAGGAAACGATGGTCAGACTTAAAATTGAGGGAGCCACATCAGATGAAGAAAATACTTAAAATTCTGCGTAAAAGTAAGTAAATATATATTGGGGTTGGGGGGGGGGGGTGATTGTCTGCAATAATGTGTTGCCATGTATATTTCACCATCTGCCTCCTTGGCCTGCTTGTAATTTTAAAGACATGTTGTCATTTATTTTTTATGACCTAAATACCAACATATTTACAAATAGTGTTCTTAGTAAACAACGTAACATCACATAGTTTCTCAGAAAGGCTCGGTTATTCCAGGAACAACACACCTGGACATGGCTCACTGGCCAAAAACTTTGTTTGTAAACATTGTGTAAAAGCTAGTTCTAGAAAATAAAATTATGAGAATGGGAAAGGCAAACAGGATTCATTCTAAAAACAGTGGTAATAAAGCAGATGTTTTCACATCTGCAATGCAGAGCACCTGTGTCTCCCCAAATCAAAAATGGGTTTTGGTAGGGTCTCCCAGAAATACAGTTTAGGGGGGACATCCATGTGTGTCACTTTGCTAAAAAGGGGCAGGATCAGAGCTTGCCATATAGAAGTAATTGCAAAATGTAGGTTTGGTGAAAGATAAAAGTAACTAAATGAAAGCATCTTCTAAGCAATGTGTGCGATTTATGCTCTCCAATATCTGTGTGCTGATGAGTCTACATTTTATTTGGTTTATTTCAGGGGAAAGAAGTCGCCAGCATTTGGAGGAGGCAGAGAGGGCCAGACAAGGCCAAAATCTGCCATCTCAACATGTGGAGGAGGAGGAGGATGTGGAAGGAGAAGAGGATGTGGAAGGAGAAGAGGATGTGGAAGGAGAAGAGGATGTGGAAGGAGAAGAGGATGTGGAAGGAGAGGAGGAAGGAAGAAAGGAGGAAGGAAGAGAGGAGGAAGAAGTAATTTTGGACTTAGAAGTTATAGCAGATGAAGGGCAAGTGGCGGAAGAACAATTTGGCGAATTGAAAGAAGGTGGATTGATGGATGAAGGAGGAGTCCAAGATGATGGGGAAGTGGTGGAAGAAGGAGGAGTGATAGAAGATGATGGGGAGGTGGTGGAAGAAGGAGGAGTGATAGAAGATGTCGAAGAGGTGGAAAGGAGAAGCCCATCAGGTCAGTGTCACCCTAGCTTGATTCAAAAAAACATATGTAGATAGGCCTCATCGAAAAATAATGTTGTAAATGCCATTTTTTTTTTTTTTTTTTAGGGGAGGAGGATGGTGTGCCAATATTTTCACGTGCAAGTGCTGCTATAATTATTCAGCAGGTAATGGAGTGCAGCACTGAAATGCACAATATGCGTGAAAGGATGGTTGTCATGGAAGAGAATTTAACAAATGTCCTTTTGGAATGCTGCACGGAAATGGACAATATGCGGCAAAGAATGATGGTCATCGAATCTAATTTTAAAAACATTATTGACATGATGGGCCGTGTCAAAGACTGAAACACCCCCCGCCCATCCCCCGCCCCCACAAACATTTTTACAGTTTTAATAATGAATACGCCAAAATTTGAAGATACACACACAGTGTGCCAACATGTGCTATCTGCCATCACAGAATATCTAATGTCTGTGCTTTGTGGGTCCAACCCCCTCCTCCATCCTCAAGTAGTTGAGAGGAAGGGTTTGCTCCCACAGAACACAGACATTGATCACCCATGATGTCAGATAGCACATGTGGCCATTTGTCTGTTGAACCAATGACATTTGGCGAGTTTGCACTGAATGTGTGTATCTTCCAATTTTGGCGTGTTCCAGTGTGAAAGCACACCATGACTGACTGCTGTTGTGAGTTTTTATATTTTTGGAATTGGATTTTGTTACTTTTTGACCATGTTGAACATTTTGGGATACTATAAAGTTTAGACCATAAAGAATAAACAACGCCAAAAAATTTAAAATATATATATATAGAATTATAAATCTCTCTAATCACTGAATTTAGTGAAGTAGAGATTTGACTCCAAAATCTCACCTAAAAATTTACTTTTTGAAAAACACACCAAAAACAAAAAAAATGGTTAAAAAATTATTGTTTTTTGTGCATAAAAAATATGCCCAAAAAAAAAAATTAAGGCGGTAAACACCCCACCAAAAATAGTCTATATATATATATATATATGTAAACAATAAATCTAACTATATTTGATTAAAAAAAATGTGAACTTGTTAATAAATGTATAATCTGCATAATATTTTTGGTTGAATTACCTGAAAAAAAAAAAATAATAAAAAAATGTTGTAGACTCCTAAGTACAAAAGCAGGGAGTAATGAAAAAAATATAAAATAATTTTTGGGGTCATGAACAAGCAAAAATTAAAATACTTGACCTCAAAATTTACAAATGGAGTTGCTTCTTATTTCTAGACTCAATACCCTGTTTGTAGATGAGTGAATACTGTGCAAAATGTGGTTAGTTACTAAAAGTGGAGAAATCAATTATGCATTACAATTGAAGAAGTTAGTTAGAGAACCAGGAAGACAGAGAAAAAGAGAAAAAGCATTAATGACAAACAACTGTATAAAGTCCAATGGTCTAATTATTTATTATTTTTGAGAATATTCCTTTCTTTGGGGGCCGAATTAGAAAGAAATATGATCTGGCATAGCAATGGCCCCCCGACCCATGAAGTACTCAACATATTTGTCGCGTACCTCACGAGCTGATTGGGGGGCCAAGCCAGCGCGACCAGTGTCCAGCCCGGGAAGGGGATCTGAGGGTAGTCTTGCCTCAGAACCGATGTCGGGTAGGTACGTCTGGGAGGGCCTGCGTAAAAAGTTGTGCAAAATGCAGCAGGCAAATACAACGGTGTCCAATTTATATTCCGCCAGATGTATCGATGTCCTGAACAGGCGGAACCGGTTGGTGAGTATCCCAAAGGCATTCTCGACTACCCTCCGAGCCCTGGCCAACCGAAAATTAAACACACTCCTCTCTGAGGTGAGGGTCCTCTGGGGAAAAGGCCGCATGAGGTGAGGACCAAGCCCGAAAGCCTCGTCCGCTAGGAACACAAACGGAAGTCCTTCCACATTATCTTCATCTGGTGGCAATGCCAGACCACCAGCTTGGAGACGATCATAGAAATCAGTCCGTGCGAACACTCCCCCATCAGACATCCGGCCGTTCTTCCCCACGTCCACATATAGAAACTCATACTGTGCCGACACCACCGCCATCAACACAATACTATGATAACCCTTGTAATTATAATAGTAGGACCCCGAGCGGGGTGGGGGCACAATGCGGACGTGTTTCCCATCTATTGCTCCACCGCAGTTTGGAAAATCCCACCGCTGGGCAAATTGGGAAGCCACAGACTGCCATTCCTGTGGTGTGGAGGGTAGCTGTGGGGACAAACAAAAAAAGAGATTTAGTACTTTGTAACAAAAACATCCTACAAGCATCCTTGTGACAGTTCACAGTATTAAAATTGCATTAGAAAAATGTGCATGGAGAATTTGGGAAATGAAATATATAGGGCCACTTCATTAAGAGACTCCACAGCCCTCTGATGGGGACAATAAAAGTTTGAAGGGGGGGGGGGGGGACACAAAAAACAAAAAGTCCTGTTTTAAAAAATGGCAAGGTGGGTTTGTCCCTAGGATAGCATGCTGGACAGGTTAATATTGGGTAAGGGACAAATATGCAGGTAGGTCAAGAAAAAAACATGTAAAAGCTGATATCAACATGCATAGGGAGAAAAGGTAACGTTAGTTAAACACACAGCATATCTGGGAAAATAAAAATAAAGTTAGTTGGCCACATTATTACAGCCAGGAAACTTACCTTAATATACTCCTCATGCATAACTTTGATGATGGCAGCACACGTGTCCGGTATGATGACCCCAAGCGCCTGCGGAGAGATGCCTGTCGAGAACTTGAGGTCCTGCAGGCTCCTCCCAGTCGCCAGGTACCGCAACGTGGCAATAAGCCTCTGCTCGGCCGTGATGGCTTGGCGCATCACAGTGTCCTGCCTCGTGATATAGGGGGACAGAAGTTCCAGCAGACTGTTGAATACGGGGTCCGTCATGCGGAGAAAATTCCTAAAGTCATTAGGATTATTCTCCTGGAGTTCCCTAAGCAGAGGCATATGTGAGAACTGGTCACGCTGGCGCAACCAATTCTTGGTCCAGAAACGCCTCCGCCCCCTGTTTCTGGCCAAAGTACTGGACAAATGAACATATCCAGCAGCCATCCCATAAACAGCACCAACTCGCGAAAATTGACGCTGCTGCTCCATCATGGCTTCAAACCGGCCGGCTGGTCAGTCAAGAACACACTGAAACAGAAAGCACTCGCAAATCCAGCACTACCTGCGACAAACGCGTGACAAACAGATACGAGCGCACAGGATGCAACTGCTAAAGCAGAAACAACCTGCTAGCCTATAGCCGAATGACAACTACGTTACCGCAAGCACACGCACTGAACCCGTGAATACACGCTGTCAAAGCCTGGAGACCGAGAAGCGCGAATCAGCTCTAACCAAACCTTCACTAACACGAGCAAACCCGTAACTAGCAAAAGAGGAACAGAGGGCGGCGCCATTAAGTTTGGTCTTCCCCTTTATAGTGACGTCGTACGTAGTTTACGTGCACGCGTTCCGGTACGACGGGAATTTGGTCCGCTGGTGTGTACACGCCAGCGGAACCAAACACAAATCAGCCTTGTACGCCGGAAACTGTCGGGCAGACAGTTTCCAGCGCACAGATCCGGTCGTGAGTACAAGGCCTTAGACAGATCTCTAACCACCGCCGCAACACACTACACAAGGCCTCCCTGCAGGCGGCCTTTTATAGTGTGGGGCGTGTACTAAACCCCCTGAGCCATAATTGGCCAAAGCCACCCTGGCTTTGGCCAATTATGGCTCTCCGTTTTTTGCGCGCTGTGATTGGCCAAGCATGCGGGTCATAGTGCATGCTTGGCCAATCATCAGCCAGCAATGCCGCAGTGAATTATGGGCCGTGACGCGCCCCACTCGAATTTGGCAAGAAACGGCCCGTAACGTTCGTATTTCGATGAACGATCGAACATACGATGTTCAAGCCGAACATGGGTTCGACTCGATCACGAAGCTCATCCCTACTCTGGACCAAAATCAAGCCATACACATCTACAAGGGGTAAAAACACACATTTTAAGAGAATGAACAGCACCAGCAGGTAAAATAGATCTATGCAATTAACAAGGTGGATCCCCAAATAAACAATCAGACTTATCAATATGTAAAACTAAGGGGTTACAGCACATTAAGCATACACTTATAGACAGTAATGGACCAATGTCCGGCATGCCTGCTCTTCTTTAGTCAACCATGCAGTAGTAATGGAGATCTAAGATCTAAGGAGGTTTTGCCATTTATTAACCCCTTAGCACCGGCCACGCGTATACATGTGCCTCTCGGCACCTAGTCCTTGGTGCTGAGGGGCCGCATATTTGTGTGAATTGCTGTCCATACAGCTGTGCCGAGAGTGCGCGCGGTGTCCGCTCTCGGCACCTGCACCTAGCCAATTACGGCAGTCACGCGCTCTTCAGTCCCGCCTCGCCTCTTGGCATTATAAACCTCTGGTTTTAAAGCCTAGGAGAGACCGGTGTTAAGAGGTTAAAGCTTACCTAGAGTAAACTCTTGTTTAAAAAATTGGGATTCTTAGTTACCATACAATAGTATTGTATGACAAATCTGTTGACAAATCTGCAAGATAGAGTAGAGACTATCTTATAAGTTAGGTATGGTACAGTATGTAATTATAATTGTATTTGTGCAATAATCACTTCCATATAGCATTTGAAGTATTACTACCACAAAGGGAGCTAGACACAGCCATCAGAGACAATGTATAAAAGCAAAATAATATTTTTTAAATGTACCATACAATGGGGAGATTTTTTTTTTCATGTGGCTTCAAGGGCAACAATGAAAAAGACGCTAAGGCCCCGTACACACGAGGAGACCGCGGACCGTTTTCATCGGACATGTCTCCTGGGAACTTTTGGTCTGATGTGTGTACACACCATCAGACCAAAATCCCCGCGGACAGAGAACGCGGTGACGTAGAAGACACTGACGTTCTCAAACACGGAAGTGCAATGCTTCCACGCATGCGTCGAATCAATGCGACGCATGCGCGGGATTTCGGGACGCTGATTTCGGGACGCTGGTTTCGGGACGCTGGTAAAAGTTTTGCTAAGAAACTTTTGTCCGCTGGAAAACTGTCCACTAGGCCGTACACACGGTCGGACATGTCCGCGGAAACTGGTCCGCGGACCAGTTTCAGCGGACATGTTCGACCGTGTGTACGCGGCCTAAGGGTTGATATGACAATGCATTTCAGAGGGTGTGGCCTCCTTCTTCAGGTCCTCTTATAGTAAAACATATGCTGTTTGTCACTGTTGTGCGGGCGTGGACAATTTTAAAACGTGACATGTTTGGTATCTATTTACTTGGTGTGACATTATCTTTTATATTTTACAAGAAAATGGGTTATGTATTGTGTTTTTTTGCATTAAAATGTAAAAAAGTGTATTTCGTTTTTTTTCCCCCTAAAAACTGCATTTGATAAAACCGCTGTGCAAATACCATGTGACATAAATAATTGTAAAACCCACCACTTTATTCTCTATATAATTATTCTCTATATAATTATAATTTGTGGGGGTCCTAACTAATTTTCTAGCAAAAAAAAACTGATTTTCACATATAAACAAAAAGTGCCAGAAAATGCCTGCCTAGAGATTAGCTTTAAAAATATATATCATTCATCAAAGCAAACATTTTTCTGCTACCCCATCTAGTATTCTTTGAATCTGAAATACCGCCTTAAAGCCCATTCACACAGGGGCAACACGACTTCTAGCACGACTTTGGGAGGCAACTTGGACACGACTTGAGAATGAATCATCAGGCAACTTACAAGGCAACTTCAAGTTGTCTCCAGGACAGTACAGGGCAACTTCAAGTCGCCTCCAGGACAGGAGGCTTTCCAGTGGCCAATCAAACAATCAGCTCTGTTATCTTCCTGTATTGTTGCTTCAGTTAAGACAGTGATCTGACTTCTGAGGCGACTTCCATTGAAATCAATGGGTACAAGTTGCCTACAAGTTGCCTAGAAGTCGGATTGAAGTAGTACAGGAACCTTTTCTGAAGTCGGAGCGACTTCAGTAGTGTACATTAAGACAGCTCCCATTCACATCCATTCATTTTCACGACCGCGCGCCTTGGGGCAACTTGAAGTCGGATCCCAGGTCGCCCCAGTGTGAACCGGCTCTAACAAGGCTAAACTATTGAAACCATCTATTATGTTTCCACAAAACCAAAATATTTACTGATGTCTGTTTTATATATGATTTATTATTTGTAAAAAAATGAAAAATTGTTATAATGAATGTAGAAGTAGCAAAGTTTCCCCTGAAGCACTGCTGTAGGTCATGCAGTGTTGAAATAATTGTTGTTTTTGTGTTTGATGCTATGAATATACATGTCATTTAGAGTAAATAAGCACAGCCATATGCTAGGTTTGCAGGCTGATGACTTGTTTATAGCTTAAGCTCTGTTTTGATCTGTTCCCATTAGTGTCTGTCCTCTCATTAAATTAAAAAGAAAAATCATCATCCCCACCAACAATACAGATAACACATAACAGCAATGTGAATTATTTTGGGCACTAGTATAGAGATAAAGGAGCAGAGATGCTAAAAGAGTAATGCTTACCCTTTGTCAGGATCAGTAGGATACCGCTAGAAAGGAATAGCGGAATCAGGCATTAGTGCCAAGGCTAGGGAAAGAGTGGATATAATTAAGGTTTGTAATAATGGAAACAACAAAGGAAAGGAGAATCAAGAGGGAAAGTCATCCAAGGTCAAAGCCACAATATGAAGACAGAGTTAAAGCAGAAGAGGAAAAGGGCAGACTGGGTGCCTAGCTACAGGTCAGGGGAAGGATGTATTTGGTTATTTATTTTGAATCAAATCTTAGTGGTAATCTTCCCCCTCAACATCTACAGCTCCTATTGTTGTGACAATCGAGGGTAAAACAGTCAATGAAATACTAGCAGAGGGACACACAAGTAGTAAAAACAACTCCCTCCCTTTTAGATTGTAAGCTCTAATGAGCAGGGCCCTCTGATACTCCTCTATTGAATTGTTTTCCCTAACATTGTTAAGCGCTGTGCAAACTGTTGGTGTTATATAAGTCCTGTGAAATAATATAATAATAAATATTAATAACTGATTGTACAATGGCTATTAAAAAAAATGAAGGTTAATACAATTGGACATGTGCAGAACAGCAATTTTTTTTTTTCACTCCATTCAAATTTCATTCAAAATCCATTCAACATCAAATTGATTCTATTTGAAATTTGAATTTCAGAAGAAGGTTTTATTCTTTTAACTTTATTGTATTCTATTCTATTGTTTTGTTTCCATTCTATTCTTTTCTATTATTTAATTTTCTATTATATTCTTTTCTATTTTATTTGAATTCAAATGTACTCTATTCAAAATTCAAATTTCTGAAGAAGGTTATATTATTTATATTTTATTTTCTTCTATGCTATTGTTTTTCCTCTTCTATTATTTTCTATTATTTTATTTTCAATTGTATTATTTTCTATTCTTTGCTATTATTTTAGTTTATTTTCTATTATTTTCTAATCTATTATTTTCTAATCTATTCAAATTTGAATTTATTCTATTTGAAATTCTAATTTCTGAAGAAGGTTATATTCTTTTAAATGTATTCTGTTATATTGTTTATTTTACTCTATTCTTTTTTTATTATTTCATTTTCTATTCTATTCAAATTCAAATTAATTATATTCTTTTGTTTTCTATTCTATTTTAGTTTATTCTTTTCTGTGCTATTCAAATTCAAATGTATTATTTTCAAAATTCGAATTTCAGAAGAAGATCATATTCTTTCTATTTTATTGTAGTCTATTGTTTTTTTATATGTATTATTTTCTGCTATTTCAATTCTAGTCTTTTCTAAAAAATCTATTCTTTTGTATTCTATTTTAATACAAATTGATTCTATTCAAAATTCGAATTTTGGAGGAAGTATATTTTCTTTCTATTTTAATCTGTTCTATTCTATTTTTTCTGTTCTATTCTTTTCTATTATTTTATTTTCTATTCTAGTCTTTTGTTTTATTCTTTTACTTTATTTTCTATTCTAATATATTTATTTATATTAAAATTCAATTTATTCTATTCAAAATGCAAATTTATGAAAAGGGTTATATTCTGTCTATGTTATTCTCTTCTATTTTAGTGTTTTTTCTATTATATTATTTTCTATTATTTTATTTTCAATTCTATTCCTTTCTATGCTATTCTTTTATTTGATATTCTATTCAAATCTATTCTGTTCAAATTAAATGTATTCTATTCAAAATTTGAACTTTAGAAGAAAGTTATAGTCTTTCTATTTTATTATTTTCTATTGGTTGCTATTATTTTATTTTATATTTTAGTCTTTTCTATTCTAATATGTTATTTTATTTTCTATTCTATTCATATCTGAATTAATTGTATTTGAAATGCAAATTTCAGAAGAAATTTGGTTATATTCTTTCTATTTTATTCTAGTATATTCTTTTTTTTTCTATTCTATTCTCTTGTATTCTGTTCAATTTTGCTCTACCCTATTCTATTCTTTTTTTTTCTATTCTATTCTATTATGTTCCTTTATTTTCTGATTTATTCTCTTCTGGAATTTGAATTTGATTCTAAAAAGAATTGGAAAACTATTTGAAAATAATTTGCAAACTATCCGAATTTCATCCAAAATGTTTGTTTTATTATTTTGTATACGTTTAAATTCATTTCTATTGTAATTAGGACATTTTCATACATTTGAATTAAAGAATAACGGAAAAATTTGTCCTAAATTCAATTCAGAACGAAACAAACTGCACATTATCTATATTGAAATGTTTTCAATTTCTCTTTATTCGTTTATAAACAATGTTTACAATTATACAAGATTCATTACAATATGCATTTATTCCTTCTTATTGTGTGTAAAAAAAAAAAAAAAATTGATTATTATCTGTTAGCTTCTTTTCTAAAATAGCTACTACACTCACACTCACTTATTCCTATTCTCTACCATACCCATTTACCCCATCCTAAAAAAAGAGGGGATAGAAAAGCATTATCTCCCCCTTTAAGTCTCCCCATATCCTCTTCTTTCCTCTTTTATTTTATATTCCCAAAGGGGGTTTACTGGTTATTTCCCATTTATAGATATTCTATCATACTTATCGAGGGCCGAAATTCATACCATTTTTACCATATTCCTGGCATTTGATTGTTTATATATCCTTCTTCTCTTATTTGTCCTTCCATATATTCTATTTTGTTCATTTCACATAACCATTCTGTTATAGTAGGGCTTTTAGTTTCTCTCCATTTACACGCTATTATTGTTCTGGCTGCCGTTGTCATGTGGTGAAGAATATCCCTTTTAATTTTTAATATTGATTCTGACATCAGGGATAGCAATGAGATTTCTATACTTGGAGTCCTCTCTATTACTGATACTTTCTGATATATCTCAAATATTTTAATCCAAAAACTATTCACCAGATGATATCCGTACCAGATGTGATCCAAGGTTCCTCTTCCTGTCATGCATCTCCAACAAGTCTCTGTATTACCATTATTTATTTTATTTAATGCCACTGGGCTCCCATACCATCTCATTACTATTTTATAGTTTCTCTCTTGATGTTTAGTCACTATGATGTTTTATGTATTGCTGCAAATATTTTCTCCAATTCTATCTCTGATATTGGTCTCCCTATTTCCTTTTCCCATTTTTTCATTGCTGTTAACTCTTTGAGAGATCCAGAAGGGAGTAATAAATCATATATCTTAGATAGCTTTTTAGTTTTTTTGGAACTAAACAGGTTGAATTAGTACCTCACACTGTATGCACTGTTTTTTTATGAGAATGAAAGAGGTCAAATAGTAAAAAAGAACCTGAGGCAGAAAATAACCAAATAGCAAAGCAAACAAAGCCTATACATAAACACGGAAAACTAGTGGGAGTAGGGCAACAAGTCAACAAGAATTATGTGAGATTGTTGCCAGGGAGAACACAAAGAGGCAAAAGCAACCATAGTATCAAGAGCTGAGTAGGAAAGTTGTCAGGACAGAATCAGAGTACTCTTTAAAACACATACACAAGGACTGGATTGAAAAGACTGCAAGGTGTATCACCAAGATACAGATTTCCATTCAATGTACAGTACTGACTGCAAACAGCAAACAGACAGTATTATCATAGCCTAGGCCAGTGATGGCAAACCTTGGCACCCCACATGTTTTGAAACTACATTTCCCATGATGCGCATGCCCTCTGCAGTGCAGTTGAGCATCATGGGAAATGTAGTTCCAAAACATCTGGGGTGTCAAGGTTTGCCATCACTGGCCTAGGCAGTGCAAGAAAGCTAAAATTGAGACAGCGGAGATGCTGACAGGGAGGGTAGGGAAGAACAAGTTGCAGGACGTCAGAGATAAATATGGATATACAGGACATATATGACCAGCAGTAAAAACCAGGAGGTTATAGACTGCTTTAATTGGCCCTCACAGCAGTAACATCTGGCTCCCAAATAGGATCCATAAAGAGCTGTTGGAGACAGTGAACAAGTCCTCAGCACACAACCTCAGACCACTGTAAATTCTTGTCTGATGCCTGGGCATTAAAGCCCACATTTCCTGCTGCCACATAATGCAACCTTGAAGAGATAAAAATGTGTCCTTACAGATGAGTTATTAAAATAAAATAAAAAAACATACAGGGGGATAAACATGTAGCACCCTCTAATGTGTGCTACTTGAAGTGTAATGCAGGCAAAATATAGTCTGGCTCTGGGATAAACCATTGTATCTAGGTATAGTTTTTTTAGAGGCCATGGCTGTATGACCCATCCAGCTCTCTAGTGCCCCCCCCCCATTTCTAGAATGTTGGGGAACATTCTAGAAAATAGTGGGCAGAGGATAGGAGGGGTTTCTTTGAATATTTATGGACCTTTGGCCAATGCCCAGGTTGGGGGCCTAAAGAAGCCCTTAAATAGACATGAGCCATGTCTCATGGAGTTTGGGTGGAAGATGGAGAAGCAGTGATGTGGGAGGCTGTCGGTGGTACTTAAGGCACGGTGCAGGGACAGACAAGAGGAGAGACTGTCAACTGTAGCAGTGCTCCCTTGAAAACAGCAGTGTGCCAAGTCTTCTTCTAACCTTGCCCTGGGGAATCTCCATGTGCGTGTCAGTCAGGGGGACTGGGAAGTGAAAAGCAGCCAGGTACGGCTGGTGGCAGCCAGACTTGATAGCATTTTCTGCAAGTGGTGGAGCTGGGATCAGGGGCCAAAGGGAGACAGAAGGAAATTTCATTTGCTATTCACTCCTTAAAGGGTCACTAAAGGATTTTTTTTTTAGCTAAATAGCTTCTTTTTCCTTACTGCAGTCCTGGTTTCATGTCCTCATTGTTTGTTTTTGCTCTGATGTTGCTGTAATCCTTCTCTGTTCTGAACAGTCTGTTTCCTGATGAAAAAAGTCATGGGAGCTTTCTCTCTGTGGTCACTAATCAAGGAGGTGTGATTACTGTGTGTCTAAAACCCCTCAACACCAATCAGTTTCGTTTTCCAAACCATCACTGCCCTGTATTTGCTCTTTGTCTCTGTTCATCACAGAAGCATGAAACAGCATGCAAAAATGAAACTGAAACTGTAGGTACATTATATGATTGATTTTTATCTATTTTTTATCGTTTTTAAAAGGAATCAGTTAACTATTATGTCTCTATACTCTGTAAACAGTCATTTCAGCAAAAAAAAAATTCCTTTACAACTCCTTTAAGTGTTGCTTTGCCAAGGGACTGAGAGTTCCTGGCTGTTGCTGAACTGACAAAAGCCTGTCAGCTCCATCAGCAGAAGTTGTGCAAAGATAAACAAAGGTTGTGCAGGTGGAAGGAAGAAGAGGAGTCTGTAAATAGGGAGGAAGTTTCCCTAAAGTTGAATTGTTGTCACTCCTGAAATCCCTTATCATCCCCCTTATCATCAAAAACTAAAAAACAAGCCAAAGACTAATCTCATTCTCTGAGTCTGGATGAAAGAAGGAAATGCTGTGTGACTGGTTGTGCAGCAGTGGGGAAGCAACTTCTACGACAGTAGTGCTACAAATATATAGGCAGCAAATGCTTAATATGCTTTCTGTGCATACTATTTTTCTGTTTTTTATGTAGCTCCAATGGCCAAAATCCCTTCTGTGTATTTAATCTGTAACACACATGCAGATAAAAGTGATTGCAAAGCAGCTTCCTTTGGTGGTGCGCCTTCAGACTCGCTTCCAAGCCAGGCTGTGTGCTTCTATTGACACAAACAGCGTGGCTCAACCCCATCTCCCACTCTCTGATTATGAGATTTGATTGACAGTAACAGGAGCCAATGGCTCCCACTGCTGCTTCTGTGAGCAGAGTGAGAAGAGAGAGCCACTGCAGACGGGTACAGTGCTAGATCAAGGTTGGGCTCAGGTCATTTTACAGGGGGGTGAGGGGCCAATACAAATACAAGGACATGTTTTACCCTAATGCAGGGAATGCATTGTGGTAAAGAATGTCCTGCCTTTAGAACCACTTTAAGTTGTAATTATGTCTTCATGGCTCTATACTTTTTCCAGTTCTTTGTGACAAAATATACTGCAGTCTGACTCAGCCAAAAAAAGTAGCATTATTAAAAGAAATCTGCAATGGCAACCTACATATTTCTGTCAGTAGAGGCTTCCAATGTTTTTGGCCAAGTGTCTCTCACAAAATGATGACATATTCTTACATATATTGATAAATTGCCTTTTTTGTTCCTTGTCTATTTTTGCATATACAGCACACTCTCCCTTTTGTCATCTTGTCCTTGTTAAGTATAAAGCACTGCCAAAAAGATTTTTCCTGTGTCAAGGAAGCTTGCCCCTCGGATGACATGGAGATGATATTACCTGTCTTTGAAGAATTTCTGATGTTCCTTGTCTGAAATAGATAACTGTGATGCCTTTTACATTCAGAAAATGCTTTTCTTTGTAACTATAAAGTTGTGTATTGTTTCTATCTTGGCTATTTTTTGATTGCACAGTATAAGTAATGTCACCAGTACCTCTTAACATGAAATAATTATCATTTTTAAATTTGATTTTATCTTGAGTCTCCAAGTTTTATCGCAAGTCATTTCAGCATTTAAAGGGACACTAAAGGTTCCCATTTAAAAAAATAAAAATCACAAACATGTTATACTTACCTCCACTGTGTAGCTCGTTTTGCACACAGTGACCCCGAAACTGTTTTTCTGTGGTCCCTCTTCGGCTGTCTCGGCTCCTCCCCGCAAGAATTAACCCCCTTCATGGGAGCTCTCTCCCATGGGGGTTAGTTCTTGTGGGCGCGGGGCGGTCTTCAGTGTGAAAGGGGTCTAACAGTGAAGCTTTCACCACATTGCTTAGTTAAAGCCAAACTCCGGGCAGCATTACTTTCATCTGGCAGACCCACAGCAGGTGCAAGACTGTATCACTCGGCCCGCCCCCCGACACGCCGCGTCATTGGATGTGATTGACAGCAGTTCGAGCCAATGGCTGTGCTGCTATCAATCCATCCAATCAATGGCCAGACTGAGTGACGGGGAGGACGTCGGGGGCGAGCGCAGCAGGTGAATGGGCTCTGGTAAGTAAAACTGGGGGGCCGTCATTGCCAGGTTTTTTTTCACCTTAAAGCGGGAGTTCACCCGAAATTTGTTTTTTAACATTAGATTGAGGCTAATTTTAATAAGCAGAATCAGGTTTTTTTTTTTTTAATCAATGCAGTACTTACCGTTTTAGAGATCGATGTTCTCCGTGGCTTCCGGGTATGATCTTCGGGACTGGGCATTCCTATTTGATTGACAGGCTTCCGACGGTCGCATACAGCGCGTCACCAGTTGCCGAAAGAAGCCGAACGTCGGTGCGGCTCTATACGGCGCCTGCACACCGACGTTCGGCTACTTTCGGGAACTCGTTAAATGTTAAAAATTGATTTTTTGGGTGAACCTCCACTTTAATGTATAGGATGCATTAAGGTGAAAAAAAAAACGAACCTTTACAACCCCTTTAAGCATACTGGTACTGTAGGTATTTCTATTTTAATATGCTTGCATTGACATGTATTGACGTATGTTTTTACACTCTTTGATATTCAATACAAAGTGTAATGTGATGCATGTTAAAACAAGTTTCAGCGAAAATTTCATGTATTTTTATTGATTTGTAAGTGTGACTGTTTTTTTTTACCACTTCAGCCTCGCAAGGATTTACTCCCTTCCTGACCAGAGCATTTTTTGCAATACAGGACTGTGTTGCTTTAACTGGCAATTGCGCGGTCGTGCAACATTGCACCCAAACAAAATTTACCAAATTTTTCCCCCACAAATAGAGCTTTCTTTTGATGGTATTTTATCACCTCTGCGGTTTTTATTTTTTGTGCTATAAACAAAAAAAGAGCAACAATTTTAAAACAAAAGCTAAATGTTTTACTTGTTGCTATAATAAATATCCCACCCCCCAAAAAAAATAAAAATAAAACGCATTTCTTCCTCAGTTTAGGTCGATATGTATTATTCTACAAATGTTTGGTAAAAAAAACGCAATAAGCGTATATTGATTGGTTTGCGCAAAAGTTATAGCGTCTACAAAATAGGGGATAGATTTATGGCATTTTTATATATTTTTTTTTTTATTAGTAATGGTGCAATCTGCAATTTTTATCATGACTGTGATATTGCGGCAGACAGATCGGACACTTTTGTGACTATTTTGGGACCATTGACATTTATACAGTGATCAATGCTATAAAAATGCCCTGATTACTGTGTAAATGTCACTGGCAGGGAAGGGGTTAAACACTAGTGAGAAAGCAAGGGGTTAAATGTTTTCCCTCAGTGTGTTCTAACTGTAGGGGGGATGGGCTCACTAGAACATGACAGAGATCACTGCTCCCAATCACTGGGAGCAGTAGATCCCTGTCATGTTGCTAGGCAGAACAGGGAAATACCTTGTGTACATAGGCATCTCTCCATTCTGCCTCTTTGTGTCAACGCGGACCACTGCGGACATCGAGTCTGTGGAACCCGCAGCAGGTGCACGCCTGCTAGCCCATGATTTAAAGGGGACATACAGGTACGTCCATTTGTGCAGCCATGCCATTCTGCCAACGTATATCGTCGTGTGCTGGACGGCAAGCGGCTAATAATATCAGAGAATATTCTAATTTTTTTTATTTTATTACAAATATATACTATTGTCCGCCTTAATTTAAGAAATTACCCTTTATTGAATTAATTTCTGGGACATTCTAAATAGTCTTTTGATCCAGCTAGTAGCACTGTGACAAAGATGATAATCTATTCTTGAGCACTAGACTTTGGGTTTAATTTCAACCATGGAATATATGGGTCAATGTGCTGTGTTTTACTAGAAGCCTTAATATATGAGCAGTAATCATATCTCTCACATATTTAGCAAAGCATATGATATATAATCTGATGCGTATGTCATAATAGATTATATAGGACTTCCAGGGTGTGTCATAGACATAGCTCACACATATTCCAACATGGTATGATCTCATCACAACAAATATGGAGGCCCATATTATACTATATTGCACATAAAGTCTGTATAGAATATATGGATTGTAAAGAATATGGAGGCATCCAAAGTATAGCATCTTTCCTAGAGATGATATTTCTTTCCACCTATGAACTGTTTATATGGCCTTGAAAATACACAAGCAAATAAAAAAAACAGTATAGGTGAGTAAATCAGTTTTGGTTTATGTCTCCTTCACAACCACAGCCTATTAACCAATCCTGGCTACTCCAAAATTATTTTACAGTGCCAGTGCGGAGGACTGACACCAGCCACCCGTGAATGTCTAGCCCCCCCCCCCCTTTCCCTGCTCAGTCTAAGATGCCCGGGCCTATTTTTTGTCCCAGTCTGGGCCTTCATAAAAGAGTATAAACTGATCAGCGATTCGGTGGGGTTGTTAGATGAAAATGACCCAGTAGACTTAATTGACTGAATTAATTTAGAAAATCTTTTGGTGCACATGGATAAACCCACTGTGGACGACTCCACTCGATCTCTGAAGAAAAAAAAAATCACATGTCAGGGAATGCTTGATTAAATAATTCAGTTATGATTGTTTAATTGATTTATGGACAACGGTACCTCCAAAACAAAAATAATTTATAAAATGTATTTAATTGACTTAACTGCTACTTGACAGCATACTGCATATATACAGCGGCAAGTCGGCTAACCTGGGCAGGATCACATACCTGTACAAAATCCTGCACTTCTGGGTCTGGGGCGCACATGCATGAGCCAATAAGGGGGTCTGGGGTGGACACGATGTTCGCTGGATCCACCAATCATTCGGGGCACAGGCAGAATGGCGGTCTGCCTATGTGAACAAGGCAGATCGTCGTTCCGTGAGAAGGGAAGGTTGTGATCCTGTGCTCTGCAAAACACCTCCCCCACGGTGAGTACAAACTCCCTAGGAAAACACTGAACCCTTAAATTGCCCCTGATGTTAACCCCTTTCTTGCCAGTGTAATTAGTATAGTGACAGTATATATTTTTAGCATTGATCACTGTGATGGTGTCACTGGTCCCCAAAAAGTGGGGACACAGAGCTGCATTGGGGAGACAAAGCTGCATTGGGGACACAGAGCTGCATTTGGGACACAGAGCTGCATTGGGGAGACAAAGCTGCATTGGGGAGACAAAGCTGCATTGGGGACACAGAGTTGCATTGGGGACACAGGGCTGCATTGGGAAGACAAAGCTGCATTAGGGACACAGAGCTGCATTGGGGAGACAAAGCTGCATTGGGGAGACAAAGCTGCATTGGGGACACAGAGCAGCATTGGGGAGACAAAGCTGCATTGGGGACACAGAGCTGCAATGGGGAGACAGAGCTGCATTGGGGACACATGGCTGCATTGGGGACACAGGGCTGCATTGGGGACACATGGCTGCATTGGGGACACAGGGCTGCAATGGTGACACAGGGCTGCAATGGGAAAACAGGGCTGAAATGGGGACACGGGGCTGCATTGAGGACACAGAGCTGCATTGGGGATACAAGCTGAATTGGGAACACATGGCTACACTGGCGGACACGTGGCTGCACTGGCAGACACATAGCTGCATTGGGGACACAGGCTGAATTGGGGACACATAGCTGCAATGGGGACACATAAAGTTGTTTATTTATTTTTATAACTTAATTCTGCATAAAACATTTAAGTGTCATTTCATGAGATAATTTATGAGGGTGGGATTCGGGGCGGGGTATGGTAGGGGTTGGGTGGGGCAACTGGTGGCGAGTAACCCCTGAGGCCTGGCTAGTAGCTCATGACTCATGATATATATATATATACACATTATCTCACAAAAGTGAGTACACCCCTCACATTTTTATAAATATTTTATTATATATTTTCATGTGACAACACTGAAGAAATTACACTTTGCTGCAATGTAAAGTAGTGAGTGTACAGCTTGTATAACAGTGTAAATTTGCTGCCCCCTCAAAATAACTCAACACACATCCATTAATGTCTAAACCACTGGCAACAACAGTTAAATGTTGTAGATATATATTTACATGCATTATATTTTGTAAATGTTCTCTGTTTAGTAATATGGTAAAACCAATACATATTTGTTGTTTACTTCAATATGAAATCTGTATATATTTCCACAAGGGAGCTTTTTCTTTCCCACCATTATGTTGGGGTCGCTGTTGATGGGGGCTTGACTTGCACCACCCATGACAAGTGGGCCCTTCCTATCCTATATAGGTGGGTGGGGCCTTTATTCTGTGCCGGTGGGTGTTTGCTTTACTCCTCGCTGTACTGGAAGTGGGGCATTGGGGTTTGGTTTTGTGACTGTCATCCATTCCTGGGTGCGAGCTTGGGGCTGCACCCACCATGGACGTGTCAGAATGCCACTTCTTGATCACAGCGAAGGGTGGGACAAAGATCATAGGCAGTCATGTGCTCAGAATAGTGACATCATTGCATACAGTGGGTGTGGTGATGTCTCACGCAGAACCCCCGGGAGGCTGATTGGGGTTGGTGGCTCTCCTCTGGGCATTTCCAGATGCGCTATTTTGAATGCTAATTTACCCACGTGTTGCCCTGGTCTAGAGGTGCAGGGGAGAGACCTTCCTAACAGGGATTAATGTATATAGTTGAATCACAATAAGTATGCAACATTGGTGGTCTGGTGTTGTATGATTTTTTGGATTGGTTATATACAGTATATTGAACTGTGTATAAATAAAAAGTTATGTTTTTATGATTTGTGTCTCCCAGACACTTGCCTATTAAGTCCCATGGAAATAGATTTGGCAGTAGATATGCGATAGAGATGTTGGAAAATACATTGGCAGCCATCACAATATTTTCCACATGTATGTGTATTGCTGCGTGAATTGGAATATTAGGTTTCAACACATTTCACCCTGGCCTATAGCAGAATGGCGGCTGGGTGGTGGCTTTACCGTTCTGAGTGAACGTCATATAATGCCCTCTCAAAAAGAGCGCAGCAGCATGATCTGTCACTGGCTGTGTCCACAGGACACAGCCGATGAGTGAACAGTGTACTGCCTCGCTGTCGCTACCATGTGACCTCTGTGACCAATCACAGCAGGTCACATGACAGTTGTACAGAATGGATGGCTTCTTCTCATGCCATCAATTGTGTACAATTGTGTTACTACTAGCTGTGATTGGTCAATGTGATCACATGGTACAGACAGGGCCAACCACAGCCCATCTGTACCATGTGATTAGCGTTGACTATTCAGAGCTAATCACAACAAAACAAACTGTAAAATGCTTGCTTATAGCAAATTTAATTCACTACTATAAGCAAACTTATAAAAAACAATCCTGAGCATTTCCCCAGAGTAGTACAATGTTACTATGGTAACATATTGCTCTGGTCACAATGTGTTAAAATAAAATCATAGAAAAAAATTGTAATAACATTTTTTTTATATATACAATATACATTGCAAAGATTTACAAAATTTTCCCACATTAATAAAATAAACAAAATATGTATTTTATAGTACTAGCAAGTTGGTTGGTGGATTCCCAGTTATAAATGTTCAAAAGCAATCAACTTTTTCCTTATAGCTATACTTCCAGTTAAGTAAAAAAATAATTTTGTAGTGTTGATCTCCAGCAGCATGAGTTCCTCACACATTCTCCTTTGCTCCACATTCATCTGCCTTAATTTGTTGGGCGTCAGACAGCCAAATCTCTTAGCCTCATCTGGGTCAGTACAGAGCGCAGTAGTGGCCTGGCTGAGGAAGGCAGCTGTGGCCTCCTCCAGATTCCTGCTCTTCCGGGCTCTTTTAGCAGGAGGGCGTAGGGGAGGGATTTGTGACTCCATAGGGGGCATTTATTCAGTCTTGTCATGCTCCATGGATATGAAGGCACAGGTCTAGAAATGGTCTAGGAAAAATGGGACTCTGAAGGCTAATGTTCGTTGTCATATTTACTCTGTGGGATTTTTATCATCTGTTGCAAGTATCTTTTGGACTTTGTTCTGTGTTGGAAGTCAATAAAGTGCATCTCTCTGGAAGAATCAGGTTGCTGCTGAAAATTAATCATCATTGTAATAATACCTAAATATCAATTATCTACCCACTATACTACTTCACTATACTACTTCACTACAGTAGGCAAAAAAAAGGAACAGGAAAAGCTTACAGCATGCATTACGAAAAAGTGGACATTCAAACCATATTACAATATTGCTAATTATGGAATCAAGATATTAATACAATACCATAGCAAACATTAAATACATAGAATGTGATGTTAAAGGAAAAAACTTACCCGAATATAATCCTTCTGCAGCACTTGAATAATGACTGAACAGGTCTCTGGAATAATAAAGTGCAGGTGTGGCGCTGTTCTATTAAGGAACAAACACCCTTTGTTCCTTAATAGACCAGCGCATCACCTGCACTTTTTTCCAATTCATTTATTAGTACTCCACCTAGGTGGTAGTAATTAGTAGGAGCAGCAGTTCTTCTATTCTGCCTTGTACTTTTTCCACACTCAAACCCCCTTCATCTCTGGAATAATGAGTCCCAGAGCCTGGGGGGAGATCCCAGTGGTAAACTTGAGGTCCTGGAGACTGTCGTAAAGTACCGCAAGGTAGCTATGAGCCTTTGCTCTGGAGTAATGGCAAGCCTCATGCATGTGTCCGGCTTTTTAATAGAGGAGGAACAATACCAAGAGTTGGTGAAAGCAGGGGCCTGTCATCCGGAGATAATTCCTAAAATCATTGGGCTGGATTCAGGTACCTTTGCTCTTTTTTTGCGGAGGCGCAGGGCAACGTTTTTGCCCTGCGCCCCCGCAAATTTACTGCGCTGCCCTTGATTCACGGAGCAGTAGCTCCGTAAATTGCGTGGGCGCGCCGGCAAAATGCTCGGCGTAAGCGTGCGCAATTTAAATGATCCCGTAGGGGGCGGGAATCATTTAAATTAGGCGCGTTCCCGCGCCGATCGTAGAGCGCATGCTCCGTCGGGAAACTTTCCCGACGTGCATTGCGGCAAATGACGTCGCAAGGACGTCATTTGCTTCAAAGTGAACGTGAATGGCGTCCAGCGCCATTCACGAATCACTTACGCAAACTACGTACATTTGAAATTTTGCGACGCGGGAACGACGGGTATACGTAACATTGGCTGCCCCTGCTAATAGCAGGGGCAGCCTTACGCGAAAAACGCCGTACGGAAACGACGTAAACTGTGTACGCAGGGCTCGCGCAACATTGTGAATCGGCGTTAGTATGCAATTTGCATACTATACGCTGAGCACAACGGGAACGCCACCTAGCGGCCATCGCAAGAATGCAGCCTAAGATATGCGGGCATAAGAGCCTTATGCCGCGCATATCTTAGGCTGCAGTCGGCGTAATGAGGTTCCTGAATCAGGAGCATTTGTTACGCCGGGGCAAGTAAGCAATTGCGCCTGTGTAACTATGGTTACACAGGCGCAATTGCTTCTTGAATCCAGCCCAATAGGATTATTCTCCTGGCGCTCCCGCAGCAAAGGCATATGACATTATTGGTCACGATTAAGCAAACAACTATTGGTCCAAGAACTCCTTCTCCTATTCCTGGACTGGACATGGGTCAAAGCAATAACTCCAAGCCCAATGATAGCAGGTTGTCTCCTCCGATTCTGCAACATGGCTGGTTAATGAATGGATGTTCAGAAACAAACTGAAAAGCACAAACTGAAAAGTGCAAATCAACACTCACCAAACTTCTACTAACACAAAATTAGCAGAAGGAGACCAAAGGGTGGCGCTTGGCAATTGAACTTCCTCTTTGTAGTCTCATAGTACGTCTAATACGTCACTACATTAGTTTTTGTTGGCCGACAATTCTTTGCCGTTTGTATGCAAGACAAGTTCCTGGCCAACGCCCTTCGGACAAAATTCGCTTTGTCTGCGGAAAATCCAATCGTGTGAGAGGCTTTAGATTTCCTTTAAAAGCTGATTTTGTTTAAGATATTGAAATGCCTGCTACCAATGTAGTCGTCGCAAAAAATGCAGCTTCAGCCTAGGGGTGGGACATCATGGAAGATGCCTGCGGTACCAAGTAATACAAAAAATATCATATCAGCTGAACACCCCCCGCTAAAGTCTATGGGACACGAACATGGAAAATCAAAAGTGCTAGTTTTAAAGGTTAATATGCAAGTTATTGGCATTAAAAATGTTTGGAGACCCGGGTCCTGCCCCAGGGCACACGTATCAATTCATTTTTTTTTTAAATGGCTGTTTTTTTGGGAGCAGTGATTTTAATAATGCTTAAAGTGAAACAATAAAAGTGAAATATTCCTTTAAATTGTGTACCTGGGGGTGCCTTTAGTATGCCTGTAAGGTAGCGCATGCTTCCCGTGTTTATAACAGTCCCTGCACAAAATGACATTTCTAAAGGAAAAAAAGTAATTTAAAACTACTCGCGGCTATAATGAATTGTCGTTGTCAGGACCTGGGCTTGAACCTGGGACCTCTTCTGTGTCTGACATCGACTTCCCACTGAGCTATCTGGGATGCTGGACAGCTCCCTGCCTGCCTGATCTGCTAGATAAACCTATCTTGATGTCTTGATTGCTTTGAACCTTGAACCCCTTGCTCCTCCCATGAACTTCCTATAAAAGACTTGTCTCAGCACTTCTTCTTTGCCAGGTTATTGTGCCTTCCCTGCCAGTGTCTTGCTGCTGTCTTTCCTGCTGCCATCTGTACTTGCAACCACCCGTGTTTGTCCCTCGGCCTGTTCCTGGACTACTCTACTGCCTGATCCCAATCTGCAACCACCTGTGTTTGACCCTCTGCCTGTTCTTCGACTACTCTACTGCTTGATGCCAACTCGCAGCCACTCGTGATTGATCCTTGACTTGTTTACTGACCATGCTGCTGTTTCATTCTTGTCTGTTTTTCCGCTATTGGACCCCGACTTGCTCACACCCTGGTGGGGTAAACTTGAAGACCGCGACCTGGTACTAGCTTGCAGCTAAATCCATCTCCACCATCAGGAGCTCTGGGGAAAAACGGCTAGTACTTAGACTCTGCACCTCAGGGGAGTCTGTGTCAACTTCCAGTAGTGACTGCCTGTATGCCTGTCCTGCCACTGCTATTGCAATTGGTCTTCAAGCCCGACGCCTGATCGTGACAGTCGGATCCCGGCAATACAGATAAAAGTCATTTAAAAAAATGGCATGGGTTCCCCCCCAGTCCATTACCAGGCCCTTTGGGTCTGGTATGAATATTAAGGGGAACCTCGAACCAAAATTTAAAAAAAATGCATGGGGTCCCCCCTAATTCCATTAAGGGGAACATGTGCCAAGATAAAAAAAAATGTCATGGGGTTCCCCCAAAAATCCATACCAGACCCTTATCCGAGCACGCAACCTGACAGGCCACAGGAAAAGAGGGGGGACGAGAGAGTGCCCCCCCCTCTCCTGAACACTACCAGGCCACATGCCCTCAACATGGGGAGGATGTCCCCATGTTGATAGGGACAAGGGACTCATCCCCACAACCCTTGCCCGGTGGTTGTGGGGGTCTGTGGGTGAGGGGCTTATTGGAATCTGGAAGCCCCCTTTAACAGGACCCCTAGATCCTGCCCCCCATGTGAAATGATAAGGGGTACATTGTAACCTGACTATTTCACACAATGGGTGAAATTTTTATATTGATTGATGTAATAAACATTATATAATTTTTTTTTTTTTAAACTCTGTATTGTGAGTTCATACTGTACCATGAAAGTCCTTAGTGCCTCAATACAATTTTTGTATGCTATATGTGCATATATAGGATGTAGGTACTACATATACTGTTGTAATTTTGTGTAGCACTTACCTTATACTCGTAAATCAAGACAAACGCCTGCTACAGAGAGGGTTAAATTATTGTGGCTAAACTTTGGAAAATACCTTTTAAAAAAATTAAGGTTATTCAAGCAAAAAACACAAAGCTCAGAATATTTTAACTGCCTTGGCAGCAAACAGCATAACCACTTCAACAATATGTGTCAGTAAATAAGCCATGTATCAAAAGGAAAGGTTCATTTAGTGAAGTGCAGCATTCTTTCTGAAATAGGAAATGACAATTGACTTCAGGTGTCACTTATGATTAATATTGCCTGCCATAAGCTAGTAAATAAACGACATAGAATATATGAGCACTGAAAATGCTTATTGATACTGTTGGAGCATGTGAGAAAAATAAATAAAACTCAACCTCAAATGTATTTAATTTTAGATAGTATTAATGACTTTAATTTCATCTTGTGATTTACTGCAAACGAAAGTTAAAATTCTGTATGCCGTAGATCTGTCCTATCATTCCCTTTTACCTTCGTAGATATTAATATACATTTTCTACCTTGAAGGAATTTTTTCCCCTGCTGTAGCAAATTGGATCATGCTCTGCTGGTTCTTTTTGCCCTCCTCTGGATCAACTGTGGGTATGGAGTTGGGTGTATAGGATTGTACTGTGTCTTTTATTTTTTTTTTATTTTTTTTCTGTGGTTAAACTGGATGGACTTGTGTCTTTTTTCAACCTGACTAACTATGTAACTATGTAACTATGAAGGAGTTTTATTGGGCTATATACAGCATACATTTTTAATTATTTTTTTCATAGGAGCCAATTATATTTAACCACTTCCATACAAGGCATTTTCACCCCCTTCATGCCCAGACCAATTTTTAGTTTTCAGCGCTGTCGCATTTTTAATGACAATTGCGCGGTCGTGCGACATGGCTTCCAAACAAAATTGACGCCCTTTTTTCCCCACAAATAGAGCTTTCTTTTGGTGGTATTTGATCACCTCTGCGGTTTTTATTTTTTGCGCTATAAACAAAAGAAAAGCACCAATTAAAAAAAAAAAAATCTTTTACTTTTTGATTTAATAAAGATCATAATTTTTTTAAAAAAATGATTTTTTTCCTCAGTTTTTAGACCGATACGTATTCTTCTACATATTTTTGGTAAAAAAAATTGCAATAGGCGTATTTGATCGGTTTGTGCAAAAGTTCTATCATCTACAAAATAGGGAATAGAATTATGGCATTTTTATTTATTTTTATCTTTTTACTAGTAATTTTTTTTTTATTGTGACCGTGACATTGCGGCGGACACATCGGACACTTTTGACACATTTTTGGGACCATTCACATTTATACAGCGATTAGTGCTCGTCGGGAAAACTGCGATGGAGCATACACACGGACGGTTTTCCCAGCCAAAAGCTCTCATGGCAGTTTTCCCAACGGAAAAAACGGTTGTTTGTTCGAGGCATCATAGTTAAGGTGTTTTATATCCCTTATTAATTTAATTGTTTGTTTCTAATTTTAGAACCAATGCCCAAAACTAGCTTACTTATTTCAGATGAGGCCAATCAAAAGCTTTAAAGCGTTGTATACATGTACAATTGTGAATATGCGTGTGAAATCACATGCTCTTAGTAAGTCTGTAGTTTCTAAGGACATCCAGATCATCCTAGGACAAATACAGACTATGGATTACAACACAGTGCATTAAACACAGTGGGCCAGATTCAAGAAGCAATTGCGCCCGTGTAACCATAGGTTACACGGCGCAATTGCTTACTTGCTCCGGCGTAGCGAATGCTCCTGATTCAGGAACATCGATACGCCGACTGCAGCCTAAAATCTGCGCGGCATAAGGCTCTTATGCCACGCAGATTTTAGGCTGCATTCTAGCGAAAACCGCTAGGGGGCGCTCCCATTGTGGTCTGTGTATAGTATGCAAATTGCATACTAACACCGATTCACAAACTTGCGCGGGCCCTGCGTACGCAATTTACGTAATTTGCTTACGTCGGGTTTCGCGCAACGTTACACATCCTAATAGCAGGCGCAGCCAATGCTATAGGATGGCCACGTTCCCGCGTCGCGACGTTCAAATTTTACGTCATTTGCGTAAGTGGATTGTGAATGGCGCTGGACGCCATTCACGTTCACTTTGAAGCAAATGACGTCCTTGCGACGTCATTTGCCGCAATGCACGTCGGGAAAGTTTCCCGACGGAGCATGCACTCTACGCTCAGCGCGGGAGCGTGCCTAATTTAAATGATTCCCGCCCCCGGCGGGATCATTTACATTAGGCGCCCTTACGCCGGGCAAGTTAACACAGCGCCCCCGCAATTTACGGAGATTTTGCTCTGTGAATCGCGGGCAGCACAGAAAATTTGCACGGGCGCAGGGCAAAAACGCTGCCCTGTGCCTGCGTAAGAAAGGCGCAGATTCTTACTGAATCTGGGCCACTGTATTAAAGGTACTAAAAACTGAATGAATGTCGCTGCAGAGTACTACACTTCAATTCGCATGTTGCCCTGCGAAGAGGAGATTAACCACTTGACCACTGGGCACTTAAACCCCCTTCCTAACCAGATCAATTTTCAGCTTTCGGTGCTCTCACAATTTGAATGACAATTACTCAGTCATACAACATTGTGCCCATCTAAAATTTGTGTCCTTTTTTCCCACAAATAGAGCTTTCTTTTGGTGGTATTTGATCACCTTTTTTTGTGCTATAAAAGAAAAAACACTGAAAATTCTGTAAAAAAAAAAAAAAAATCTTGTTTCTGTCATATTAGCAGGTATTGTGGGGTATTGCGGAGTATGGGGGGGTTATTGCAGAGTATGGGGGGGTTATTGCAGAGTATGGGGGGGTTATTGCAGAGTGTGGGGGGTTATTGCAGAGTGTGGGGGGGTTATTGCAGAGTGTGGGGGGTTATTGCAGAGTAAGGGGGGGTTATTGCAGAGTAAGGGGGTTATTACAGAGTATGGGGGGGTTATTGCAGAGTATAGGGGGGTTATTGCAGAGTATTGGGGGGTTATTGCAGAGTATTGCACAGGGAGGGATGGATGGCTGGATCTGTGACTGCATTTGTCACAGATCCAGCCACAGCAGCTGCTGCTGCCTCCGCTCTCCCCCCTCTCCTCTCACACTGTACCGATCGGTACAGAGAGGAGAGGGAGGAACCGTTTGTTTACAAGTGATCGCTCCGTCATTTGACGGAACGATCACGTGGTAAATGGCCGCTATCAGCGGCAATTTACCGCAATCTGTGATGCACCGGGTCTTCTAGACCCGGCGCTCACAGATGATTCCGGGAGCGCGCCCCAGGGGGCGCGCGAGAGGAGGATTCTGGGAGGATGTCCCAGGGATGTCCTCCCATAACAACTCCACTGCGCTGTAGACGTGTTTTGTCTATAGTGCGGTGGTAAAGAGGTTAAGGGGGATCAATATCTATAAATACGTAAGTGGTCAGTATAGTGAACTTGGTATTGAGTTATTCACTGTTAGGTCATCACAGAGGATAAGGGTGCACGCTTTACGTCTAGAGGAAAAGAGATTTCATCTCCAAATACGGAAAAGTTAATTTATTCACAGTAAGAGCTGTGAAAATGTGGAATAGGCTCCCTCAGGAGCTGGTTCTGGCTTGCTAGGTAGCTTTCTTTAAAAAAAAGGCCTGGATTATTTCCTAAATGTACATAATATAACTGGATGCTAAACTTTATAGGTAATGTTGATCCAGGGAATATCTGATTGCTTCTCGGGGGATCAGGAAGGACTTTTTTCTCCTGTTGGAGCAAATTGGATTATATTTTGCTGGGGTAATTTGCCTTCCTCTGGACATATGATTGTGTGTATGGGATTATGTGTTTATTTTTTGTATTAATTTTTTCCCTTGGTTGAACTAGATGGACTTTTTTCAACCTGATTAACTATCTAACTATGTATGTAACCATGTAACTATGTAGTGATGGAAAGTAAAATGTTAATGAACCCTCCATCAATGTCCCCTCTACTCCAGACTGAATTTTACCACTGCGTAATATTTATCCACAGTGATGTTGATTCAATATGTAGCAGCCCAATTAACCACTTAGCGCAAATCGCCACCATTGTATGTTAGTACTTTGAGGCTAAATACTATTGTTATGGCAGCAGATAGCTGCCATAACCCCAGTATTTTCAACAACGGCGAGCAAGTTGCTTTCAGACAAAAGTGGTCTCCATAGCAACCATTACCACAATTCCCAAACCAGGCAAACCAAGCTATAGATCTCATTACTAAATACTGATACAAAACTCTACGCTAAGCTCAGAACTTCACATATTTCCGATATCATCCCTCACTTGGTCCATCCAGACCAAGTGGGATTTGTCAATGGCAGGCAGGCAGGCATTCGACAGCACCCGCCGGTATATTGACCTGATGCAATGGGTCGAACACCACCGAATGCCTTCTCTGTGCATATCTCTAAGTGCAGAGAAGGCATTCGACAGAGTAGATTGGAATTTCCTGAAAGCAGAGTTAGTTAAATTTGGCTTCTCTGGCCCTATACTAAAAGCAATATTGGCTCTATATACTTCCCCTAGCACCAGTTATAAATTTGGGTATTCTCTCTGATCCCTTCCATATAAGTAATGAAACTTGTCAAGGCTGCCCCTTATCCCCATTCATTTTAACTCTTATCATGGAACCACTAGCACATTCCATTTGTACAAACTCTGCCATTTCCCGCATTGAGATTGGGGAGCTAAACCATAAAATTGGACTTAATGCAGACAATGTGAATGTCTCTATTACCTACCCCACACAATCTCTCCCCCATCTTCATCATACCCTGGACCTCTTTAGCAAAGCATCTTTATACAAAATTAATTACTCCAAATCCTGTATGATTGGATCCAATATTGATCCTAACACCACACATGGCATTGATCAACACACCTCTTTTTCATGGGCCCCAGATTCTACTCTCTCCTATTTAGGAATCTGATTGACTACTCCTACTTCCCACCTATTTTCCTTAATTTTTCACATCTAGTAACTAAACTGCAAAAAACTGCACAAGATTTAAGAAGTGTTCAAGCATCATGGGCCGGACTCATTGCACTCACTAAGATGTACCTCTTGCCTCATATACTGTACACATTTAGAACTTTACCTGTCCCCTTCTTATCACATCTCAACAAGCTATTCTAACCTCTTTCATATGGAACGGGAAACACTCCAGAATTAAAAGATCTACCCTTTGTTCACCAACGTCTATTGGTGGGATAGGGGCTCTGAATATTTCAGCCTACTTTAAAGCAACCATTCTAGATCAAACCTGGTGAAAAGCAGATATACAAAACCCTTGGATACAAATAGAAGCAACAGTCATGGCAACTCACCCTAAACTGACCCTTAGTGCACTACTGCTGCACCACCACAAAAAGCAGAGCTATCTTACCACAGTCAATGCAACTCTCAAGATATGGCAAGCAATCTTTGAACAATCAGGATGCATACCCCACCAACTACTAAAAGACATACCTCTCAAGGCTCTGCAAACAATTCTACCCAATCTCAAACTGGCTACATAAGGGCATTAATATCATTGGAGATTTCTACCACGCCTGCCTGCTCCTACCCTTCCAGCACCTAAAAAAGACCTACCACATTCCATCCAGAGACTTTCATGTACCTCAGAATCGTCTCAGTGCTCTCACGGGTAACGTGGTCTAAGAATCCCTTCTTCTGGCTCCTACTAAAATTCTACAATACAGACCATCCCCATCTTAAAGGCATCTCCTATATCTACAAGCTCGTCACTAACACGGTACTGGACACCAAAACTACTGTTATGCTCAAATAGGAGAACATCCTCGAGTGTACCTTCACTTGCCAGCAATGGCACAGCGCCCTCAGAAGACCCATTCCCACGCACTGGGAAACAGTTAAAATAATCCTCAATAACTGGTACCTTACACCTTCTAAACTGGCAAAGATTTACCCTACCACAACCGACACCTGCTGGAGAACCGGTGGCCACTCTGGCATAACTGAACATATCTGGTGGTCATGCCACAAACTGAATCCCTTTTGGTCTGCCCTCACAAAACTTCTTTCTTCTATTCTATCAACTCCTATCTCAATAAATCACATACATAGAAGCTGTCTGACAAAGAAGCATGCTAACAGTTTAAAAAAAATCCACACATCCTGCCACAATAAAAAAAAAATCAAGAACAGAATAGAAACAAAGTAATGTACACGTATCGGTCTAGGAAGGGTTGCAAAGCCATGTCCAAGACTTTGAAACCTCAGTGAACCATAGGGAAAGCCATTATTTACAAATGGAGATAACTTGGAACAGTGATTAACATTCCCAGGCTCACAAAAATTACTCCAAGAGCATGATGAAGACTAATCCAAGAGGTCATAAAAGAACATCTAAAGAACTGCAGGCCTGTCATGGAAGCATGAATCAGACGTACAAACCAGATAAATGAATAAGAAGATTTATTGATAAAATGAACAACAAGGTCAAAGTCCACACAGATGATCGAAACAGCCAGGAGAGTCGTCCTACGGTGCCAGGGTCGATAGCCAGGGAAGAGAGTCAGCCAAGCCGGAGTCTGTAGCCAGAGACGGATGAAACAAAGCCGGGAATCAGGAACCAGAAGGAAAGTCCAAGACCGGGTAGGAAACCAGGAGCAGGCAGCACGAGCACAGAAGGGATGTCAGACGAAGAGGCCCAAGCAAGGAAATGCTGCAGCTGCCGTCCTATATATATGCTGAGCAGCCATCTCCTCCCAGTGGAAAGGAGGAGCCCAGGGTGTGGCAGGTTACAAGAACCCCATGAAGCAAGATGGCTGCCAGCACATGTCAGTGATGAGGAGCCTGCAAAGAGGTAAGACTATGACAAGGCCTCACTTGTCTCAAGTAAGATGTCAGAGAAACAATCCTGCCAGCGCCAGCCACTGACCTGCGCGCATGGGCTGTGGAACGGCGCTTTGGCGCATGTGCGTGTGCAGGTCAGTAGAACGGCACATGCGTGGTCCAGTAGCACGGCGCAGGCACGTGCGCACGAGCGCACCAATCAGAATCCTGGCAGGCCTATATAAGTCAGCTCAGGCCCCATGACAGGTTGCTGGTTTCTCGTCAGCTCCTGCTTAACCTGACTTTCTGTTTCCTGTACCTGAACTTTGTTGTGACCCAGATCAGCTTGACTACTCTCTCTCTCTCCTGGACCTGACCCCTGGCTCATCTCTCGGATCTGCTGCTTATCTCCAGCCCCTGACCTTCTGCCTGCACCTGGGACCTGCTACTCTCTCCAGCCCCTGACCTTCTGTCTGCACCCTGGATCTGCCTATCTGTCTCAGCCCTTGATCTGCTGTTTGGACTTATTGAACTGTCCTCCTGTCTCTGGTGTCTGACCCACGGCCTGGCCATAAGTGACCTCCCTCCAGCCTTGCTCCTACAGTTCAGCGCTACCTGATCTTCTAGCAAGTTTCACCTTCCCTGCTGGTAGCCAGTGCCTCTTCGCGCCATCTTCCCTCTGTCTCACCTCCAGGGGTCGGAGTGCGCTAAGTCGCAAGGGAGAACCGCTCTCGGCATCTCGGTGAGTACATACCTGACATAAGATCAGTGTTAATGATTCAACAATAAGACAGAGATTGGGCAAAAATGGCATCCATGGGAGAGTTCCAATGCCAAAGCCACTGCTGATCAAAAAGAACACAAAGGCTCATCTCACATATACCAAAAAAACATCTTGATTATCCCCAAGACTTTTAGGCAAATATTCTGTGGACTGATGAGACAAAAATTTTACTTTTTGGAAGGTGTAAGTCCCATTACATTTGGCATAAAACGAATACAGCATTTCATAACAAGAACATCATACCAACAATCAGACATGGTGGTGGTAGAGTGATGGTCTGGGGCTGCTTTGCCTTGAATTTTGAGCTCTACTAGAAAATCCTTAAGGAGAATGACCGGCCATCAGTTTGTGACCTCAAGTGCACTTGGGTTATGCAGCAGGACAATGATCCAAAACACAACAGCAAATCCACCTCCAAATGGTTCAAATGAAGCAACATTTAGCTGTTGGAGTGGCCTAGTCAAAGCCCGGACTTGAGATGCTGTATCATGACCTTACACAGGCCGTTCGTGTTGAAAAACCCTCCAATGTGGCTGAATTAAAACAATTGTACAAAGAAGAGTGGGCTAAAATTCATTTAAGTGTGACAAATATGCAAAAAGAAATACAAAATCAGAAAGGGGATAAATACTTTTTTACAGCATTGTATATGAATTGAATGTAGTTGTATTCATTGATTAACCCCCCTGGCGGTATTCCCGAGTCTGACTCGGGGTTCCATTTTTTTGCTGCGATCAGTAACCCCGAGTCTGACTCGGGCTCGCCTCACAGCATCCATAGGCAGGGTTTACTTACCTTGTCCCTGAATCCAGCGATGCCACCGCACTGTGTGAGCGAGCAGGTGCTCGCTCGATTCACACAGTGCCTCTGTGTGCCGCCGATCTCCGTTCCCTGCGACGTTACGACGCACGGGAGCGGAGAACGGCGCAAAATTTAAAAAGGTAAACAAACACCTTACATACAGTATACCGTAATCTTATAGATTAGAGTACTGTATGTAAAAAATACACACCCTCTTGTCCCTAGTGGTCTGCCCAGTGTCCTACATGTTCTTTTATATAATAAAAACTGTTCTTTCTGCCTGCAAACTGTAGATTGTCCATAGCAACCAAAAGTGTCCCTTTATGTCAAAAATGGTTTTAGAGCAGCTAGAAAACAGCGATAATAAATTATAATCACTTGCAGAATTGTGCGATTGCGATTTGTGGGGAAATTCATCATAAAAAAATAAAAGTAATGACAGCGACAATTCTGCAACTGAGCAAATTTCAGTGATTTTGAGTTGATTACATTATTGAATCATTTTTATTATAATTATATTATTATTTGTTAGAATTATTTATAATTATTTATTATATTATAATTTATAATTAAAAAAAAAAAAAAAATCATACCCGCGATGCCTACTAGACTCCTGTTTGGTCAGATTTAAGTGAGTTATTCCTAAAAAATTACAGGCCTACAGTATAAAACGCCAAATTTCCTTGCAAATAATGGTACCGCTTTCAGCACCTAAAATCGGAAATAATCATACCGCTAGGGAGGTTAATTCATGTATACATTATTTTATTTATTTTGTATGACATGCTGACAATTTTATGGATTTATTTATAATGTTTATATTTGGATGATTTGTAATCTTCATTTTTATTATTGATGGATCAAACATTTTATAAACTTCATATTTATTGGTAGTGGTGAATAATATTTGGTGCTGCACGTACTATATATTGTTCCATATTACACATAACAATAAAATGTTGTTATTGGGAATTGTGCCAGGCTGGTCAGACACGAGTGATAATGTTTTAGCACTTGCCTAACAAATTCTGTAGTTGGTGTTCTTTAAAAGCAACAGACTTTAACCTTTTCTACCTGAGCCTATGCCATGGGCAAAAACCTTTACTAACTGTTCTCTCCTAAACCTTTTGTGACATCTTCTTTGTACTGTATTGTATTACCTTTTAGAGTAAAGAATTTTGCTTGTCAGTGACTAATCCCTGGAATTTTAGCCTTAAGTTCAAGTGTACATACAGATACAGACAAAAGGCAAATACATATCTTAAAAACTGAACTGGTTTATTTATTTTTGTGTTTGGGTCAAACTTTTCCTGCATGCTAAACAATATTAGCTGTTAACTAAGGAATTCCTTAAAGGGGATGTAAAGGTACAATTTTTTTTCCTAAATAGCTTCCTTTACCTTAGTGCAGTCCTCCTTCACTTACCTCATCCTTCGATTTTGCTTTTAAATGTCCTAGTTTCTTCTGAGAAATCCTCACTTCCTGTTCTTCTGTCTGTAACTCCACAGTAATGCAAGGCTTTCTCCCTGGTGTGGAGTGTCGTGCTCGCCCCCTCCCTTGGACTACAGGAGAGCCAGTACGCTCTCTACGTTGCAGATAGAGAAAGGAGCTGTGTGTTAGTGGGCGTCCTGACTCTCATCTAAGATGGTCCCGCAGATAGCTACACATGCATGCTTACCGCGGCCGCACAGACTGAAGCCGCCGACAATTACAGAGGAGGGCGAGTCAGATGTTGATCTCCCAGCCACCCCAAATTCCTCTTATTCCAACCTAGGGCAGCCTGACATGCTGAAACAATTTGAATGCATGCTTCAGCATGCCCTGAAGCAAACCCCAGACCAGATCACAGAATGCCTTTCCAGAGAGATGGGTCAACATACATCTGACCTGGAACAGAGGGTAGTCGACCTGGAAACCCTCTTCAGCAATCATACAGATGAGCTAGAAGCTTTACATGAGGAAAACCAATCCCTCCAAGCCATGCTAGAAGATTATGAGAACAGGGACAGACACTCCAATATAAGGATCCGTGGGATCCCGAGACTGTGCTAGTCCTTCAATCCACAGTTACTGCCTTATTCCAAGAACTATCCCCATCCATTCCTATTGAGATTCTTGAAATGGACAAGGTGCATAGAGCCCTTGCCCCAAGCAAACCAGACGGGCCTACATAGTCACCAAAATGCATTTCTTCCGCATGAAGGAACAACTCCTCCAAGCTGCACGCCAATAATGCCGCGTACACACGATCATTTTTCGGCATGAAAGAAAAAACGTTGTTTTTCGTCATGTAGAAAAAACAAAGTTTTTGCAACTTCATCATTAAAACGACGTTGCCCACACACCATCGTTTTTAAAAAATGCTCTAGCAAAGCGCAGTGACGTACAACATGTACGACGGCACTATAAAGGGGAAGTTCCATGCGGATGACGCCACCCTTGGGGCTGCTTTAGCTGATTCCGTGTTAGTAAAAGACGATTTGTGCTTTTCTGTCTGTTACAGCGTGATGAATGTGCTTATTCCATTATGAACGGTAGTTTTACCAGAACGAGCGCTCCCGTCTTATAAATTGCTTCTGAGCATGCGCGGGTTTTTAACATCATTTTAGCCCACACACAATCATTTTTTACAACCCGAAAAACGACATTGTTTAAAACGTCGTAAAAAATGCAGCATGTTCGGAATTTTTTTTTTACGTTTTTCAGAACCCGAAAAATTATGTGAAGCCCACACATGATCATTTTAAATGATATTTTTTAAAAACAACGTTTTTTTCATGCCGAAAAATGATCGTGTGTACGCGGCATGAGAGTTCCTCTTATTTCAAGGCCATGATTACCAGTTATTTGCTGACCTCTCTCAGATGACCATCTCTAAACGGAGAGCACTCAAGCCACAACTGGAAGTTCTGCAGCAACACCATATCACCTACTCATGGGGATTTCCCTTCTCCCTCCGATTTACCTATGAAGGCCATAAACATTCCTGCAAGACCCCTGAAGATCTTCACTCCCTTCTACATGATCTGCGTCTAGCTCCCCCTCCATTATCCCTGGTTTCTTTAGAGCCAATGATGCCGCCAATGACGCTGATCAGCTTCACGATCTCCGCAGAAAGCCTCCACCTCTTCTTCTGGATCAACCAAGCACAGAAGATTCTTCTCTCCATCCCAGGCTCAACCAGACTCCATGGACTGATGGTAACCCCTCCCATCTAAGTCCTTCATTCACGCATCAGGGCTTGATTGCGCCCCCTTATGGGGTCCACCATTTATCAGCAACCCCCCTGTTAGGCCTTTAGGGCCTGATCCACAAAAACCCGGCGTAACTTAATTTTTCCCGTTTAAGTTACACCGCCGTAAAATCTCTACCTAAGTGCCCGATCCACAAAGCACTTACCTAGAAATTTTGAGCGGTGTAACTTAAATCCGTCCGGCGCAAGGCGTTCCTAATCTAATGGGGCGAGTCCCATTTAAATTAGGCGCGCTTTTTTGAGAATCGCGACGGGCGTAAAAAAAAAAAAAAAGAGTTGCGGCGGGAAAAAAAATGTAAAAAAAAAAATGACAGCGACGCGGGATAGAAGGGTATACTTTTACAAGGTGTACTAAGTTTACACCTTGTAAAAGCAGCCCTAATTTTGCGACGGCAAACTAATACGGAGAAAAAACGAAGCGTAAAAGCTTTGTGGATCTCCGTAAGTTCCTTACACATGTCGGATCTTCTGCCTATCTTTGAGAAACTGATTCTGTGGACGGCGTATCCCTTTTGTGGATCAGGCCCTTAGTTGCCTGTTATTGGGTATCAGAGACACCCCCACACAGACCGAACACTCTGTTATATTTCTTGCTTTTATTCTCTCTTATAAGGACTAACATCAGGTCTCAGGTTTAACCTCTATTGTTCGATCACTTCTTTTTATGTTTCCTCGCCTGTTTATAAATTGTTAAGAAGCCACGGTCCTTACCCCATACTCCCCACCCAGCATCCTGCCCGTTACCCAACCTTGTCTATGCGATCCTTAGCTTGGACTTAACAACTTCCTTTCCCTTTCCCTCCCCCATTCCCTCCTTATTTTAACTCTTCTCTTCTCATGAGAATTCATGGGCCAAAGTTTTTGCAATGCTCTAGGGGTTAGCGACACCACGGCTCTGCTGACTTGACCCTAGTTACCAATGAGCCATTGTCAAGGTACATTGCATACCACTGGGCAACCACATGCTGTCATGTACCTTCAGACAGAGCCTGACGAGCAGAGGAAGTCCACTTGTACAGCTCCGGTTCAAGGACCGCTGAGGTTGCAACAGTGGCCGCAAGAGTGCAGTGGGGTAGGAGTGTCTGTAGTGTTCTCTGTTGGTGGGTATATCGGAGAAGCAGGTAGTAGTAGCAGAAGCAGGTGCGTCTTCATTTGGATGCAGAGGTGATGCAGATGTTAGGTGCTGCAGATGCAGGGGTTCTGCGGATGCAGCGGTGTGAGACTGGTGCAGAGTCAGACAAGCCGGGGTCATAAGCAGGAAGGCAGATATAGCAGGATGCAAGCAGAAAAGCAGAATCAGAGTCAAGACAAGCCAGTGTCAGGTTTGGAGATAATCAGGATAGCCAGGAAAGCTGCTTCAACAAGATCAGGGATAAGCACAGAATACAGGATACAGGAAAGACTACAGATCAGACAGCAAAGGCCCTAGTGCAATTGTCATTCTTATAAATGTCATTAGGCACCAATGTTGAACGCATACGCGTTGGCATCACGCGATTCCTAGTGCGCATGCGTCAGCCAGCACTGCCCTACAGGCAACCTCTGGATGCCCAATTGGTGCTCCCTTTGTGGGTGACTCTGAACAAAGCCTGTATTAACTCCTTTGTGTGAACATTTCTATCAGGTTCCCAGGAGTTGTCCTCTGGACCATAACAATAAATGTAAAGGTATTCAGCGCTGAAAAAAATGTGTAAACAAGCTAAATTGCAGGCCAGTATTTAGGGTGAATTCATAAAAAATCTCTCTAGAGAAGTCATAAAGTGAAACAGTGCAGCGCAACAGAATAAAATAGAATCAATCAATATTGCAATAAAATATATAAAGGAGATCGTTAAGACAGGTGACAAAAAATCCCTCCACCAAACACAGGTTGGCCTCTAACCTCACCAATTCGACCTACAATAGGTCACTAAGCATAGAACTCATTCCCAGAGTATAAGTGGAAAATCCTGCAAACAAAGCTCATCCAATCGGCCAGCAATCAGCAACAAGCCCACACCAAGATCAAGAAATGATATCCTTTAATTATCTCCACTGTACATGAAAACATAAGGGAAACGATCTAATGCTCTCTGAATGAATCGTTTTAATAGTTAAAAAACACAAAAGTGGCTACTCACATTACATAGCACTCAAATGCGAGTGCCTGCATACAGAGCATGTATGAGATTACAGACTACAGCGGTGGCCGCGGGTGACGTCAGTTGTGGCTCCTCCCCCTGTATGCATTTTGTCCATGGGCGGGACTTCTTCAGCAAGGGGTTGGATGACACGTCGATGTCCCGCAGAAAGCTATTTATGATGTGTCATGGCAACCATTAACCAGTTGCCGACCAGCTGCTGCAGTTTTACGGCGGCAGGTCGGCTCGGCTGCGCAAAATCAGATAATATTACGTGATTTTGCATTTCAGCCCCTGGTGCCGACGCGCGTGCCCGGCGGGCGCGATCACCGCCGGGCACCTGCGATCGCTCATTACACAGCTCCCGGTCCTGTCAGGGGTAGAAATGACTGATCGCATGTTCATACAATGTATGAACAGCTATCTGTAATTTCCCCCTAGTCAGTCCCACCCCCCCTTCAGTTAGAACACACCTAGGGAACATAATTAACCCCGTCCTCGCCCCCTAGTGTTAACCCCATCTGCCATAAGGTTGCAGTACCGATAAAAATCGCAGATAGCCGCCATTACTAGTAAAAAAAAAATATTATTAAAAATGCCATAAAACCATCCCCTATATTGTAGACGCTATAACTTTTGCGCAAACCAATCAATAAATGCTTATTGCCTTTTTTTTAATGAAAAATATGGATAATAAACACTATCGGCCTAAACTGATTAAAAAATGTTTTTATATATATTTTTGGGGGATATTTATTACAGCACAAAGTAAAAAATTTTTTTTTTTTTTCAAAATCTCGCTCTATTTTTGTTTATAGCGCAAAAAATAAAAACTGCAGAGGTGATCAAATACCACCAAAAGAAAGCTCTATTTGTGGGAAAAAAAGTACGCCAATTTTGTTTGGGAGCCACGTCGCACGACCGCACAATTGTCAGTTAAAGCGACGCAGTGCCGAATCGCAAAAAGTGGCCCGGTCATTGACCAGCAAAATGGTCCGGGGCTGAAGTGGTTAAGCAACGAATCGGACTCCCGGATAGAGCCGGCCAATCACAGCTCACGTCTCTTGAAAAAAACATCATTGTTTACCAGGGGAGCCGCTCATTGCGGAGGAAGCCGCCGGAAACAGAGAAAGTGCACATAATTGACATGTTCCCCATTAATGAAGACTGGCCACAATTTTAAATACATAAAAGGGGGAAAGGAAAGGAAAATCCTCATCCACACATAAACAGCCCTAATTGTACAAATATCTCCAACATAATTAAAATTAAAAAGGGAACACACCAATAATTGAAAAGGCACTTTAACTAAAAATTTAAAAAAAGGTAAAAAATTCCTTTTTCCTAAATATAATTTTTTTAAATCAATTTTTTTTATTTTTTTTTATTTTTATATAGAAGACAAACGTCACCCATGACCACCTCTGAGATAAGCAATACCCCAAAAAAAAACATACAATAAAAAGACACCATTATCTATTTGGAATAAAACTATTTAAATCAAAATCTACATTTAAGCCAGCAGTCGACATTATCTTAGTCTCAAATATTCAAAAAGATTCCCTACGACTAAGTTGGCGAATATAATGTCCACTTCTCCAATGTCTGGGTACTTTTTCAATCCCCCAGAACTTTAAACTTTTAGGATCATGCTGGTGACAGTTTCTAAAATGCCTAAATACGCTATGCATTTTCACTCCTCATTTAATGTTGCTAATATGTTCACCTACTCGCACATGTAGAGCTCGAGAGGTACTTCCTACATACTGCAAACCGCAGTCGCATTCCACGGAAGGAAGGATTTTAGTTCATCTGTGATGAATATACAGTATCAGATCAATCAGCTCATTAAATGTGCGACAGTCGGTGTCGTATACATGCTGGAATGCGACTGCGGTTTGCAATATGTAGGATGTACCTCTCTAGCTCTACATGTGCGAGTAGGTGAACATATTAGCAACATTAAAAGAGGAGTGAAAACACCAGCGTGATCCTAAAAGTTTAAAGTTCTGGGGAATTTAAAAAGTACCCAGACATTGGAGAGGTGGACATATTGGCCCAGATTCACAGAGAGCAAGGCGTACTTTACGCTGCCATAGAGCACACACCGTACGCCACGCCAACGTAGCGCGGAGAGGCAAGCATTGCATTCAGCAAGCCAGTGCTCCCAACGCTGCGCCAGCGTGGCGTCGGTTTCGAAGGCGCACGCCGGGGTAGGTGGAAGTGGGCGTGACCCCATGCAAATGATGGGCCGAGCTCCAGACAGGTACGTATCATAAACTGCGCATGCGCCGTGACATGGACGCATGCACAGCACCCCCCTGCGCCTGCTCACAACCACGCCGGCACAACTGCCTAAGCTACGCAGGATCATCGCGTACGACGTGAACATAACGTACGCCCAGCCAGACACACGCACAATAGGCCAGCTAGTGTTCCCTGGTGCAGACCTGTGCATGTCTGTTGCCGGGTTGCACCTCATTTATGGGGAATAACTTTACGCCGGACGTACAACTTACGCGCATCTCGCGTTGGAAATGCGCCGGGCACACGCACGTTCGTGAATCTGCGTATTTCCCTCATTTGCATGTTTGAATGGCTAATTAATGGGAGCAGCACCATGCGTCCAGCCCATATGTGCGACCACCCTACGATGGGGCGTGTGCAAGCTACGTCGGTGGGGTGTAGCCTGTTTTAAGTCGCATGATGGTTCGTGGGTCTGCCGCACACATACGCCGGCGCACATTGGCACTTACGTCGGCGTAAAGTGTTATATGTCGGCGTAAGTGCTTTGTGAATCTGGGCCTACATTCGCCAGCTTAGTCGTAGGGAATCTTTTTGGATATTTGAGACTAAGGTAATGTCGCCTGCTGGTTTAAATGTAGATTTTGATTTAAATAGTTTTATTTCAAATAGATAATGGTGAATTTTTATTGTATGTTTTTTTTTTTTTATGTATGATATATGATGTGGTTTTTCATAATGTAAAAAAAAAATTGTATTCATATTGTTACTGTTTTTATTATATGTGTATTTAATACTTGGGTATTGCTTATCTCAGAGGTGATCGTGGATGACGTTTGTCTTCTATATAAAAATAAAAATATGTTTCTAAAAAATTGATTTGAAAAAATTATCTTTAGGAAAAAGGAATTTTTTACATTTTTTACATTTTTAGTTAGAGTGCCTTTTTAATTATTGGTGTGTTCCCCATTTAATTTTAATTATGTTGGAGATATTTTTACAATTAGGGCTGTTGTGTGGATGAGGATTTTTCTTTCCTTTTCCCCTTTTATGTATTTAAAATTGTGGCCAGTCTTCATTAATGGGGAACATGTCAATTATATGCACATTCTCTGTGTCCGGCGGCTCTCTCCGCAATGAGCGGCTCCCCTAGTAAACAATGATGTTTTTTTCAAGAGACGTGAGCTGTGATTGGACGGCTCTATCCGGGAGTCCGATTTGTTGCTTAATGGTTGCCATGACACATCATAAATAGCTTTCTGTGGGACGTCGACGTGTCATCCAACCCTGCGCTGAAGAAGTCCCGCCCATGGACGTAACGTGTACGGGGAAGCAGCCATGACTAACATCACCCGTGGCCACCGCAGTGGTCTGTAATCTCATACACGCTCTGTATGCAGGCACTCGCATTTGAGTGCTATGTAATGTGAGTAGCCACTTTTGTGTTTTTTAACTATTAAAAAAATTAATTCAGAGAGCATTAGATTGTTTCCCTTATGTTTTCATGTACGGTGGAGACAATTAAAGGATATTGTTTCTTGATCCTTGTGTGGGCTTGTTGCTGATTACTGGCTGATCGGATGAACTTTGCTTACAGGATTTTCCACTTATACTCTGGGAATGAGTTCTACGCTTAGTGACCTATTGTAGGTCGAATTGGTGAGGTGAGAGGCCAACCTGTGTGTGGTGGAGGGATTTTTTGTCATCTGTCATTACGTCCATAATACATGCTGTTACCTTTTGTGCTCTCTCACATGCACTAATGGATTCCTTCTCAACCTCTCATTACTTTGTGGACATTATTGTGCAATACTGATCTCCTTTATATATTTTTTTGCAATAGATTGATTTTATTTTATTCTGTTGCACTGCATTGTTTCACTTTATGACTTCTCTGGACCATAACCCCTCCATTTGATGAGATATTGTAACCTACCCCCCTTTTCCTGCAGTTCAGGGTAGCCTCCACTTTGCACTCTTTATCTCCATCAATTAACACTGGTTCAGGAGCCCCAGACCCTCTGTCAGGAAAGGGATCTTGTACCTTGGGTTTAAGCAGTGACACATGAAACACTGGATTGATCCTAAATAAATCCGGAAAGGATAACTCATAAGATACTCCATTTCCTTCTTACCGGAAAAGGACCCACAAACTTGGGTGCTAGCTTCTTTGATGGGCATGCCAACCTGAGGTTCGTGGTGGATAGCCATACTCGATCTCCTGGTTGGAGGTTCAGTTCTTTTCTCCTCTTCTTGTCGAACGCCCATTTGTTGTCCAACTGTGCATTAGCCACTGCTTCTTGTAGTATCCTGTTGTTAAGGTTTAGGAACTCCATTGTGTTCTGTATTGCTGGAACTGAGGACTCAGAAACAAAGTCAGGTAGGAAAGACAAATGAAACCCATAGTTTGCAAAAAATAGGGACTGCCCCGTGGCAGAGTTGATGGCATTATTATATGCAAACTCTGCCAAAGGTAACAATGATACCCAGTCGTCTTGCACAAAGGATGTAAAACACCGGATGTACCGCGCAAGTGTCTGATTTGTCCTCTCTGTTTGTCCATTAGTCTGGGGGTGATATGCTGAGGACAAAGATAGCTGAATCTTCAGGAGCTAGCATAATGCTTTCCAGAAATGGGAGGTGAATTGCATACCCCTGTCAGACACAATGTTCACTGGAACCCCATGTAGCCTCACAATTTCCTTAATAAAAACCCTGGCTGTCACCATAGCAGATGGCATGCTCTTTAATGGTAGGAAGTGGGCCATCTTTGATAGCCTATCTACTTCCATAAAGATTGCTGTACAATCCTATTATGGGGGATGCTCTACGATGAAGTCCATCAAGATTATCTTCCATGGTCTATCGGGGACTGGTAGAGGTTTCAGGGGCCCCCATGCTTTATTTCTAGCAGTTTTGCTTTGAGTACACACACAACAAGCATTTACATAACTCCTGCAGAATCCTTCCAAATTTGGCCACCAAAAGGTACGCCGTACCAGATCTACCATCTTTGAAATGCCGATGTGTCCAGCCAATGGGTGGTCATGAAGAAGTTTTAGCACCTTTACGCTGAACTCTTCTGGCACAAAGATCTGGCTTTCCCGCCACAAAAATTCATCCGTCGCCACTAAGGTGACCCCGCTCTTCTGGCACAAAGATCTGGCTTTCTCGCCACAAAAGTTCATCCCTGGCCACTAAGGTGACCCGGGAGGGGGGGCGGGGGGAGGTGGCAACTGACACCTGTGGAAGCATGCTTAATTTGTGACAATCAGTCTGTAAAAGTAAAAAGTTACCTGTGGGTAAGATGGTATCCAGTATGGACAATTCCTTTGGGTCGTCAAACATCCGTGATAGCGCATTTGATTTGACGTTTTTCGATCCTGGCCAGTGTGTGATGGGGAAAGTAAATCTAGTAAAGGACAGAGTCATTTAAAAGTACTTGCGGCTATAATGAATTGTCAGCTCCTGGCAATACAAAAAAAAGTCATTGAAAGTCATTGATAAAAAAAAAAATGCGTGGGATCCCCCAAATTCAATTACCAGGCCCTTCGGGTCTGGTATGAGAAAAGAAAAAAGGGGTTCTCCTGGGTGGACTTTTAAGGCACTGATAGTATTAATTCCAAATATATGGGATATTGAGGTAAAAAAATAGTTTTTATTCACAATTATACATATTTATCAAAAAAGTGAAATATTGAATTAAAATATACAGTTCTAAAGATTGTCACCATATAGGTAAATACATGAAAACTTTCTTTACACCCTAAGAAGGGTAACCTTCTTCAAGGGTGTGTAGAGAAGGACAATTAATTCATCTAAGCATAAAAATACATAAAGTTAATTACATGCATTTAGAACATTATTATTAACTATATACAAAAAAAATTCTTTATATATCACGTATATACATGTAATCATTTACTTGCGTATTATAAATGTAGTAGAAGGATGATGAATATTTCATTGGATACGATTTTTTAAAAGCATTGAAAATATAATCAGCTGCTAGGTTCTGTCAATGAGGTTGCCAGTCAAGCAAGAAATTGGTATCAGAATATACAATTAATGCAGGTTTGAGACAGACATTTATAAGGAACCAATTACAGTATCTGAGGGGTTGCAGTGTTGTGTTGTGCCTAAGGCCCAAATTTTCTGCCCCTGTTTAACAGGGGCGTCTAATAACAATTTTTGATTCAATACTTTACATGTGGCTCTTTGCTGCGCTCCAATTACAGTATCTGAGGGGTTGCAGTGTTGTTTTGTGCCTAAGGCCCAAGTTTTCTGCCCCTGTTTAACAGGGGCGTCTAATAACAATTTTTGATGCAATACTTTGCATG